>NC_040908.2:71575013-71946263 GCF_004126475.2 Phyllostomus discolor
AGAGAATCTTAAAGGCAGCAAGGGAGAAACAGATAGTGATATACAAGAGAGCTCCCATAAGGCTATCAGCTAATTACTCAACAGAAACACTGCAGGCCAGAAGAGAATGGCAAGAAACATTCCGAGTAATGAAAAGCAAAGGCCAGAAACCTAGACTATTCCACCCAGCAAGGCTCTCTTGAAATGGAAAGTGAAATAAGGAGTTTCCCAGACAAAGAAAAGGCTAAAAGAATACAGTTCTACCAAACTAGCATTGTAAGAAATACAAAAGGGACTGCTTTAGGAAGATGAAGAGAAAGAGGAAAAGAGAGAGAGCAAAACAGGTATGACGGGGAAAAATGACAATGGATAAGTAGCTATCAATAGTTTCCTTAAGTGGAAATTGTTTAAATGTACTCATCAAAAGACATAGGGTGACTGGGACTTCAGGCCAAGATGCAGGTGTGGGTAGACACACTGTGCCTCCTCGCACAACCAAAATAAGGACAACAACAATTTAGAAACAACACACACAAAAAACAGTACTGACAGAAAATTGAACTGTATGGATGTCTGACAACCAAGGAGTTAAGATAGACACATTCATCTAGACCAGTAGGAGAGGTGGAGTTGGGCAGTCAGGTGGAGAGGGGTTGTAGCAAAAAGAGCAGTGGCTGGCAGACCCTGGCCTGCAAGGGGGCGGCTGATGGACCCAGCAAGGAGGCAGATTGTGGAGAGCACAGCACACAAGGTGGCTGGCTGACCAGGTGATCCCACATTTGTGTTCAGATAAACTAGGTAAAACTTGGGAGTGAGATGGACCATGCAACCCAGGGTTCCAGTGAGGGGAAATAAAGCCTCAAACCACAGCTTGAAAACACCTGTGGGGGTTGAGGCACTGGGAGAATCTCCCAGCCTCACAAGAGAGTTAGTTGGAGAAACCCACAGGGGACAAGAATGTACACAAAACCACCCATGTGGGAATCAGCACCAGAACGGCCCAATTTGCTTGTGGGGAGCGAAGGAAGTAACTGAAATCGAGCGGAGAGTGGAGTAAACACCATTGTTTCATCTCAGACCCCTCTCCCACTTCAGCTTCACAACCCAGCAACTCGGTTGCCCCACCTGGGTAAACACCTAAGGCTTCACCCCTCATTACATAATAGGCACATTGAGACAAGAAAAATAGCCCAGATGAAAGAACAGATCAAAACTCCAGAAAAAATACAGCTAAGCAATCAAGAGATAGCCAACCTATCAGATACAAATTTCAAAACACTGGTGATCAGGATGCTCACAGAATTGATTGAATTTGGTTGCAAATTAGGTGAAAAAATGAAGGCTATGCAAAGTGAAATAAGGGAAAATGTACAGGGAACCAATAGTGATGGGAAGGAAACTGGAACTCTGATCAACAGTGTGGACCAGAAGGAAGAAAGAAACATTCAACCAGAACAGAATGAAGAAACAAGAATTCAAAAAACATGAGGAGAGGCTTAGGAACCTCCAGGACATCTTTAAACGTTCCAACAGCCGAATTATAAGGGCACTAGAAGGAGAAGAGGAAGAGCAACAAGTGGGGCAGTTATTTGAATGAATAATAGAGGAGAACTTCCCCATTCTGGCAAAGGAAATAGACTTCCAGGAAGTCCAGGAAGCTCAGAGAGTCCCAAAGAAGTTGAACCGCAGGAGGAACACACCAAGGCACATCATAATTACATTAGCCAAGGTAAAAAATGAAGAAGAGAATCCTAGAAGCAGCAACAGATAAGGAGACAGTAACTTACAAAGGAGTTCCCATCAGACTGTCAGTTGATTTCTCAAAAGGAATCTTGCAGGCAAGAAGGGGCTAGAAAGAAGTATTCCAAGTCGTGAAAGGCAAGGACCTACATCTAAGATGACTCTATCCAGCAAAGCTTTCATTTAGAATGGAAGGGCAGATAAAGTGCTTCTCAGATAAGGTCAAGTTCAAGCAGTTCATCATCACCAAGCCCTTATTGTATGAAATGTTAAAGGGACTTATCTAAGTAAAGGGAGATAAAAAAATATGAACAGTAAAATGGCAGCAAACTCACAATTATGAACAACCACACCTAAAACAAAAACAACAGCAAAGTAAGCAAACAACTAGAACAGGAACAGAAACACAGAAATAGAGATCACATGGAGGGTTATCAGTGGGGAAGTGGGAGGGGGAGAGAGGGGGAAAAGGTACAGGGAATAAGTAACATAGATGGTAGGTAGAAAATAGACAGGGGCAGGGTCAGAATAGTATGGGAAATGCACAAGCTAAAGAAGTTATATGTGTGACCCATGGACATGAACTACAGGGGGGAATGTGAGTGGGAGGGGTATGCAGGACAGAGGTGAATAAAGGGAGGGAAATGGGACGACTATAATAGCATAATCAATAAAATATATTTTAAAAAGAAAAAAAGAGACATAGGGTAACTGAATGTGAAGAAAACATGGCCCATATAAACATGCTGTATAAAAGAGACCCATGCCAGAACATAGGATCTGCACAGACTGAAAGTGAAGGGATGTAAAAGAATAATCCAAGCAATTGGACTGAAAGAAAAATGCTGGGGTAACAATACTTGTATCAGACCAAATAGATTTGAACACAAAGGCCATAAACAGAGACAAAGAGGGACACTTCATAATACTTAAAGGAACAATCAGTGATTGTAAACATATATGTACCCAACATAGGAGGTCTAAAATATATAAGGGCAATCTTGGAGGACTTTGAATAAGTTATAGACAGCAACACACTCACAGTAGGGGATTTTAACACCCCACTGTCAACAATGGATAGATCTTCCAAGGAAAGAATTGACAAGGACATTGTGGCATTGAAAAATAACACTCTAAGCCCTGGCTGGCATAGCTCAGTGGATTGAGCGCGGGCTGCGAACCAAAGTATCGCAGTTTCGATTCCCAGTCAGGGTACATGCCTGGGTTGCAGGCCATGACCCCCAGCAACTGCACATTGATGTTTCTCTTTCTCTCTCTTTCTCCCTCCCTTCCCTCTCTACAAATAAATAAATAAAATCTTAAAAAAAAGAAAGAAAAATAACACTCTAGATCAAATCGACATGTTGATATATATATATCAGTTTAAATTGCAAAGAAACAAAATATGCATTATTTTCAAATGCACCTAAAACATTTCCAAAGATATACCACATTATAAAACACCAAACAAACCTAAAAAATGTTCAAGAAATTTGAAATAATATCAAGCATCTTCTTACACCATAATGTCTTTAA
This sequence comes from Phyllostomus discolor, assembly GCF_004126475.2. Classification (NCBI taxonomy): domain Eukaryota; kingdom Metazoa; phylum Chordata; class Mammalia; order Chiroptera; family Phyllostomidae; genus Phyllostomus; species Phyllostomus discolor. The sequence continues at coordinate 71,578,269 of NC_040908.2, forward strand.
ACCAGAAACCAACTTCAAGGAAAAAACTCAGAAACATTCGATTTCAAGAGAGACTGAATAACATGCTATTAAATAATAAATGTGTTGACAATAAGATCAAGGAAGAAATTAAAAAGCTTCTGGAAACAAGTAAAAATGAACACACAACACTCCAAAACCTTTGGGACACATAGAAGGTGGTCCTAAGAGGGAAGTTCATTGCAATAGAGACCTACAATAAAAGCTATAAACATTTCACATAAACAACTTAACCCTACATCTACAAGAACAAGATGGATTGCAACAAACAAAGTACATAGTGAATAGAAGCAAAGAAATAATCAAGATCAGAGCAGAATGAAATGACAGAGACTGAAAGACTGATTCAAAGGATCATTAAATATAGGAGCTGGTTTTGTGAAAAGATAAACAAAATTGACAAGCCTTTAACCATGTTTATCAAGAAAAAAAATGGAGAGGACCCAAATTAATAAAATCAGAAATGAAAGAGGAGAAATTACAACTGATACCACAGAAATACAAAGGATTATAAGAACTTACTATGAAGAAATATATGCCAAGAAATTTTAATACCTGGGTGAAATGGACACATTATATATTTTCTAGAAAAATATAATCTAGAACTAAATGAAGAAGAAGCAGAAAGCCTGAACAGACCAATAACAGCTGGTGAAATTGAAGCATTAATTAATATGCTGCCAGCAAATGAAAGCTCTGGACTTGTCTCTAGAGGTTCACAGGCAAATTTTACCAAACATTTAGGGAAGAGCTAACTCCTATCCTTTGCAAGCTATTTCAGAAAATTCAAGAAGAGAGAAGACTCCCAAACTCTTTTTGAGGTCAGTATTACCCTCATCCCAAAACCAGATAAAGACACAGCAAATAAAATACAGGCCAATATTGCTGATGAACATAGATGCTAAAATCCTCAACAAAACATTGGTAAATTGCATCCAGCAATACATTATAAAGATGACATATCATGAGCAACTGGGATTCATCCTAAGGATCCAAGAATGGTATAATATTTGTAAATCAATAAACATAATTCACCACATAAATCTAATGAAAGACAAAAACCATATGATCATATCAATAGATGCTGAACAATCATTTGATAAGTACAGCACCCATTTTTTATCATAAATGCAAAGTAGGAATAGAAGGAGCATACCTTCACATAATAAAGGCCATATCCAAGAAACCTACAGCAAACATCATACTCAATGGCCAAAAACTAAATGCTTTGCTCCTAAGATCAGGAACAAGACAAGGTTGTCTACTTCCACCACTTCTATTCAACATAGTATTGGAAGTTCTAGCCACAGTGATCAGATAAGAAAAAAATGCATCCAAATTGGAAAGGAAGAATTAAAACTGTCATTGTTTGCAGATGGCATGATAGTGAAGAATTACCATTATTAAAATGTCCATACTACCCAAAGTAATTTATAGATTCAATGCAATGCCTAGTAAAATACCAATGACATACTTCACAGATCTGGAACAAATATTTAAAAATTTTTATGGAACCATAAATGACCCTAAATAGCATCAGCAATTTTGAGAAAGAAGAACAAGGTAGGAGGGATCACCATACCTGATTTCAAAGTATATTATAAGGCCACAGTAATTAAAACAGTCTGGTACTGGCAAAACAACAGATACATAGACCAATGGAACAGAATAGACAGTCCAGAAATAAACCAAAGTCTCTATGGATCAATATTTGACAAAGGGGACTATAGCATAAAATGGAGTAAAAATAGCCTCTTCAACAAATAGTGTTGGGAGATCTGGACAGCTACATGCAAAAAAATGAAACTTGATCACCAGCTTACACCATACACCAAAATAAACTTAAGATGGATAAACGACTTAAATATAAATTATGATATCTTAAAAGTCCTAGAGGACAACATAGGCAGGAAAATTTCAGATACCCCTTGCAGCAATATTTTCACCTATGTTTCCCCTAGGGCAAGGGATATAAAGGAAAGAATAAACAAATGGGACTACAACAAATTAAAAATCTTCTGCACAGCTAAAGAAAACATCAGGAAAATAAAAAGGGAATTGACCATGTGGGAAAACATATTTTCCAGTCACATCTTGGACAAAGGTTTGATCTCCAAAGTGTATAAAGAACTTGCCCAACTCCACACCAGGAAGACAAACAACCCAATTAAAAAATGGGCAAAGGACCTGAACAGACATTTCTCCAAGGAGGACATACAGAGGGCCCATAAGTGTATTAAAGGATGCTCAACATTGCTAGCCATAAGAGAGACGCAAATTATAACCACAATGTGATATCACTTCACACTAATAAGAATGGCCATCATTAACAAATCAATGAACAGCAAGTGCTGGCAAAGATATGGAGAAAAGGAAATCTTATTGCACTGTGGTGGGAACGGAAACTAGTGTAGCTACTGTGGAAAACAGTATGGCATTTTTAAAAACTAAAGATGGAACTGCCTTTTGATCCAGTGATTCCATTGCTGGGATTATACCCTAAGAATCCCAAAACACCAATTAAAAGAATCTATGTATCCTATGTTCATTGTAGTTATTTATTGGAAACAGCCTTTGTGAACACAATAAATGAGTGGATGAAAAAACTGTGGTATATTTTCACAATGGAATACTATGCAGCATAAAGAAAGAATGAATTCCTACCTATAGTGAGAGCATAGTTGGAACTGGAGACTATTACACAAGGTGAAATAAGCCAGGTGTTAAAAGACAAATACTGTATGATCTCACCTATAAGAGAAACCTAATGAACAAAATAAACAACACACAAAATAGAAGCAGAAGCATGGAAACAAGAAACAGACTGACAGTGACCAGAGGGGAGTGAGAAGTAGGTTATGGGGGGAAGAAGGGGAAGGGTCTAATCAATGAACAGATATAAATGACCTATGGGCATGTACTACAGGGTAGGGATTGTCTGTGGGAGTGGGGGTTGAGTGGGGTAGGGGAGAGCAGCAGGGAAAATTTTGGACAACTGTAATAGAACAATTTAAAAGAGTTTTTTGTAGATTTGGGAATATGGATTTTAATTCCAATTATTTTCTAATTCTTAATTCTAATACTGGGAAATCATAGAACTGTCTGTTTTCTCTGTTCCTTTGCTTTCCTCACACAGGTTAAATATAGTTGCTTTTTCCACAATAACTTGCCCTTTTTGTACTCAGGTTAATTTTTAGAGAAACTTAAGCATGGTTAATATTTGAAAATTTAAAGTATAAAGCTGTAGCACTCTTTTTTCACTTATATGTAATGTTCAGAAAATTGTTCCATTTAACTGGAATTTCCATGTTTAGTCACAGCCTAAACAAAACAGTTTTTAGAAATTTAATTGTTAAATCATTTCAGATCCTTTTAAGTTGAAGATAGATAGTGTTTGAGATTTATGAGTCATATTTTAGAGATTCTCTAGTTATTAGTGAATCAAAACACCAAAATCTAAGAGCCCAGAAATATGTGGATATAAAGGTAAGAGAAGTTAAAAACAAAGACAAACAAGAAAGAAATATTGTTAATTGACTACTTGGTAATTGCTGAATAAATTTCATTTCATTTATTTATTTTGTTTGCAATGTCTCTTTATTTTTATATTTTATTTTAATTTTTATTTATTTCTATTTTTAACAGATTTTATTTATTTATTTTTATTTTTATTTATTTATTTTTAGAGATAAGAGAAGGGAGGGAGAAACAGAGGGAGAGAAACATCAATGTGTGGCTACCTTTTGTGCTCCCCCAACTGGGGGGGACCTAGCCTGAGACCCAGCACATGCTCTGACTGAAAATCAAGCCAGGGACCCTTTGGTTCACAGGCCAGCATTCAATCCACTGAGCCACACCAGACAGGTTTATTTCATTTATTAAATTGTACTGTTTATGATATTACAGTTGTCCCAATTTTTTTTCCCTTTGCCCCTTCCACCCAGCTTTCCCACTCTGTAGGGCTATCTCCACGCCATTGTCAATGTCCATGGGTAATGCAGCTATGTTTTTTGGCTACTATATTCCTTATACTGTACCTTACATCCCAATAACTATTCTGAACTACCAATATGTACTTTAAATTGTTGAGAAATATATTCATACCCATTTTATTGTGTACATTTAGGGTAAAATGTGTACAGTAATATTGTGTACATTTAGTAAAAAGACTCTTTAACATTTCACATAATGAACTCCTTTATCTTTTTCTTGCCTAAGAAAATTTATCTGCCCTTTAACTTCAAATGATAACTTTTCTGGATAGAGTAATCTTGGTTGTAGGTCCTTGCTTTTTCCATCACTTTGAATATTTCTTGCCAATCACTTCTGACCTTTAAAGTTTCTTTTAAGAAATCAGCTGACAGTCTTATGGGAGTACCCTTGTAGGCAATGAACTGCTCTTCTCTTGCTGTTTTCAAGACTCTGTCTTTTATCTTTGCCATTTTAATTATTATGTATCTTGCTGTGGGTATCTTTTAGTTTATCTTGACTGGGATTGTCTGTGCGGAATTCCTGCCCTTGTATGTTTATTTCCCTCACCAAATTAGGGAAGTTTTCTGTCATTATTTCTTCAAACAGATTTTTAAAAATATTTATTTTTTCAGTTCTGTGCTATACTTTAAAATTATTGTTATTTTTAATGTATTTTTGCATTATTATTTACCCCCCCATATCCTCTCTTCCACCTCCACTCATACTCCTCCCCCATGCAATCATCACACTGTTTTCCATGCCCATGAGTCCTTTTTCTTTTGTGCTCTATCTCTCCACCCACAAACACCTTCCCCCCACCAGGCAGTTGGCATGCTCTCTATCTATCAGTCTGCCTTTATTTTGTTCAATTTGTTTATTAGATTCTACATATGAGTGAAATTATATGGTATTTGTCTTTCTCTGACTAGATTATTTCACTTAGCTTATTGTTTACCAGGTCCATCCATGCTGTCACAAAGGGGAAAACTTTCTTCTTTTTTACAGCTGAGTAGTATTCCATTGTGTAAATGTACTACAGTTGTTTTACCCACTCATCTACTGATGGATACTTTGGCTGCTTCCAAATCTTGGCAATTGTAAATAATGCTGAAATGAGCTTACGGGTGCTAATATTCTTTCAAATTAGTGTTCTGTATTTCTTCAGATAAATTTCCAGAAGTAAAATCACTAGTCATAAGGCAGTTCCTTTTTTAATTTTATGATATAACTCCACACTGCTTTCCATAGTGGCTGCACCAATCTGTATTTCCACCAACAGTGCAAAAGTGTTCCTCTTTCTCTACTTCATCACCAGCACTTGTTAGTTGATTTATTGATGACAGCCATTTGCATTTCTCTGATGATTAATGATGTTGAGCATCTTTTCATATGTCTATTGGCCATCTATACATCCTCTTTTGAGAAGTGTCTGTTCAGGTCCTTTGTTGATTTTTTTAGTTGGATTGTTGTGGAGGGGTTTTTTTTGGTGTGGAGTTTCTATATAAATTCTGGATATTAACCGCTAATCAGATATATCAGTGAATATGTTTTCCCATTCAGTGGGTTGTCTTTTCATTTTGTTGATGGCTTATTTTGCTGTGCAAAAATGTTTTAGCTTGATGTAATTCCATTTGTTATTTTTCTTTTGTTTCCTTGCTTGATCATACACACACACACACACACACACACACACACACACACACACAATACTGCTATGAACAATGTCCAAGATCTCACTGCCTATGATTTTTTCTAGGGGTTTTATAGTTTCAGGTCTAACATTTAAGTTTTTAATCCCTTTTGACTTTATTCTTGTGTGTGGTGTAAAAAAGTGGTCTCGTATCATTTTTCTGCTTGTGTTTGTCATATTTTCCCCAAAACCACTTATTTAATAAAGTATATGCTTGCTTCCTCTGTCAAATATTAATTGACTATTAAGGTGCAGATTTATTTCTGGGTTCTCTATTCTGTTCCATAGATTTCTGTGTCTTTTTTTTTCTAGCACCATGCTGTTTTACCATGACCTTATAGTCATGGCACGTGTGACTATAATATGTGTGATACTAGCATAATTCCTCTGTCTTCTTCTTTCTCAGGACTGCTGTTGCTCCTTGGACACTTTTCTGGTTTCATATAAATTTTTGAAATATTTGTTCTTGTTCTGTGAAATACATCATTGATATCTTGATAGGAATTACATTGAATCTAATCTATAGATTGCTTCAGTAGTATGACCATTTTAATGATGTTAATTTTTTCTATCCAGGAACACAGTAAGTGCTTCCACTTTTTTGTATCTTCTTCAATTTATTTATTCAGTGTCTTATAATTTTCTGAGTACAGGTCTTTTTCATCTTTGGTTATATTTATGCCTAGGTATTTTATTCTTTTTGAAGCCATTGCGAATGTGATTATTTTCTTAATTTCACTTTCTGATAGTTCATTACTGGCATATAAAAATGAAGCTGATTTCTGGATATTAATTTTGTATCCTACAACTTCACTGAATTTATTTATCAGTTCTAGGAGTTTCTTAGTGGAATCTTTAGGGTTTTCTATGTACAGTATCATGTCATTTGCAAATAAAGACAGTTTTACTTTTTCCTTTCCAAGTTGAATGTCTTTTATTTCTTCTTGTCTGATTGCTGTGGCTAGGACTTTCAGTAATATGTCAAATAACAGAAGTGAAAGTGGATATTCCTATCTCCTTCCCAGTCTTAAGAGGAATGCTTGTGGTTTTTGCTTGTTGAGAATAAAGCTGGCAGTGAGTTTTTAATATACAGCCTTTGTCATATTTAGAAGTGTTTCCTCTATTCCCATTTTGCTAAATGTTTCTGTCATAAATGGGTGTTGAATTTTATTAAGTGCTTTTTCTGCTTATATTGATATGATCATATAGTTTTTATCCTTCATTTTGCTTATGTGGTGTATTACCTTTATTGATTTTTTAATGTTGTACCAACCTTGCATCTCCTGAATAAATGTCACTTGATCATGGCATATGATCTTTTTGATATATGCTGTATTGGGTTTGCTAATATTTTGCTGAGGCTTTTAGCATCTATGTTCACAAGGGATATTGGTCAGTAATTTTCTTTTTTTGTAGTGTCTTTATCTGGTTTTGGAATTAGAGTAATGTTGTCCCCATAAAATGCACTTGGCAGTCCTCCCTCCTCTTGAGTTTTTTGGAATAGTTTCATGAGGAGAGATGTTAGTTCTTCCTGGAATGTTTGGTAAAATTCACCTGTTAAGCCATCTGGTCCAGGGCTTTTGTTTCTTGGGAGTTTTTTGATTACTGCCTTCACTAGGTGTAATCTGTCTACTCAGATTCTCTGATTCTTCCTGATTTAGTTTTGGAAGACTGTATGTGTCAAAGAACTTATCCATTTTATTCAGGTTGTCCAATGTGTTGACATATAGTTGTCCATAATATTTTCATATAATCTTTTGTATTTCTTGGTGTCAGTTGTTATTTCCCCTCTTTCATTTCTGATTATATTTATTTGGGTCTTCTCTCTTTTTTCTTGGTGAGTCTGGTTAAAGGTTTGTTAATCTTGTTTGTTTTTTCAAAGAATCAGTCCTTGGGTTCATTCATCTTTTGTATCATTTTTATGACTATTTTATTTTTGTTCTGATCTCTATTTTTCCTTCCTTCTGCTTACACTGGGCTTTGTTGTTCTTTTTCTAGTTCTTTTGAGTATAAGTTTCGCTGTTTATTTGAGGTTCTTTATGTTTCTTGAGAAAGACCAATAATGCTATGATTTTCCCTCTTAGTATTGTTTTCCTTGTGTCCCACAAATTTTGGGTTTTTGTGTTCTCATTTTCATTTGTTTCAAGGTGTCTTTTGATTTCTTTCTTTATCTCATTGTTGACCCATTCATGTTATTTAGCATCTATATCTTTGAGTAATTTTTAGTTTTCTTCTTGTGATTGACTTCTAGTTTCATAACATTATCGTTATAGAAAATGCTTGATATGACTTCAATCTTAAATTTATTGAGACTTGTTTTGTGTTCTAACATGTGGTCTATTTTAGAAAACATTATATGTGTACTTGAAAAGAATACACATATAAATGTGTATTGCTCTTTTGGGGGTGAAATGCTCTGTAGATATCAATTAATACCATTTAATCTAGTGTGTCATTTAAGGCTGCTGTCTCCTTTGGATTTTCGGCCTGGAAATCTATCCATTGAAGTCAATATGGTGTTTAAGTCCCACACTATGAGTGTATTTCTGTCAATCTGTCCCTTTATATACATCAAGATTTATTTTATATAGTTAGGTGCTCCTATGTTGGGTTCATAAATGTTTACTAGGGCTATATCCTCTTGTTGAATTGTTCTCTTTATTATTGTTTGTGTCCTTCTTTGTCTCTTACTATAGCCTTGTTTTTAAAGTCTATTTTGTCAGATGTAAGTATGGCTAACCCTGTTCTTTTTCCATTTCATTTTGCATCAGATAACTTTTTTCCCATCCGTTTACTTTTAGTCTGTATCTTTTGTTCAGAGGTCATTCTTATGGAGATAGCATATATATGGGTCTTGTTTTCTTATCCATGCAACTACCCTATGTCTTTTGATAGGAGTATTTAAGCCATTTTCATTTAAAGTAATTATTGATGGATATGTAATTCATTGTCATTTTATTTTTACTATTTTCTCCTCCCCTTCTCCTCCTTCTCCTCCTCCTTCTTTTTTCTCCTCCTCCTTTTTCTTCTTCTTCTTCCTCTTCCTCTCCTTTTTTCTCCTCCTTCTCCCTCCCTTTCTCCTCCTCCTTATTCTTCTTCTTCTCCCCCCTCCTCCTCCTCCTTCTTCATATTCTCCTTCTTCTCCTTCTTCCTCTCCCCTTCCCTTTCTCCCCTCCTCCTCCTCCTCCTTCTTCCTCTTCTCCTTCTTCTTCTTCCTCTTCTTCTCCTCCTCCTCCTTCTCCTCCTTCTTTTTCTCTTCCTTCTCCTCCTCCTCTTTTTTCCTTTTTTTTTAATTTCTTCTTTCTTCTTAAAGCAAGCCCTCCAAAATTTGTTGCAATATTTGTTTGGTGGTGACAAACTCTTTTTTAGTTTTTTCTTGTCTGGGATGCTGTTATTTCTCCTTCTCAATTTTAAATGACAGCCTTTCTGGGTAAAGTAGCTTTGGTTGTAGGTCCTTGCTTTTTATTACCTTGAATGTTTCATGCCAATCCCTTCTGGCCTGAAATGTTTCTTTTGAGAACTTGGATGACAATCAAATGAGAACTCTCTTTTAGGTAACTAACTGCTTTTCTCTTACAGCTTTTAAGATTCCCTTCCTGTCTTTAAGCTTTGCTAATTTAACTAAAACATGTTTTGGTATGGGCCTCTTTGGATCCATCTTATTTGGACCCAAAGAAGTGCTTCCTGGATTTCTGTGTCTTTTTCCTTCAACAGGTAAGGAAAGTTAGTGGTCATTATTTCTTCAAATAGGTTATCAATCCCTTGATCACTCTCTTTTCTTTCTGGTATCCTCATGATGCTGATGTTGTTATGCTTCATTTTGTCCCAATGGTTTACTAAACTTTCATTTTTAAAAAATCTTTTTTTTTTCTTTTTGCTGTTATGCTTGTGTGTTGTTTTCTACCTTGTCTTTCAAATCACTGATTCAGTCATCTTTCATTTAATACTTTTTACCCCATCCAATGTATTATTTATTTAAAGTACTGCATTCTTTATTTTTGACTTGTCTTTTTTTATGGGTTCTATTTCTTTTTTTATACTGTTGTGCATCTTTATAATCATCACTGTAAACTCTACATCTGGTAAATTGTTTTCTTCCATTTCATTTAGTTCTTCTGGAATATTCTCTTATTCTTTCATTTTTGGTCTGTTTCTTTGTATTCTCATTTTGGCCACCTCTTTGTGTTTATTTCTGTGTATTAGGTAGAGCTGCAAAGACTCTGGTGCATGCCTATTTCAGACACTGTCTGTGACTGGTCCTGAGCAACTTTGGAGCTATCAGTGATCCATAGCTTATGACTTCCTTTGATGTGCCTGGGTGTGTCCAGTAAGAATCAAGCTGTGCAAGAAGGCTGGCTTTTACTAGCACTGGGTCTGGGAGAGTGTCATCTAAATTCTTAAAGCTCCCAGAGATCTGCTTTCACCTGCATGCTTTCTGTTGGGCTTAATCAGTGAAAGTGAGTCAAGCTGTACTCCTAAGCTCCACAGGTTGGGGCTAAGTAATTCCTGTAGGTGGAGCTATTGCATCCACCCAGGCTAAATGATGCTTCATGGAGGGGAGTGCTCTGCCTGAGTAAGATTGCTTCTGCAATATGGGGAATGACTCAGCACAGAGATCCTGGCGAATCCATTCAGCTTTCTCCCCAGAGCCATCAAATCCAGACTCCCCTCACTTGGCTCTAGTCTGCTCTGGCCTCGCTGTGCTGGAGCCCAGGGTATGTGGCTGCTAACAAAGTTTTGTGTGTTGGCCCTTTAAGAGGATCTCTGCCTCTCTAGCTGTCTCTTCCTGTGGGACAGAATCTTCACTGTTTTTCACAGCTGGATGATATGTAATTTCCTTTCCCAGTTATGGTGCTCTAGGTTGGGAAACCATGCTTGAGGTTTAGACCCAATGCTTCCCAGGGGGAACATACTTGGCCACCAAAATATCCCTCTGAAACTTCAGCTGCTGTCCATGAGAGCCCAGCCAGCCTTTTGGTGCCTCTGCAGTTCCTACCAGTCTCAATGTGGTGAGGTGGTTTCTACTGTAAGTCTTTGCTTATAAGGCTTTTCTCTAGTTAGTGTTCAGATGGTTATTCAGGATGATTTTTCTGTAATTAGGTTGTAATTCCAGTTTTGTTATGGGAGGAGGTTAGTGTAGCTTCTTCTGCTATCTTATCAAATAAATTTTTAATTTCCTACTGTCTCTCTTCTCCTTCCAGCACTCTCATTATGTGAGTGTTGGTACACTTGAAATTTTCTCAGAGGCACCCCCACTATCTTCATTGTTTTGGATTCTTTTTTCTTCTTGCAGTACTGATTGGATGTTTTTTTTTTCTTCTTTATATTCCAAATTGCTAATTTGATTCTCAGCTTCACCCACTCTACTGTTGATTCCCTGTGAATTGCACTTTATTTCAATTAGTATATATTTCATTTCAGATTGGATCTCTTTTAGGCTGTTGAGGTTCTTACTAAGTTCATGTAGCGTCTTTATAACCAGTGTTTTGAATTCTGCATCTAGTAGATTGCTTGTTTCTAATTTGTTTAGTTCTTTTTCTGGAAATTTGTTCTGTTCTTTCATTTGGGCCATGTTTCTTTGTTTTCTCATTTTGGTAGCCTCCCTGTGTTTGTATATATGTATTAGGTAGAGCTGCTACATCTCTGAGGCTTAGTAGAATGACCTATTGTAGTCTAGTGGCCTAATGTAGGGAATTCAGTATGGTAGGGTCCATTGGCATATCCTGCCCTATCACCGAGCTGGGTACTCAAGCTGCACCCACCTTGTGGGCTGTGTATGCCCTCCTTTTGTAGTTAAACCTTGGTTGCTGTTTGCATGTGCAAGGTCAGCCACTGCCTGTGTTCTGTCCAGGGCCACCAGGCATAAGCTATAAAGTGATCTGCAGATGGCTGTTATGTGTTCTGGGATTAGAGGTGCCCAGACAAGACCAAGCTGTTAATCAAGGCTGGCTGTTGCTAGTGCTGAGCCTGGGGCCATTTAATAAGATGTACAGAGCTCACTGAGGCCTGATGCTGCTTGTTTGAGAGAATTTAGGAAAATATGATCCAAGAAAAGCCATTTGTATAGAAAAGCCATTGGAACCAGCTTGAGAGGGCCCCAAAGTTTGGTGGAGTTGGGGCTCAGGAAATTCAGGTTTATGGAGCCTCAGATATAGCACCTGCCTGCTGGCTCTGTGACCCGAGACCTCAGAAAAGGAACAATGGCCTCTGCCTACACTTCTGTCTGGGAGAAAGCTACGTCCCCATCTTGTGCCCTGCTGCCAGACAATTCAGTTCTTCCCTGTATGTCTCTGGTGCCTTTCAATCTGTTGACCTGTGCTGTAGCTCAGAGGGAGTGAGTAAGTCTGTGCATTGGTCCCTTAAGAGGAAATGGGACCTCAGCAGTTTCTGTCTTCCACGGCCTTAAATCCTGCTGGTTTTCACAGACAGAAGTTATGGGGAGTTTTCTTCTTGGCACTAGAAACCTGGGCTGTGGGACTCCTCACTCCTGAGATATGCTACCTGACTTTTCCTCCACACATGAGTGTGGGACCAGCCTGTTCTGTGTCTCTGCCTCTCCTACTAGTCTTGATGTGATTTATTCTTTAATTCTGCCCAATTTCTGGAGGTCCTTAATTATAGTTGTTTTGTAATTTAGTTGTAATTTTGATGTGGTTGCTCAAGGACATGAGCCATGTTTACCTACACCACCATCTTTGCAATGTCTCTTTCTAATTTCTGAATTAATTTTAGTTATGATTTTCTATATACTGAAGATCTATCTTTATCCCCAGTAAGGCTATATCAGTATTTAATAGTGAAGTATGAAGTGAAACCAATCAAAATTAGTGCACAATTATGTTCATTTTAGTTCAATTCAGCAGATATTTCTTTTTTAAGTGTATGTGTATTTATTTTTTAAGATAAAATTGTATATATTTAAGATGAACATTATGATTTGATGTACATATGCACGGTGAAATGGTTACTACAGTGAAAATAATGAATATAATCCTTTAATATATTAATCATTTTTTGTGTATGTATGATGAGAACACCTAAAATCTACTCTCTTAGAAAATTTCCAGTATTCGATACAGTATTATTAATTATAGTCATCATGCTATATGTTAGATCTATAGACTTATTCATCCTACACAACTGTAACTTAGTACCTTTTGACCAGCATCTCCCATTTTATCCAACTCCTTGATCCTGGAAATTACCATTCTACACTCTACCTCTGTGCATTTGATGTTTTTAGATTCTATATAAAAATGAGATATGCAGCTTTTTTTCTCTGTGTGGCTGATTTCACTGAGTATTATGTCTTTAAGTTTCATCTGTGTTGTTGAAAATGACAAGATTTCCTTCCTTTTAAGGTTGAAAAATATTTAATTGTATATGAACACCACAATTTCTTTATCTATTCATTTGTCAATAGACACTTAGGTTGTTTTCATATATTGGTTATTGTGAATGATGCTGCAATGGACATGGGAGTACAGATACCTTTTTGTGGTACCGATTTCACTTCCTTTGGGTATATACTGAAAAGATGGATTGCCGGGTCATATAGCGGTTCTATTTTTGTTTTTTGAGGATCCTCCATACTGTTTTTCATAGTGGCTGCACCAATTTACATTTCCACCAGTAAAGTCAAAGGGTTCTGTTTTCTCCACATTCTTGCCAACACTTGTTATCTTTTAATTTTTAATAATAACCATTCCAAAAGGTGTAAGATGATATCTCATTGCAGTTATTTCATTCAGCAAACATTTCTGGAGTTTAGCCTCTCTTCCAGATACTGAGATAGTTCTTAGAGATAAAAAGATGGTCATTCTTATTTTTGTTTTGGAGAAACTTAGAATCTCCTATGTGAAACATGTGTCTTAGTTTTCTATGGTTGCTGTAACATAGCACCACAAACTTAGTAGTTTACTGAAAACACATACATTTGTTAATAGTTCTGATAGATATCTGAAAGGGGTTTCACTGGGCTTAAAGCAAGGTATCAAAATGGCTGCATTCCTACTGGAGGCTCCAGGGAAGTATTCACCCCTTGCCTTTTCCAGCTTCTAGAGGCTAAGTGTAAACATTGCCTCCCTCATGGCTACAACTCTCTGATCTCTGTTTCTGTCATCTCACCACCTTTTCTGACTCTGACTCTGGCTCTCTTGCCTCCCTCTTACAAAAATCCTTATAATTACCTGGAACAAACTGGATAATCCAGTATAATCTCAGGATCCTTAATTTAGTCATACCTGCAGTATTCCTTTTGCCATGTAATAGAACATATTCACAGGTGTCAGGGATTAGGATGTGGAAACCTTTGGGGGCTATTATTTAGCCTGCTAAGACATGTAAACTATTAAACCATGTGAAAAGGCTCTGGAAAGGCTGGCTACTCCCTTTCCCAGGGCATAGTTACCCATAGTCACTGTATGGAGGCATCAAAGGAATTTTTATTGTGTGTATTTGTAAGGATGTTATAGAGTCCTCCCTCAAGAGAACTAAGATTTCCTTTCAATCAATGGCTTGTGGTCTGTGAACTGACTTAGTTCTGAAAACTGGGGTTAGGGTGGGCTGTAACTTTTACTGTAATGGCTGATATGAACCTTCTGTTCACCAATTATTATTATTATTTTAATGTACAAGTTGTTCCTCTATTTGCCCCTCAGGTCCATGACTACTGACATAGTTCCCTAGAGGTGTCCTGGTTGCCTTCTTTGCCTGGTTGCCTTGTTTCCCATTGCAATCATTACTGCTATTGCAGCTGACAGTCTGTGATGCCTACCCGCCTCTGTTATTTTAGAATCCTGACACCCCAATTGATACTGGGAAGCCCAGTCCCAGAGCAGTTACTTTCCTACAATGACTCCACTTACAGAGGACAGCAGTGTGTGGCTGGTGCAGGCTGGTGCACTCTGCACTTCATACATCCTTAGGACATTCTCAACTCCCTAAGCCTGCTGACTTCCTCACCTCTATGTCAAGATGATTCTCTTATGCCCACTACTTTAGCTGTAGCCCACTAGCTTGTTTCAACTTTAAGAAGTCATGAAAGGCAGGTATGAAGACTCATGAGTAGCTGCTCTCATCTATAGTCTCTTCCCAGTCCAGCCTTATGTTGAGTTGTCCCTGTCCCCACATGTTCTGGTTTCTGCGGGTACATAATCTCCAGGTGTGTGAGCTCTCTGCATTCACACCAGAGACATTATTTCTCCATGCAGACTCCACAGAGACAATGGGGGGTGGCAGCAAGGAGCAGCTCTTGAGGATGATAAGTATCATCATCTGAGGAACATGCCCTAGATGAGACCTTACAGGTCTATGGAAAGGGAAGAGGTGATCTTCCTCTATTGAGGTGATGGCATTGCTTCTGCCATTGCAGAGGGTTCAAGGGAATGTGTGGTTCAAGACTGTGAGGCTCAGTGGCCCAAACTAAACCCTGTCCCCAACTCCAGCATAGGTGGCCTGCCCCCTCTGTATACCCAGTTTCCCCTGCACTCTTGTCAGCCCTACTAAGAGTGTAAAGGTGACTCAGCAGTCTGCCTCGCAGCTTTTCCTCTTGATCTACTGTCCTAGAAATTATCTTGCTTTTGAACCTTGAGATAAGTCCTGACTGATCCAAGTCTGCTGTTTTTTAGATTTCTTTATATGCCTTAAAAATAATATTTTATTTTTAGGGCAGCTATAGGTTTAGAGAAAAATTGAGTGGAAAGTACAGAGCTCCCATGTACCTCCTCTACCCACCCCTCAATCCCATCTCCTGACTTTCCTCCATTAGTAACATTTTCCATTAGTTTGGTACATTTGTTGCAATTGATGAGCCAATATTGATTTGCTCAATACTACTGACACTATCAATAATACTGATAATATTATTAACTAAAGTCCATAGTTTACATTAAAGTTCACTCATTGTGTTTACATTCAATAGGTTTTGACAAATGCATAATGACACATGTTGTTTTCCATTTTCTAGTTTTCTAAAACAATCTCTCTCCATAGTATTTATAGTGCCCATTGTCCGATGCCATTTAAGTTCATGGTTATTGCTAGTCTATGTTTCACCTTCCACCTGTCTGCCTCCCAGTCCATCACAAGGCAGGAATCCCAGGAACTGTGATAAGACAAGCCATTTATCTCAATAGGTATCATCCTTACTGCCATCTGATGGGCCAGCGATCCAGCTTTAATTAATGTCTGATTCTGAGCATCTGCTTTCTAGGATTGCCCTAATACTAACCATCCCAGCTTGGACCCCTGAGAGTTTACAGGAGCATGTTAGCCAGGTATGAGAGGCCTGGAGGGACAAAGAGAACATACCAGCAGGGCTCACCGAGGAGCCCTGGTGAATGGCTGGCTGCTCAGTCCCCAAGACCTTACAAGATGTGGGTCACAACTGTGTGCCTTTGATCCTAATGTAGATATTTTGGAATGCTGAGCAAGGTTTTGTGGGCCCAAGAGCCTGGGGCAGGAGGTAGGAGCTAGCTGTGAAGTGAAGGAGAAGCTGTGAAGTGAAACTTTGTCTTGTTGCACTTGCGAAGAAATGCTTGCAGCCTACATGGTCCTGATCACTGAGGCAGTGCTCAACTGGTGTGGGGGGGACAGGATTTGAGGTCGTTATGCACACAGGGGTGGCAGGCACAACATTGTTGGAAATGTTAGCTGTGATGGTGATGGTGAGGGTGATGATGATGATGACAATGCTATGATATTATTATTATAAACAAAAAGAGCCAAGCAGCAATGTATAAGTTGAGTATACTAGTCTCCCTCCTGGGAAGCTGTCGTATACTATAAAAGGCACTTGATGTTGTTCCCCGATGTCACCCAGTTCAGGGGCAGCCTATAGTTCAAATCTGGTTTCTTCACAGTCCATATTTGTAAAATATGTGATTTGAATGCCTTGAGTCAGGAAGTGCCCTCTCCTATCCAGCTACAGCTCTCACCACACTCTTTGGCCCCACTGCTCCTTCTCGAGTTCACCCTGAAAGATCACATCCAGCAAATTTTCTGACATTTTGTGTGCCTGGACAAGTTGCTGGTAGTGTAGAAGAGTTAAAAGCTTCTATTGTCTAGGGGTTGTCACCCTTTTATCCTGAATATGGCCAGGGTGAATTGAGAATGGTCAAACAACCCTCTTCCTTTGGCCTGTATTATATCTTGTGGACCTGAATCTGAAGAGAACAGTGCTCAGTCATGGAACACCTGTGGGAGCACTGGTCACATATGTGAGAAGCTGTCTCTGGCTGTGTTCTAGGGGACACCATTCATGTTGGACTTCATGTGAACGGTGTTCCTGGAGGTGAGCAATGGCCATCTTGGTCTAGTGGTCAGTAGCTTTGCCCCTTGGCCAGGTCACAGGGGAGAACTGAAGTCTCCTTGGTACCTGTGGCTTTGCTCACCAAACTCACCAGCATGTCTCTGTTGTCTGTTTTTCTTCTTTCTAGCATTTCACTTTGATGGCCAAGCAGTTTCTTCAGACCCACAGTTATAGACTGTATTTTGTTCTTTTGGGGTGTGTAAATTCTGATATACCCTGCCAAGCAAACTTGCTTCTATCAAATAAAACTGAATTTGGATATCTACATTGTCACAAATAAGGAGCAACCTTTTCACTGAATCATTTTTAGCTTGACTTAAAAAATTCATTGGTCAAAGAAATATTTTAAAGAATATTTTCAAATATTTCAAATATTTTTAAATATTTTTGTTGTCAACGTATTGTAGTCAATGACACTTTTGATAAATTTATGGCTAAGTAAAAATACATCATGGTTAATCACTGAATTAATTAACTAAATATCATTACTAGGTTGAATACAAATTATAGGAGTTTAAAGATTAAATATAAATTACAGGACTTTTAATGTATGTGCTCAGTATAGGTTTTTAGTATAAGACAATCTGACTCTAGATCATATTAAGCTTAGATCAGTTCAACAGAAATCTTCTTTGCAATAAGTGTAGGTTACGACAGTTGCCAGCATAATAGATATCTCCCGGCTATTTCACCAAAATACCAATTTTTTTTTTTTTACTGTTAAAAGAAAAAAATACATTGGTCAGCTATAATGAGTTTTAAAGGGGGTATATAAATGCAGGTGTGTCTTGAATTAAGAAAACCAGACATTTAAATAGTTGACCTTACAGAACACGCAAATTAGAGGGTAATTATTTAAATGTCCTTCAGTTTGTGAAAGGATTTACAACAGGGTTCCTCTAAATGGATAACTCTCTAGGGAATTTAAATTACTCCTGTGTGTATTTAAAATTTTTTTTGAAGAAACACACCTGTTGCATAAAATAACATGTGTCAGAATTAAGAAAAGCTGAAGGGTTTTTCCACTGGTAAGCACATTTTTAGGTAGCATTTTAACTAATATTAACCAAGCCTCCTTTCAGGAGAGATTTTTTTTTTCAGCAACACACCAGAAAGGCAATGCTGAGCTCACCTTGGCTGTGGGTCCTTGCAGTTAGGTGGCATGGGGCCTCCAGGTAGATTCTGGTGGTATTAGCATCCCTGGCTTTCTGTTGGGGACTGGGACTGAGGGGAAGGTGAATACTTTGTGGAGTCCAGGACCTCTGTGGGCAGAACCTTTCTACCTTGGGATGGGAGTTGAGTATGTTTGATCTCAGATGGTGAAGACTGGTGGAAAACAAGAGAATAAAGCTTTGACCTTGATTGGAACTGGCTCTGTGACCCTGAGTAAAGGTCTCATCCCTTCTAGCTTTAGTTGCACAAGCCTTTAAAAAGACATGGAAGTTCAGCCAATAATGAGAACCTCTTTCCTTTAAGACTGCTAGTCTCAATATCTACACCTGTACTGGATCTAGGTTCCATTTAAAGACTAAATCCCATGAATGTTAGTCCATGGGAGTTTGATCTTTTGAAATCATAGACAAATTCCTATCTCATGATAACTTACAGGTGGCTCATGTGTCTCCCTGATCTGTACCTTGTGTTTCTAACTTGAGGCTCTGTGAGATCACTGATTTGGCCCATAGTGTATGCCTTCAACTGGACTAGGTATGTCCTTTTGGACAGAAAGAATAACTTCAGGATGGAGGGCCAAGGTCATTGTTCCCAAGATTGGTCTGCTGCTAATTACCAACCCAGAGTAAAGTATCTGTCATCCATTTATTCAGTGAGTGTTTCTATGTCTCCTACTTTATGTTAATGACTGTTTTTGTGACTGGGTGTAGTCAGTTAGATATAAAATACCTGTCTTACTTTGGGAAGACAAGCAATGGTAAATAAATCAAATAGATATAGGATTGTTCTTGGTGAAATTAGAAACATAAGGAGAATGTAATATGTTTTTCATAGTCATATGATCTTAATGTAAAATATTGCCTATGTACCAATATTATATTTCTCATAGTACTTTGAATTAAAATTTTTATTTATACTTATGAAATAATTGGGATACCAGATAGTGATGTAAAATTGAGCAAAATTAAAAGATTTGCTAGCCAGCCTCCAAGATTGCCCCAATGTTCCCCAATTTGTGGTAGTCACACACTTGTGGAAGACTGGTTTCAGGGTTGGGCTGTGCGTCAGCAGAAGAGAGATTAGTTTCTGCAGACCAGTGCAGTTTCCATCATGGTCACTTTTGCATTCTCAGATCATTGGATCTGGAGGAAATCAGCTGCTGTGTTGTGAACCTTTCTGTAGAGTAGACAGGGCTGTGAAGGTCCAAGGCCTCTGTGAACAGCCAAGCAAGAAATGAGGTCACACAAGTGAGCAAGGACCAAGGTCCCTCAGTCCTTTCTAGTCAAGCCTTCAGACACCTACAGCCCCACCTTATGTATCAACTTCAACCTCATGAGAAATTGTGACCCAGAACCACCAGGTGAGTCACTCCTGGAACCCTGACCTTCAGCAACTGTGAGATAATAAATGTTTGTATTAAATGTTAAGCCACAGAGTTTTGGGGCTCTTTGGTATGCAGCAATAGCTCATTAATACAGTTGGAACCATAGTGCCGAATTATTTTCAAATAATAAAAACTCAAAAGTATAGCAACTGGTGTGCTATATGAAAAGAGATTCTCTTTGCAAAGAAATGTGAGCAAATCATACCCCTTTGTGTAATACTATTGATCACTTTGTGTTTAAAAGTGTCACTAGTATTTGTTAGTCTTACTTCTGTTTTAACATATGACACATAATTATACATCAACTATAATTTCAGCATGATTGCATCCCTTGGCTGAAATGTCATCCTATCTCCCTTTCTTTTATCTAAACCCTACCCCTTCTTTTGGTTATTTGATATATTTAATAACAGTTACTAGTAGGATAACTAATGCAATTTTAAATATCTAGCTCTAGCAGATAATATGTGAAGTAGAAGGAGGATTATTTTCTACCTGTTTTGTAGTACATTTATTAATGACACCCCCTTCCACTCTTAGAAGTGTCTGGGCTTGGGGAAGTTATATGGTCACCTTAGCTAAAATCAGAAAGCTCATTAATTTATTTTAGATTGTGTCACTTTGCAGATTTTTAGGGTGGGGACTGGAGTTCACTTTCAGGGTGAATGATAGGATGACTAAACATGCTGATATCTCCTCTATGTAATAATATTTTTTCTTTTTAATATCCATGCAGATAGAGAAAAGACCCTTGATCCACAGGGTTCCTAAGCAATGTCAGTGCTAGTTTTCAAAGTGGTGGTCTGGTAACTAGCACACAACAATATCAAGCACAGTAATGATAATGAGTGAGTTCCTTTGCTTTATTAAATGCCTAGGGAGACACAGTGAGTGATGCTTTCCTTGCAGCATAGAGGGCTGAAGGAAGGTGTCTCTGATGGCTGAGGCAGGACTATTAGCTTCCCCAGGGAGACCTGAGGGGACAGGCCCTGTCCAGGTGTGTTTCCTGAAAAGTCTGTCCCTGGGTCAACCTGAACCATTTTGGAAATTAGGGTGGATCTGATTTCACCTATAGGAGGAACCAAGAAGGATTTCTTCTGCACTTGAATTTTATGACATAGAAAGTTAGGCTGTCTCTGGAGAGGCAGAGAGGAAAGGGGGGGAAAAGCACAGGATTTTGAACTAGCTAATTTGATTTTCATTCTAACATTAGTGCTTACTGGTTATTGACCTTGGCCAACTTGCTTAATATCACTGAGCTTCAGGTTCTTCCTCTTGTAATAATGCCAAGTTCCAAGTGTTGCACTGAGGATTAATTAGGACAAGTGTGAAACACAGAACACAGGCACAGACATAATTACAGTTTACTGGCTGTGTTTGTATAATAAACTTAGGTGATAAACATTCTGATGAACCTTTTCAACATTGTTTCTCTGTTCCCAAGTCACTCTTAGCTCACTCTTTGAGGTTATGTCCCCTTCTGCCAGGATATCGTTTATTCTTTTTATGTGTATCTGTGTATTCCTCAGGTGTCTTTCTCACCAATCTCTATTGATTCCTCAGCCTCTCTCCTCATCCCTTCATCTCTATCTTTGTGTCTCATCTGAATTGAGTCCCCCAGCCTAGATTTAATAATTGTACACAATGTTTCAATCTGTGTCTCCCTCTTTCCCACTGTGCTCCAGTGTCTTTGAGTAAAAGGATAATGTCTTGGATATGGTAGGGCTCAGGCTGTATGAAAAATTAATATTGGTTGGTACAACTATCAATGCAGAGGAAATGCTTTTTTAAACTGTAGCTCCCCAAATTTATGAGGGACGTATGTGGAGGGTTGCATCTGCAACTTCCCTCATATATCCCAACAGTTGAATGTTAATTTGTAAAACTGCAAATACACAGTTGATGACATTGTTCATTTCTTCATCACTAAACAAAAAAATTTATTTGTGAATTGATGAATAAAGAAATCTGACCCCTATATTTTTAATACCTGAATGTGGTTATTGGGTAAAGAAAGGCCTATTAGTTACAGTCCTCTACCCCATCAAGTGCACAGGTAGACTTCAGTGTTTCCCTGCTCAGCTTCATGCATGACAAGAAATGAAGAAGGTGTGCCATGGGATACAATACTGCAGATGTCAATCAGCTGGAACGAACTTGCTCCAGTCAAGGGCACAACTGGGGACATGCTGCAAACTATACCAGCATTTATTCTGTGCTAAGGAAGCCCTTCCTCCCCCAACAAAACCCCTGCCTTTCCCAAGCTCTTTTTCTTATCAGTTAATGGTGATTCTGTTTTTCCTGTTGTTCAGTACAAACATCTTATTGTTTCATCATTGATTTTTCTTTTCTTTCTTTTTTTTTAAATATCACCTCCAACTCATCATCAAATCCCTTCGATTCTATCTTTAATACATAGCGCACGCCAACCACTGCTCACCACATCCACACCACAGGTTGTGTTCCCTGGAGGCTGATTCTGAGAAACATGCTAATAAAATCCTGAGCTATAAAACAGGAAGAATAAAGATCATGGAAATATTTTAAACTTATTATATGACAACACCCCTGGATTTAAAATATAACAGAAAGAAAATGATTTGAAACAGTTATCATACATTAGAGGTGAACTGTGATCACTTTCTGATATCACTGGCAGCTCCCTTGTACATGCTGAAAGGGCAGAAAGATGAGAGCTAGAAAAAAGCACTGTGTAACACACCAACTTTTGATATTTAACTGCTAAGTTTAGTCCCTCCTACTCTATCAAAAGCTTCTTTTGTTTTAGTCTTTTTTTAAATTGTTGTTCAAGAACAGTTGTCTCCATTTTTGCCACACTACAACCCCCTTCCCCTGCCATCTCCACCTCCCACCCTTGAACCTACACCCTTTGGCTTTGTCTATGTGCCCCTTGTACATGTTTCTTGATGGCCCTTCCCCTATTACCTCTCTCCCCCCTCCTCTCTGGTATCTGTCACTTTATTCTTAATTTCAACATCTCTGGTTATATTTTCCTTGTATCTTGTTTTGTTGATTAGTTCCACTTATAGGTGAGATCATATGGTATATCTCTTTAACCACGTGGCTTATTTCACTTAGCATAATGCTTTCTAGTTCCATCCATTCTGTCATGAAGGGTAGGAGCTCCTTCTTTCTTTCTGCTGCATAGTATTCCATTGTGTAAATGTACCACAGTTTTTTGATTCCCTCATTTACTGATGAGCACCTAGGTTGCTTCCAGCACTTGGCTATTGTAAATTGTACTGTTATGAACATTGGCGTGCATAGGTTCTTTTGAATTGGTGTTTCATGATCTTTAGGGTATAATCCCAGCAGTGATAGTGCTGGGTCAAAAGGCAGTTCCATTTCTAGTTTTTTGAGGAAATTCCATACTGTTTTCCACAGTGGCTGCACCAGTTTGAATTTCCAGCAGTGCAGCAGGGTTCCCTTTTCTCTACAGCCTCTCCAACACTTGTTGTTTCTTGATTTTGGTTATGATGGTGAGAGACAGGTGTGAAGTAGTATCTCATTGTGGTTTTAATTTGTATCTCTTTGGTGGCAAGTGGTGCTGCCCATCCTTTCATATGTCTCTGGGTCCTCTGTATGTCCTCCTTGGAGAAGTGTCTGTTCAGGTCCTTTGCCCATTTTTTAATTGTGTTGTTTGTCTTGCTGGAGTGGAGTCATTTGAATTCCTATGTATTTTGGAGATCAAATGCTTGTCCAAGGTATCATTGGCAAATATGTTTTCCCATATAGTTGGTTCTCTTTTCATTTTAATGCTCTTTTCTTTAGCCATACAGAAGATGTTTATTTTGATGAAATCCCATTTGTTTATTCTTTCATTTATGTCCCTTGCTCTAGAGGACATATTGGTAAAAATTTTGCTGCATGGAATATGAGATTTTCCTGCCTATGCTCTCCTCTAGGACTTTTATGGTGTCATGGCTTATATTTAAGTCATTTATCCACCTTGAATTTATTTTTGTGTATGGTGTAAGTTGATCGAGTTTCATTTTTTTTTTTTGCATGTAGCTGTCCAGATCTCCTAATACCATTTGTTGAAGGTGCTATTTTTACTCCATTTTATGCTTCTTTCCCCTCTGTCTAATATTAATTGACCACAGAGACTTTGGTTTATTCCTGGCCTCTCTATTCTATTGTTCTATGTGTTTGTTCTTATGCTAGTACCAAGCTGTTTTTATTACAGTGGCCTTGTTATGTAGTTTGATATCAGGTATGGTGATCCCTCCTACTTTGTTCTTCTTTCTCAAAATTGCCATGGCTGTTTGGGGTTTTTATGGTTTCATATAAATTTCTGAAATGTTTGTTCTATATCTGTGGCATAAGCCCTTAGTATTTTAATAAGGATTGTATTGAATCTAGAAATTGCTTTGGGTAGTATGGACATTTTGATGATGTTAATTCTTTCAATCCATGAACACAGTTTATGCTTCCATTTTGTTTGTGTCTTCCTTAATTTCTTTCTTCACTGCTGTGTACTTTTGTGAGTACAGGTCTTTCACCTCCTTGTAAAGTTTATTCCTAGGTACTTTATTTTTCTTGTTGCTATAGCAAATGGGATTCTTTCCCTGATATCTGATTCTAATCTTTCATTGTTGGCATATAAAACTTCCTTTGATTTCTGAATATTGACTTTGAACCCTGTTGTTTTGCCAAATTCACTTATTAGGTTGAATAATTTTTTGGTGGGGACTATAAGGTTTTCTATGTATACTATCATGTCCTCTGCAATCAATGACAGTATTGCTTCCTTTTTTCCAATTTGGATGCCTTTTTTTCCTTTTTCTTGTTTGATTGCTGTGGCTAGGACTTCCAATATTATGTTGAATAGGAGTGGTGAAAGTGAACATCCTTGTCTGTTCCTGATCTTAGTGGGAAAGATTTTAGTTTTTGCCCATTGGGTATAATGTTGACTGTAGGATTCTTGTATATGGCCTTTATTATGCTGAGGAATGCTCTCTCTACTCCCACTTTGCTGAGTGTTTTTATCATCAATGGGTGCTGTACCTTATCAAAGGCTTTTACGGCGTCTATTGATGTGATCATGTGATTTTTGTCTTTCCTTTTTTTAAGTGTGATGTGTTATGTTTATTAATTTTTGAATGTTGTACCATCCTTGCATTCCTGGGATGAATCCCACTTGATCATGGCATATTATATTTTTGATGTATTGGTGGATGAGGTTTGCCAATATTTTGTTAAAGATTTTAGTATCTATGTTCATCAGTGATATTGGCCTGTAGTTTTCTTACTTTGTTGAGTCTTTATCTGGTTTTGGAATTAGGATGATGCTGGCTTTGTAAAAAGAGTTTTGAAGTGTTCCCACTTCTTGGATTTTTTGGAATAGTCTGAGAAGGGTAAGGGTTAGCTCTTCCTTAAATGTTTTGTAAAATTGGCCTGCAAAACCGTCTGGTCCAGAGCTTTTGTGTGCCAGGAGTTTTTTGATTACTGCTTCGATTTCACCAGCTGCTATTGGTGTGTTTGGGCTTCATGCTTCTTTTTCATTCAGTTTTGGGAGATTATATTTTTCCATAAATCTGTCCATTTCATCCTGGTTTTCAAATTCCTTGGCATATAGTTGTTTGCAGTAATGTCTTAGAATCTTTTTTATCTCTGTAATATCAGTTGTAATCTCCCCTCTTTCATTACTGAGTTTATTTGGGTCCTCTGTCATTTTTTTCTTGATGAATCTCCTCAAAGGCTTGCTGAATTTGCTTATCTTTTCAAAGGACAAGCTCCCATATTTATTGATTTTTTGGATCATTGTCTTATTTTCTATGTCATTTAATTGTGCTTTGATCTTGGTTATTTCTTTCCTTCTAGTTGCTCTGTGCTCTGTTTGTTGTTCTTTCTCCAGGTCTTGTAGATGTAGGGTTAGGTTGTTTATTGGAAATGTTTCTGACTTTTAAAGTAAAAGCTTCTTTCTGATAGGTCTGTGTATTTTTCGTCTTGGCAATTTTAGCATTTATTGAATAGCACAGGCACTCAATAAATGGTTGTGAAATAAATAATTACTAAAATGTGCACAATGACTTTAGTTGCTATACTTGAAATTATATAAAACATGAATATTTTACATTTAAATTGGAAAGCTGGAAAATTATATACAAAGTATTTTAACTTTTTATCTGTGATTTTTTATTCCTTCCCCTCTTCTCCAAGTACAAGACAAAAGAGTAACCATTTATAGAAAGTTAAATACTGAGATGCATGTCTTCATGGATTGTGTTTTTGTTGAGATTTCAAAAAAATCACTAAATTCTATGAGATTTTTCTTCTCTGTTGAAAGATAGAATATCATTCTAAAATTTCTGGTTTGATTTTGATTCTATAGATTACTCTTGTTCACTTATCAAACAACATTTGTTAGAGGTTAAGGTTAACTTCAATTTTCCTGAATTGGACCAATATATATTTCTGCATATTCACTTTTGTGTACTTGTCCATTTATTTTTTTGAAAGAAATCCCTAAAAAGGGAGATTATGTCAAAGAGCACAGATATTTTAAGGGATTTTTGACATGTTACCAAAATTGAACTTCTGCCGCTTGATTGGTTATTGATCAATTTCAAATAACCAAAATTTTACTAGTTCATTCAAATAGAAAGGAATTTATTGCCAGTTGTTTGGTACTTACAATTATTGGAGGGCTGGTGCATCTGTACCTATGTTGAGCTTGTTTGGAAATAAGTAGGCCCCAGAATTTTGTTACCTGTGCCATGATAAAGAAAGCAGCTACTGTTGTGTCAGGAACTTGCTGAATCAAGAGATTGCTGTGGTAACTCCTAACTGTCTCTACTAAAATTCACTAACTGCTAGAGGACATCAGGGCACCACAGATGGTCAACAGGTATCCCTCGAGTTGTGGAGAGGCTGCAGTTTCAAGTTACACATCATTGTACCATTGTTGCCATCTCTGCTAGGAGCATTTCTCCCTGGCTCTAAGGGTCTCTGAAAAAAAAAACAAAACACCCCAAAACTGTGGGCATAGGAAGTGGATAGATTTTGTGGCTGTATGATTAAGTGGAAGAGTGAGAAATGCCAGCCTTAATTCCTTCTCTTGCATACCAGACCAACATTTTCAAGCAAGAAAGAAACAGTACTAAACAATGGTTGCTGGTTCAGAACATATACTCTACTCCATATACACACCTTAACTTTACCATGTTGTCATTTCTCACAGTATTCTTTAAGGTCAGCTGGTTCTAGGGACATGGGGCATGGTGAACTTGGTAGATCCTTTGAGTGGTATTCTCACTTGCTTTGCTCCAAAGTCAGTTCCTTGGTCAGAAACAATGTGTTGGGTACTCTGTGAATATTGCATTCAATAAATCCTGAGCAAATTGTTGGCAGAAGGAAGGTGAGCAGCAAAGGAAACATTCATATCCATATGTCACCACCCTAGAAAAAACATTGAGGACCCTGCCAGTTTAGATGGAGTCTAACTATAACTACTGGGCTATCTGGTGGCTGGCTGGACTTTGAGTTATGAGGCCAGTTAGACAAGTCTTGGAGAAGAGAAATCAATGTGTCACTTTTATTTACATCACCCTGGCTATTCAATTCATGAGCCATTGAGAAAGCAGTTAGATAGTTGGGGAAAGAGGTTGACCAATGTGCACAGGATCTTCATCTTGTTCCTCTAGTTAGTGAGAACCTCATTCACAAGGACACCTTTTGATGAGCACTCACATCCTACTCTGAGGCCATTCTAATATATGCATTCATATACCTATTCTCTAAACCTCCTTGTCACTAATCCTTCACTCTTGGATTTTTCCAAACTGTTCACCACTTGGTTAAACCCTCAACTATCTCCCATGAACTATTGTGGATTTGTGCTCTGGTTATCTCTCTGTGTAGACAAAATAAAACAACAACAACAAAAACCAGATATGCTGCTTTAAGTTCTGCCAAATAGAAGGATTTTCTTCTTTCACTGTGTTCCACAGAGTGCTGTTGTAGCAGTGAAAAACCCACTCATGAATGTTACTGGTATTATCATGCAGAACAGTCCATGAACCAAGTTCCAGATTTTTTCTTTTTAGGCTAGTTGTCCATAAAGAACTCCCCATGGTGCTTGAAACTTACATGCTTAAGTGCTTGACTTATCCAACTTTATAGCTTGGTTACTCAGATAACACCAAGTTCTGGATGGTCAAAGCAGGACACACATTTACTTTTTGTCCCATAGTCAAGTATTCAGTCTATCAAGATCAAGAAGAAACCCAAGAGCTGTTTCTCAAAAGAAGAATAATTATGCTCTTGAGAATATAACTTTGCTTCAAAGCCCTATGAACTGAACTATTATTTTCTTATTAGGATTTGCCACAGGTTCTGTACAGTATCAGGCCTTCCTCAGACACTTTGAGCACAACTAGATCTGTGGTATCTTAAGGTAGAAATGTTTGCAGCTACTTGGACCATCTGGAGACCCTTTTCTTATCCTTTGCCTTCCTAAAAGGTGGTGCCCTTATGGTAAATGGATGGGAGGCAGCACAAGTAAATGTAGTACATATTGCTTCCAAAGTTCAAAGAGGACACTTCCTTAGTTGTAGTGGGCTCATAATGCAGCATATTTTCCCATCCTTTGAAGAGGCTCTCCTGATATGTCCCAGACAACTGGAACTGCTGAACTTCCCATGTAGGAGCAAGCCTTTGCATTTTTACCTCCTACTCTGGCACTCCTGTGTCTCACCAAGAGATCTAGGGTAATTGTTATCAACATTCTGCCTTATGCGATGTGAGGTGATCAAGGTCTCTGTGGAATACATTATGACAGAGTGAGAAAAATGACATAACCCTGAGATAAGAGGGTGTGGTGTACTTCGTCCAGGTGAAAGCAAATTATCCCTAGGGAGTAATGGTTATTGGGATAGAAAAAAGCCTGGCAAAATGATAGATGTATACCAGGTACCAGGACTTGTTTCTTTGTTTCAGTAACAAGATTACTTAAAGCATTTTAAAACTGTGAGACTATTTTAGGAATAGCAGGGACATTTAATAACACCATTCAATTAAGGTTTTAATAACCCAGCAACTTTCAAGACCCATTTTTCTTATGCATAGAAAGGTTGAGTTCAATGGGGTTGATATGAGAATCAATCTACCTGAATTTTTTAGGTCTTTGATAGTGGTCTTTATTCCAATAGTTCCACCTGTGATGTGTGTTATTGCTATTGGTTTACTATTTTGTATAAAGACATGGTTTGGAAATAAAATGTCAAAGGTTCCCATTTGGCTCTTTCTCATGCTATGGCCCTATTTCTGAGCATGTCTATTCTAGCTACAAACTTAGGAAGAATATGCAAACCACAGGATGGGTTCACAGCTCTCACACCTCATCTTTGTAACACTTCTCTTGTTGGACTACAACAGTATTCTGGTTCCCCAGGAACAGATGTGAGCTCAGAGTCCATATCTAATTATCTCTGAAAAGTGTGGGCATTTTTCTTTCCTCTCTAATGATCAGTTCTTCATCAGTAACATGGTGAGAAATATTGCAGCTATTAAAAGTTTTGTAATAAAGATTAAAAGAAGGGACAAGCAAAACTCAACAGAGTACCTGGCATGAGATTTAGGCTGAAAATACTAGTACTACTAAAATTCTTGATGACGATGGTTATCTCTTTTTAAGCTGTGTAGTAGACTTGCATCTTACCTCATTTAGGCGAGGAACAATTCTTTTTTTAAAATTATTTTATTGTTGTTCAATTAGAGTTGTCTGCATTTCCCCCCTACCCCAGCCAAACCCACTCCCCTTGCTTCCACCCTTCCCCTTGGTTTTGTCAATGTGTCCTTTATAGTTCCTGAAAATCCTTCCCCCCACCATCCCCTCCCCCTTCCCCTCTGACTACTGTTAGATTGTTCTTAATTTCAATGTCTCTGGTTATATTTTGTTTGCTTTTTTTCTTTTAGGAACAATTATTATACTTATTTCTTGGTGTTTTATTGTTTTTGTTATTGCTGTCATGTGTCAAGTGGCAAAGAAAATTACACATTTTGGAAAGTATGCATTTTAAAATTTGACAGATTGGGTTATGCCATCTTTTTTGGTTTAGAAAAATTGAAGTTTGATTTTTCTCACACTAGGAAGTCTTAAAGTAATGGCATGACAATGCTGTTCAGAATTCCACAGTCTGATCAATGATCAATGGTTTCTTTAAAGCCTGACTTCCCCACTAGGTTGAGGGCCAGGGTCAAGTCTGCTTGCTAACTTCCATAGGCCTGGCTCTAGCATGTGTCAGGAAGTATTTGTTACTTAAATAAATAAATGGCTTTACCTGTACACTTTTTCAGAAGCATCTGAATTGCCTCTCACTTCCTACCCTTGCAAGCTTTCAGTTACATCAAGCTTTTTGCTCTTCCCAAAATACTCTAGGGTATTTATCCCTCCATGCTTTTTCAGTGCTATTTTTTCTTTGTCTTGTCTTCCCACCTCTCTGTCTAATGGCAAACTGTCACATAAAATACTGCCTGTAAGAAGCCTTTCCAGAGAGCTCATTAGTAGTGTGAGCCCTGCTTCAATAACATCTTACATTTGCTCATACTATAAATCTTACTACTTTGAATCTTATTTATGTGCACACATCTGCCTTCCCATGTACCCTCTGCCCAGCATGGCTCCTGCAGCAGCTGTGCAGTAAGTGTAGAATGAACGCATGAGGTTCAGTTTTGCCCTTCAGTTAAGGCGAATCAGGAATAATACATTTTTCTGGTTCAGAGAGGAGCAAACATTGCCCACATCACTCTTTTATGATCTCTTTTATCTGTTACACAATCAGAAGAGGACTCTTCCTGAACAGTTAAAATTCCTCAACAATCATTCCTACCAGGTAGCTATGGGAAAGAAAGATGCCTCTGGTTTTCAGTGCTCATATTATCTTGCTGAAAGCTAAGTTGCAAACAGAACATTTTTTGATATGGTTTAAATCTGAAAGAAGTAATTTCTCTAGTGGAAAAATACACACTAATACACAGAGGATAAAATTCTTTAAAAGGAAAGGGTGGGTGGGTGGAGGAACAAAAAATGGTATGTAGCACTAAAGAGTACATTTGTTAATCTGCTTTGTCATGTTCTTGTAATGGAATTAGTGTATAAGCATCTTGAGGCACGATATAGAGTGTCCTTTCAAATAAAGTCAGGGAGGTGGGGATAACTTTCCTGACTGGACGCCGTCAAGGTGGGTTAGAGACTCATTAAATAGAACTTCAATTTTCAGGACAAAGTTTTAGAGAACAAGACAACCTAACATAATTTTATTAACTTTAAAACTTTTCCCCCAATAGTAAAAAAATATTTTAAGGACATCAATAGGAGAAAAATCCCAACTGCAAATGATAAATAGGTTATTTTAGCAACATGGAAGAAATAATATAACATCATTGCTCCAATGATGAACTGTGAATATTGAGGTTAGTAGAAAGGAGAATATGTTTTGGGGGAAGGTACTTGGAGGTATGCAGCAGTGGTATGTGGCAGAAGGTTGCTGAGAGGGTCTTCAGTTGGCAGAATAACCAAGGAAAGAAAGGCAGAGGGGTAGGTGGTTAGGAGTGGTAGATGAGGAATGTAAACAGGTTAGTATTCTCAACTTCTACTACTGATACTGAACTAAAAATTCCACAGAATGCATACAGGTATGGTCACCACATTTGTAGTCTCATACAACAAAGACAGGAAAATAAGCTCAAACATTTATTACTATTACTACTGCTTGGCTGTGAGGCACCAGAGTACATTGTATAGAAGATGGAACCTGACAGCCAGGTGTCAAGTCTGCTCCCTGTCCTTGGACAAGTTATTGAATCTTTGTCTCAGCTTCCTCATTGGTGGAATGGGACTGTGAAATCAGGGCTCAAATGTGGATTCAAAGAGGTGACATTTACAAAGCACTGAGGTCATATAAGCTTGCTATTATTAGGTAATATATGGAGCTAACTAGATAATATATCATAAATGCCATAAATTAAATATTAATAAATTGACACTGGGCTCTTTTTTAAAATTTTATTTTAATCATTGTTCAAAGACAGTTTTCTCCCTTTTACTCCCAATCTACCACCCCGCCCAACCCTCCCCACTTCCCTCCCATTACCACCCTCCCTGTAGTTTTTGTCCATGTGTCCTTTAAGTTTGTTCCCGTGAACCCTTCCCAATGTCCCCCGAAATTCCCTCTTCTCTCCCCTGTGGTCACTGTCAGCCTGTCCTCTATTTCAGTGTCTTTGGTTATATTTTGCTTGTTTCTTCGTTTTGTTGTTTAGGTTCTTGTTAAAGGTGAGATCATATGGTATTTGTCTTTCACTGCCTGGCTTACTTCACTTAGCATAATGCTCTCCAGTTCCATCCATGCTGTCCAAAAGGGTAGGAGCTCCTTCTTTCTGCTGCATAGAATTCCACTGTGTAAATGTACTATAGTTTTTTGATCCATTCATTTACTGATGGGCACCTAGGTTGCTTCCAGCACTTGACTATTGTAAATTGTGCTGCTATGAATATTGGGGTGCATAAGTTCTTTTGGAATGGTGTTTTATGGCTCTTACGGTATAATCCCAGCAGTGGAATTGCTAGGTCAAAAGGCAGATCCACTTTTAGTTTTCTGAGTAAAGTCCATACTGTTTCCCATAGTGCTTGCAGTAGTCTGTAATTCCACCAACAGTGAACTAGAGGGACCCTTTTCTCCACATCTTCTCCAACACTTGTTGTTTGTTGCTTTGTTTATGATGGCCATTCTCAATGGTGTGAAGTGGTATCTCACTATGGTTTTAATTTGCATCTCTCTGATAGCTAATGATATTGAACATCTTTTCATATGTCTTTGTATCCTCTGTATGTCCTCTTTGGAGAGGTGTCTGTTCAAGTGTTCTGCCCATTTTTAAACTGGGTTGTTTGTCTTCCTGGAGTGGAGTTGTGTGAGTTCTTTATATATTTTGGAGATCAAACTCTTGTCTGAAGTATCATTGGCAAATATGTTTTCCCATATAGTTGGTTCTCTTTTCATTTTAATGCTGTTTTCTTTAGCGATGAAGAAGTTTTTTATTTTGATGAAATCCCATTTGTTTATACTTTAATTTATGTCCATTGCTCTTGGGGACATATCAGTGAAAATATTGTTACATGGAATATCTGAGATTTCCCTGCCTATGTTCTCCTCTAGGACGCTTATGGTGTCACAATGTATATTTAAGTCATTTATCCACCTTGAATTTATTTTTGTGTATGGTGTAAGTTGGTGATCGAGTTTCATTTTTTTGCATGTAGCTGTCCAGATCTCCCAACACCATTTATTGAAGGGGCTATTTTTGCTCCATTTTATGCTGCTGCCCCTTTTGTCAGATATGAATGGACCATAGAGACTTGGGTTTATTTCTGGGCTCTCTGTTCTGTTCCATTGGTCTATGTGCCTGTTTTTAAGCCAGTACCAGGCTGTTTTGATTACACTGGCCTTGTAATACAGTTTGATATTAGGTATTGTGATCCCTCCTACTTTGCTCTTCATTCTCAAAATTACTGCAGGTATTTGGGGTCATTCATGGTTCCATATAAACTTCTGAAACATTTGTTCTATGTCTGTGAAATATGTCATGGGGATTTCATTGAATCTATAAATCACTTAGGGTAGCATGGCCATTTTGATGATGTTAATTCTTCCAATCCATGAACACAGTATGTGTTTCCATTTGTTTCTGTCTTCCTTAATTTCTTTCTTCAGCATTGTGTATTTCTGAGTACAGTTCTTTTACCTTCTTGGTTAGGTTTATTCCTAGGTATTTTGTTTTTCTTGTTGCTATATCAAATGGGATTTTTTCCTAATTTCTGCTTCTGATATACCATTGTTGGAATATAAAAATGCCTTTGATTTCTGAATATTGACTTTGTATTTGGTTGTTTTGCCAAATTCATTTATTAGGTCAAGCAGTTTTTGGGTGAAGTCTATAGAATTTTCTATGTGCAGGACCATATTATCTGCAAACAGTGACAGTTTTATTTCCTCCTTTCCAATTTGGATGCCTTTTATTTCCTTTTCTTGTCTGATTGCTGCAGCTAGAATTTCCAATACTATGTTGAATAGGAGTGGTGAAAGAGGACAACCTTGTCTTGTTCTTGATCTTAGTGGGAAATATTTTAGTTTTTGCCCATTGAGTATGATGTTGTCTGTGGTTCTCTCATATATGTCCTTATTATGTTATGGAATGCTTCCTCTATTCCCACTTTGGTAAGAGTTTTTATCATTAATGGGTGCTGTACCTTATCAAATGCTTTTTTCCGCATATATGGATATAATCAGGTGATTTTTGTCTTTTGTTTTGTTTATGTAGTGTATTATGTTTATTGATTTGTGATCATTGCACCATCCTTGCATTTTTGGGATGAATCCCACTTGGTCATGGTGTATGACCTTTCTAATGCATGGTTTGATGCAGTTTGCCAATATTTTGTAGAGGTATTTAGCATCTGTGTTCATCAGCAATATTGGCCTGAGTTTTCTTTCTTTGTTGTGTCTTTATCTGGTTTTGGGATTAGGATGATCCTGGCCTCATAAAAAGAGTTTGGGAGTCTTCCATCTTCTTGGATCTTTTGGAATAGTCTGTGTAAGATAGGCGTTAGTAGTTCCTTTAATGCTTTGTAGAATTGTCCTCTGAAACTGTCTGGTCCAGGGCTTTTGTGTGTCTGGAGTTTTTTTATTTATTAATTATTTTATTGTTGTTCAATTGTAGTTTGTATTTTCTCCCCACCCCTACCCCTACCCCCTCCAAATCCATCTCTGTCCCTTGCTTCCAGCCTCCCCCTTGGTTTTGTCCATGTGTCCTTTATAATAGTTCCTGATAACACTTCTCCCCACTGTCCCTTCCCCCCTCCCCTCTGGCTATTGTTAGATTGTTCTTAATTTCAATGATTCTGGTTATATTTTGTTTGCTTTTTTTCTTTTTTTGATTATGTTCCAGCTAAATGTGAGATCATATGGTATTTGTCCCTTACCATCTGGCTTATTTCACTTAGCATAATGCTCTTCAGTTCTATCCATGATGTAGTAAAGGGTATAAGTTTTTTGATTACTGCTTCAATTCCATTAGCTGTTATTGATCTCTTCAGGCTTTCTGCATCTTCTTCATTCAGTTTTGGAAGATTATATTGCTCTAGAAATTTGTCCATTTCACCTAGGTTTCTAAATTTCTTGGCATATAGTTCTTTGTAGTAATTTCTTACAATCCTTTGTATTTCTGTGGTATCAGTTGTAATTTCTCCTATTTCATTTCTGTGTTTATTTGGGTCCTCTCTCTCATTTTCTTGATGAGCCTGCTTAAAGGCTTGTCAATTGTGCTTATCTTTTCAAAGAACCAGCTCCTGGATTATTGATCCTTTCAATTGCTGTTTTATTCTCTATGTCATTTCATTCTGCTCTGATATTGGCTATTTCCTTCCTTCTACTTGCTCTGAGTTGTCTTTGTTGTTGTTCTTCTAGTTCTTGTAGGTATAGGGTTAGGTTGCTTATTTGAAATGTTTCTATCTTTTCTAGGTAGGCCAGTATCACTATAAACTTCCCTCTCAGGACTGCTTTCATTGTGTTCCATAAAATTTGGGGTTTTGTGAGGTCATTTTCATTTGTTTCCAGAATTTTTTGATTTCCTCTGTGGTCTTATTCTTGACCCATTCATTGTTTCATAGCATGCTATTCAATCTCCATGATTTTGAATGTTTTGGAGTTTTTCCCTTGAGGTTGGTTCCTATTTTCAGTCCCTTGTGGTTGGAGAAGTTCCTTAATATGATTTCAATTTTCTTGAATTTGTTGAGGCTTATTTTGTGTCCTATCATGTAGTCTCTATTTGAAAATATTCCATGTGCATTTGGAAAGAATGTGTGTTTTCCTTGTTTAGAATGAAAGGTTCTATATATATCAGTTAAGTCATTTGATCTAATGTATCATTCCATTCCACAATATCCTTGATATTTTGTTTGGAAGATCTGTCCATTGTTGACAGTAGGGTGTGAAAATCCCCTACTATAATTCTGTTGCTATCTATATCTTTCTTGAAATACTCCAAGATTTTCTTTATATATTTGGGTGCTTTTATGTTGGGTGCATATATATTTATAATGCTTATATCTTCTTGATGGATTCTTCTCTTGAGTATTATGAGGTGTCCTTCTGTGCCTCTTTTTATGGCCTTTGTTTTGAAGTCTATATTGTCTGATATTAAGTATTGTTACTCTGGCTTTTTTCCCCCTGTTCATGGAGTATTTTTTCCCAAACCTTTACTTTCAGTCTGTATAGGGATTTTTTTCTGAGGTTGGTCTCTTATAAGCAGCATATGTGTGGGTCATGTTTCCTTATCCATTCAGCTGCCCTATGTCTTTTGATTGGAACATTTAATCCACTTATATTTAAGATTTCTTATTGATAGGCACTTATTCATTGTCATTTGATCCCCTTTGTACCTGTGTTCCTCTCTCACTCTTTTTCTTCTTCTTCTTAAAGAAGTCTGTTTAGCATATCTTGCAGTGCTGGTTTTGGTAGAGGTGTATTCCTTTAGCCTTCTTTTGCCTGGGATGCTCCTTATTTTGCCTTCCATTTTAATTGAGAGCCTTGCTGGGTGAATATTCTTGGTTGTAGGCCCTTAGTTTTCATTACTTTGAATATTTCTTGCTATTCCCTCTGGCTTGTAGTGTTCTTTTTGAGAATTCAGCTGCTAGCCTTATTGGGGCTCCCTAGTATGTTACTTTCTGTTTTTCCTTTGTTGCCTTTATGATTCACTCTTTATCTTGGAATTTTGCCATTTTAATTATGATGTGTCTGGGAATGGGCCTCTTTGGGTACCTCTTGATTGGGACCCTCTTTGCTTCCTGGATTTGTGTGACTTTTTCTCTCTTCATATTAGAGAAGTTTTCCATCACTACTTTTTCAAATAGGTTTTCTATCCCTTGCCCCTCTTCTTCTCCTTCTGGTATTCCTATTATGTGGATATTATTACATTTCACATTGTCCTGCAGTTCCCTTGACCCTTCTTCATTCCTTTTGAGCCTTTTTTCTATTCTTGCTCTTTCTGGTGTTTTTTTTCTATCTTGTCCTCCAGCTCTCTGATTCGATCCTCTACTTCTTCTAGCCTGTTTTTGATCCCTTCTCCTGTGTTCTTTAATTCATAAATTATATTCTTCACTTCTTCTTGGCCCTTGTTGATTGTTTCTATGTCCCTCTTCATGCTGATATCATTTGCAATGAGTTCATTGTAGCTTCCCTGTAGTTTTTGGTAATTTGCACTGAGCTCATTGACCTTTCATGTAACCATTGTTTTGAAATCAATATCTCACAGTTGACTTGTCTTTATTTCATTTAGCATTCTTTCTGAGGGTTTCTCCTTTCCTTTCCATTAGTTGTTGTTTCTTTCTCTTCCTATTATTTGTGAGACTCTTCTTGTTTGCTTCTGCTTTTTCAACTGATGTGTTTTGACTTCCTGACTTTGTTGTGTGAACTTCTGTGTAGGATGCCTGTGAGATTCAGTGATGTAGACTCCTTGATCTCTTGAACTTGGTGCTCTTGGGCTGCCCTTTATGCCACTTATGTTGGTTCTCTAGATGTAATTGGGTTTTGATTGTTGTTGGGTCATTCTTTGGTAGGTCCTTCCCTCCAGCTGGTTGACTGAGGATCACTCAACCCACCATGTCTTGGATGCTGTTGTGCAGGTGCTGGCAGAACAAAACCACAAATCCCAGGCAACAAACCCACTACTGTCAAAATAACTCTGCCTCACAATCCCACTATGGACAGCAAATGGACCAGTATTAATAGTGGTGTAAGGAGACTGAGACTATTATAAGAAAGGAAAGAAAATATGAGATGACACAGTGAAAGAAAATAATTTTGAGAGGGAATAAGAGGGGAAAAAAGGAACAAAGAAAAACTTAAGAGATATCTAGAGGAATGAGAAGTGACTTTGAAATGATAGGAGAGGGAATACTAAGAGTGAGGGGCAAACACCAGGCTAAGGCAGAGAAAATTAAAATTTGAGATGGAAGGAAAAATAAAAAAAGAGGTGAATGAAGAAATATACAAGGGCAGAATGAAAGATAAATAGAAGAAAGACAAAAAAGAAAAAAAAAACAGGCTAAGACAGGGCAAAACTAACAATTTGAGATAAAAAAAAGAGGAGAGGGGACCAGTAAAATTTGATATTTGAAATACAAATTAGTGAAGATGTAGAGATAAAACTGAAAAAGTGTAACAACAACTATTCTACCCATAACCACCTAGCAAAGATTGGTAAAGGTGGAGAAAGAATGCGGATATGTTAAGAGTGGGGAGAAAAGATGTGAGATGACCATTGACAGAAAAATTGGTTTTGTGTGTCTGGATGGGTGAGAAATAGTAAGAGTGCAGAAGGGAAACAAGTTGTAGCAGGTGAGAAAACAAAATTTAAAATGAAAATAATGAGAGGAATGTAGAAGGTAAAATTGGATAAGAAAAGGGAGTACCCAATATGTGAATTGAAATAAACTATAGTATAAAATCTAGTGATTTAATATACACAATCTTGCTGGACAGGAAATGAGTATTACAAAGATAGGCATGAAAGAAATATTGCAAATCATGGAGAAGACCACAGTGGATTTTGTCTCAGTAGCCTTTTGTATTTACCACTGTTTTTTTCTTTATGGATCCACCTCTGATGATGTCAGATGTTGACCCCATCTGACATTAGGCAGCCAGTTCTGGAATTCCAGGGATCTACTCTCTGTAGCTCTCTCCTTCAATTCTTAATCTAGTCACTCTGCACTCAGCAGTCAGGTTTAAACACCATAGGGTGGGGCTGAATCTCTTTTGGGGTCAGAGCTGTTGTTTCCTCTCAGTCTGCTGCTCCTTGGAGGGGAGTGATCTGCGTGAGCAGGATGGTTGCTGCCTTGTGGAAGATGATTCAGCAATGGGATCCTGGTGTCTGCTCTCTCAGTTCTCTCCCCAAAGCTTCTGTCCCCAGTCTCTCCTCATGTATCTCCAGCCTACTCTGTCCCCACCTTTGCCAGAGCCTAGGGTAAGTGGCTTCAAATGAAAATTTGTTTGTTGGCCCTTTAAACAGCTCTTTGCATCTGCAACTATCCATCTCTGGCAGAGAGCAACCTTTCCACTTTTCACCTCTGGTTGTTATCTGTGTACTTTCTGGGCTCTTATGCTCTGGGATGGGGATCCTGGATTAGGGTTTAGATGCCACACTTCTTAGGAGGATCCAACCAGCTGCTTAGTCATCCCTCTAGCACCAGTGCCTAAGGGCTCCCAGTCAGCCCTCTTGAGTCTCTACCATACTCCTTACCAGACAGGTTGCACTGAAGCTCCTTCTTCTATCTGACCAATATTATCAGTCTTCTCTCTGGCTATTGCTCATTTGTTTGTCCCAGATGGTTTCTCCACAATTTAGTTGTAATTCCAGATTGTTCCTGTGAGGAGGTTAGTGTGACTTCCATTTGCTCCTCTGCCATATTCCTCTTCTCTCTTGATATTTTTCTCATTTAATTTTTAAAATGTAATCATAGATGACTTTTTACATTCACTCAAAATGTGTTTATTGGGTGCCTATTATGTGTCAGGTACTGTTCTAGATGCTTGGGAGACAAGATTCTTGCCTTCCTAAAAAGATTTCTTTTTTTCCCCAAAGATTTTTACAGAGAAAGGGGAAAGGAGGGAGAAAGAGAAGGACAGGAGCCTCAATGTGTGGGTGCTTCTTGTATACCCCCTAATAGGGAGCTGTCCCACAACCCGGGCATGTGCCCTGACTGAAATCGAACTGGTGACACTTTGGTTCAAAGGCTGGCACTCAATCCACTGAGCCTCAAGAGCCAGGGCTCCCCCCAAATTTCTAAAAACCAAACAAATATATAATTCCTTATACTTGTTATAAGCTATTAATTAGATGCTGGGTCTGATAGTATAAAGAAAGATGCTAAAACAAGAACAAGAGAGAAACCTCAAAACCTTGACACATGGAAGAACCAGCTTCAACACAACCTGCCCACACCTGCACAACAGAATACAAGAGGTAGTGAACAGAGTGACCCTCAGTTAAGCAGCTGGTGGTAAGGACCCACTGAAGAAAGACACAATAACAATCAAAACCCAAAGACATACAGGGAACCAACATAAATGACAGCCTAAGGCCAGTGATCTCAGGAGATCAAGGAGACTGTACCACTGAGTCTCACAGGTATTCTACCATAGACGTTCACACCATAAAGCCAGGGAGTCAGAAAAGATCAATTTAAGAAGCAGAGGCTAACAAGGAGAGTCTCACAAACAATGGGAAGACAAAGAAACAATCCCTAAATGAAAGGAAAGGAGGAAGTCTCAGAAAGAATGCTAAATAAAATAGAAACAACTCAACTATCAGATATTGAGTTCAAAGCAATGGTTATGTGAATGGTCAATGAGCTCACAGAGAATTACCAAACACTATAGGAAAACTACAATGAACTCATTGCAAACTATATTAACATGAAAAAGGAAATAGAAACTATCAACAAAGGCCAAGAGGAAATGAAGAATACAATTTCAGAACTGAAGAACATAGAGAAAGGAATCAAAATCAGGTTCAATGAAGCAGAGGATTGGATCAGCAGCCTGGAGGACAAGGTAAAAAAAAAAAAAACTGCCAGAAAGAGCAAGAAAAGGAAAAGAGGCTCAGAAAGAAGGAAGAGGGCTTAAAGGAAATGCAGGACAACATGAAATGTAATAATACCTGTATAATAGGAATACCAGAAGGAGAAGAAGAAGAAGAGCAAGGGATAAAAAACCTATTTGAAAAAGTAATGATGAAAAACTTCCCTAATTTGATGAGAGAAAAAGTTACACAAATCCAGGAAACACAGAGAGTCCCAATCAAGAGGAACCCAAAGAGACCCACTTCAAGATACTTCATAATTAAAATGGCAAATTTCCAAGATAAAGAGAGAATCTTAGCAGCAAGGGAGAAACAGGAAGTAACATACAAGGAAGCCCCAATAAGACTAGCAGCTGACTTCTCAATGGAAGCCCTGCAAGCCTGAAAGGAATGGCAAGAAAAATTCCAAGTAATAAAAACTAGAGGCCTGTAACCAAGACTACTTCATCCAGCAAGGCTCTTAATTAAAATGGAATTCCAAAAAAGGAGCTTCCTGGACAAAAGAAGCCTCAAAGAATATATGTCCTCCAAACCAGCTCTGCAGGAGATGCTAAAGCATTTGCTTTAAGAACAGGAAGAAAAATTGTGAAAGAGGAACACAGGTATGAGAAAAAGGCAATGAGTAAGTACCTATCAGTAATAACCTTAAACATAAATGGATTGAATGCCCCAATCAAAAGACACAGAATAGCAGAATGGATAAGAAAATATGACCCATGCATATGCTGTCTACAGGAGACCCACCTCAGAATGAAAGACCTACACAGGCTGAAAGAGAAGGGCTGGAAACAAATTTTCCAAGCAAATGGACAGAAAAGAAAAACAGTCAGGTTAGCAAATCTCGTATCAGACAAAATAGACTTCCAAAAAAGGGCCGTAAACAGAAACCCAGATGGTCACTTCATAATACTCAAGGGAAGAATCCACCAAGAAGACCTAAACATTGTAAATACATAGGCACCCAACATAGGAGCACCCAAATACATGAAGAAAATCTTAGAGGACTTTAAGAAAGATATTGACAGCAACACAATTATAGTACGGGATTTTAACACCCCACTGTCAAAAATGGACAGATCTTCCAAACAAAATATCAACATATCAACAAAGATATTACGGTATTGAACAATGCCCTATATCAAATGGACTTAACTGATTATATATATATATATATATATATATATATATATATATACCCTTTCATCCCAAAGAAGCAAAATACACATTCTTTTCAAATGCACATGGAATATTTTCAAAGATAGACCACATGATAGGACACCTATCTTTGTGCAAAGGAAAGTGAAAAAAAAAAGGAGCAGGAAAATAAATAAGACAAAAATAATCCTGAAAGAATAATTAGAATTATTAAAGCCAATAGTTGAAAATACACTGGACTTAACACTCATTAAAATAAAAGTAAACCACTTTTAGGGAAGTCAAGGTGTCTTAATTTCTCAATATAAAAGTCAGAGATTATAATCACTGAAAATCAGAAGAAAAATAATTAAACTATCTGTAGAGCTTTTAATCTTCTAAGCATTGTCCATATTCAATCTTCACATTCAATTCTGCAGAGAATTTTATTTTCTTAACTGAAGAGGGGAGAACAGAGGATTTGAAAGTATAAATAACTATGGATACTAGAATTAGAATGGGCTGGAGGGAGGACTTCAACTTGCTCTATTTGCTTCCAAAGCCTAAACATATTTTTAACAAATGGCATTCATTCCCCTGGGCCTTTCCCAAAATTATATTTGGCTCTTAGAATGATTCATTCTCAATGTTTCAGAGTTTCATCACTTTGAGACAATGCTCTAGCATAATGAAAAATACTCCATTCTGTTCCTGGTAAGGATTGGACTAACAACTAAGTGAACATGCTTTTCATGCCCTCTATGAATACATACAAATTCTTCGAAGTCTCCCCCAGCATCGTTACATTAGGTGATCTTTTAGATTTTGGTGATAAATGAGACAGAATTTGTTGGGGACTGCCCTGCCTGGTCTCAGGAAGCTGTAACCCCCCTGTGACTTAGGCTGAGTGAGAGACCTCCGGACCAGGAGCCATTAAGGAGACAAAACTTATTTCCCTGGCATGAATGCTGCCTGTTCTGTACCTGACCTCCTAAGCTTGATCAGTTAGCCAATAACGGGTAAGATTTCCCATGGAGATAATTGCCTAAGACAGGCATGATCATGTGGAGGCTTCTGGGAAGAGACTCGAGGCTGTGGAAATGAAGGGGCGATGGACATCAACCCCTGCCCACTTCGCTTTGTCAAAGCCTGAGTCCTTGTTCTTAGAAGTGAGTAATCCAAGTCTCCTGGCTGCCTTTGTCTTTTCTGTTAACTCAGGCCTATGAACATAGCAGGGTCGGTGCAGCCCAGACCAGAAATGGTGGACCCCCAGAATAATCAGGCCTGGGACATAGAATATGCAAGATCCTGTGAGATCTGTTTGCTGGAGGATGTTATTAGATTAGAATTTGAAGGCACAGACAGGAAACCAAAACTAGCCCTTTGAGCCCTGTTAGATAAAACCCCAAGCTCTGGGCTCTGCCCAGAATCATACCGGG
Source organism: Phyllostomus discolor (assembly GCF_004126475.2). Classification (NCBI taxonomy): domain Eukaryota; kingdom Metazoa; phylum Chordata; class Mammalia; order Chiroptera; family Phyllostomidae; genus Phyllostomus; species Phyllostomus discolor. The sequence goes on from NC_040908.2 coordinate 71,621,048, forward strand.
GGTTCTGTCTGCGCCTTTGTAAGTCACCTACTTCTTTTGATCTTTTCTGTCAAACTGTGAATCCACAAACTAGGTCTGTATTCTCAATAAAAATCTGCTTGGGAATGGATACAGGGCACTCTCCACTAGAGAGAGTGGCCGTTCTGTCCCTATTTCTGCACAAGACCTGGTTGCCTGTGTATGTTTTTCTTGTGCTTCAATGAGCATCTGCAGCAGAGATGGATACTGCTGGCTGGTATCCACCACAAGAATTCCTGTTCTCAAAGGGCTTACAGTATGATCAGGAAACAGTTATTTTAGCAAATAATAATCAGATAGCAAACTATATCAGAGAATATTTAAGTGCTGGCCATAAGCAAAGAAACTATAGTTTTAGAAATTACCTCTCTCTAGAAAAGTGGTGTGTATATGTATGACAGTGCAATGATGATGAGGGCATGGGATAAGTGCCGACTTGGCATTTTCATGAGGACAAAGCTGGCTTACCCTGACATGATGTTTTAGGGAAACTTACCTAAGGAATTTGTCTACTGAGTTTTAGCAAGAAAAAGTTTCATCTGAGTTTACCAAAGGAAGGTATACTCAGGTTGAGAGATCAATGGAGATATTTTTAGTTAGGACAGGAACACAATTTGTTTGATTCAACCCTAAATTGTTAGAATGAAATAAATCAAAGTCAGCATTATGTCTCCCCACCTGCCCCCAAATCTGGACATCAACTTAGAATATTGGTGTGTCTGGTTTTATTTTAGCTTATGCTACTCTAACTACAATGTTTGTCTGAGGGCAGTGAAGTATATTGAAACAGCATTTAATTACAAATTGATATATCTCTATTTGGTCAGGAGACAAAGTGATATCCAGAACTGTTAAGTTAGATAATTGCATGCATAGCATTGAGTATAGCTACTATGAGATTATTGCTCTGAGATGATGTTGTCTTTGGAAGATTAGTCCTTTGCTCTACTGTTCTGTTTTTTTTTTTTTTTATTTTAATTTGTTTTCTGTGTTAACCTGCATACTAGACATTTAAGATCCTACACATACACAAACTCACTTGCACCTTCATCTCTGAGATCTTAAATGCCATGGAAACAAAATGTGACAAAATTTATTCAGATCACATATGTTGCCACTACCACCTTGTGTTCACTCTGTCCAGTTAAGGGGCTTCCTCCATTAGTCACTTTGCATGCAGCAAGCCAAATCCAAATCTGTGAAAGAAAAGTAATTAGTTATTTTAAGCAATGATAAGAACATCACAGATAATCGATTTCTATGGTATTACCAGCTACTCAGTCAAGGAAAATTCTCTAAATGCAAGACTTTATTACAGAATATTAGTCAAACTGTGTGCTTTGATTGTTCAGTATGCATAGATTGCTGGGTTGAAAGGCAGAGCTGTAATTATTATCACCTTTAATTTTCCCCCTCAAATAAAGAGGAAGCTGCCCATAAAGTCCTCAGTATAAGCAAATGAGTGGCTTTATAGTTGTAGAGATGTATCGTGAGGCTTCACAAAAATTGAAAACCAGCAAACTGCTTGGGAGTAATTAAATGTAATCTGATGCATGCCACCTTACAAAGAAGGAAGAGCTGATTACAATTACAATACACCACACTTAGAAACATATTTATTGTACTTACTTTAAAGATGTTTATTTCACCTGAAATGAAAGGACTACAGAGGCATTTCCCTGTAATCAAAACAGAGATCTCTTTTACCGACCATATTTATTTCAATTTCAAAAGTTCATGGCAGACAGCATTTCATTCCACTTTAACTTTTGGGCTCCTTAAATGTTTAAAACTAACATTGCTTAAGAAAAAACACCCATACCCACCTCTAGCTCCTCCGTCTCTCTCTCTGAAGACAGAATTCAGCACTTACATACTCATTGAAACATGCAGTCAGTCCTCAGAGGTGAAGTAGAGTACAAAGATTCTGAGACACTGTCTCAGCACATGTCCACACATGTTGCCCTAGACACAGAACATGGAGTAGTCACTGCTGTAATTAAAACACCAATTGAAACAAAAATGTAAACTGTGGCTTAAATAGAAAAGTGGAGATGGATGAATAATATTCAAGTTAGCTTGGAGTTATTAAGATGTACTATAGGGAAGAAAACTAGCAGCCTATACCCCAAGTTAATTTTCTTTAATTCTATCCAGAACTTGACTTTTATGTTATATGGAAGATATCTGAAATTAAAGTAGAACAAGAGGGATTATAAGAGTTAAGGGGATAATTGTAACTTCATAAGAACCCGGCAGTGATGCATTTCTTTCTTTTTTTTAGGGCATGGCGTGCTGAGGGCAGTAGTTGAGTGGATATGGTCACTATTCTGGGCAGGGAAGGTGGGGCACACACACATAGATAGTCATTTGGTGGAAAGTTTGTCTGTGGTGGTCACTGGTGTGTGGAGTTCTTTGTGAAGGTGGGAGGAGAGATCCACAGCAAAATACCTTGGGACCTTCCCCTAATCCTGGCCTGAATTAAAACCTGCTCCAGAGAGAGGGCAAATTGATGTCATTTTCAAAAATGTAGTTTTGTAATATGCTAAGATTCTCTAGAACTTACTTTTTGCTCCAAAGTTTGGTCAAATGGAATGGAGTGCATACACAATAATATGCACATTATTGCCAGAGAAGAATACTTTCAGTGAGTCCTTGTGCATTTTGGAGAAAATGCCAGCAATGTTGAGACAAGGTGCATACCAGCAGTGCTGAGCATGGCAGGTTTCTTCCCATAGAAGATTTAAATTTAGACTCCATGGATTAACATTTTATTTTAAAGCATGGGAAAGAGAGTGTGTCTCATCAGTAGTTTAGACTCAATTGAATAATAACTCTCAGGTTTATCAATTACTGAAAAAAAGGATGCATATAATTTCTCCAAGTTTAAATTCTTAAAGATTTAAGTTAACATATATTTTTATAAGAAAGAGCTACCATAAAACTTTGGGTGCATTTACAACCATGTCAAGATATGCAACAAAGACCCTTTCTAAAGTACCATGAGCTTTATTAAAATATCAGCAAAAATGTTTTCATGTGGTCCTTTGGTTTTTCAATAGTTATATTCTGAAACTGTAAAAATTGTTGAAGTCACTGACAGTATCACTGAGTAGTAAGGAAAAAATGAAGTTTTTTTTTTTTAATAAAGCAATGGTACCACCTAAATATGCATTAAGTCAAAACTGAAGACATTGCATCAAATCAAAATTGAAATAGCTAAATTGTACTGCTGAAGGTTCAGGCTTACTGGGAAAGGCACGCTCCCTACCTGGCACACCAAATCTATAGCAAGCCTATCCAATGAAGGTTCACACATGACCAATGACACCAAAATCTAGTTTTCTCCCCAAAGCCACATAAATGAAACATACTGTAAAGACACACACATGCTTTCTACCCCTCTCTCTGCATGTTCTCACAGTGAAAATAGCACACATATAATATAACAACCTTGAGAGATCATGAACTGCTTGGTGATGTTATCTTCTGTGCTGCTGAGGGGTCGCGAGTTTTTACTGGCTGCTTGAATCTGTCCAGACATGTTCTAGTGCTCATCCTGTTAGGACTGGCAATTAAACAGTGTCAGAGCTATGAGACCCCAAATTTGATTCCATCCTCTTCTTTTCTTTGCAGAACACAATTTGATCTTTTTCCACTAGAAAAATGCATACACACGTATAGCTGTATATGTACGTGTGTGTATTCCCAATGCACCTAAACAAAAGTGACAACCCTGTAATAATAAAATATTGCTTTCTTAACCATGAAAGAGAATAGATTTTACAAAAGTAAAAGTTCTCCATGGTTATTTTTAACAAATATGTGCTCAAAACTGTACCTATTCCGATATTGTCTTTGAACTTTGATCTATGTTGTCTGTTTTGGCACACCAGTTCTTAGTTTGTTAACCATTAAATGTATGAAGAAATGGAACATGAATTTTTAGAGACTCCAAAGAGTAGTAATCTGGAAAAAGAATAAATAGAAATCAGTAAATATGAAAGTCTTGCAAATCAACAACATAATACAAATAGGACATATAAAAAATCTGTAAAATGTCATCAAAATACAAAAAGAACCTTAAAAAGGAGCAAACTGTGTATTTATTTAAGTCAACTAACTCTGTTTGCTGAATGAAAACGCATTTGAACAAGGGAACAAGGGACAAACAGATCATGAAAATGGAGCAAGAATGACCACAGTTAAGACACTTAAGGGCCTCTGACATCTTTCCTTAAAAATAAACCCCTAAACAGGCAAGGAATAGTAAACTTAAAAATCATTCACTGATTGACAACTGAGATTTTGCTTTATTAGTACAGACAAGTAAATTTTCTGTGATAGTTTGTTGTATTTAAAGACAGTGTAAAACTCATTGCAAACAGTTGTTTACAGTGCGTTTTTCAGCACTGAGCTGTTTTAAAGCTCAATTGTGCATTTTGCAGATAAAGTGGGAAAACGAACTGAAGGCTGTATTGTAAGCAGTGGTTGCCGTGGAAACCCCAGTTTCAAGAGCTGGTTCTCCATTACCACTTAATTTAGGCTTCCTAATTGCATTCCACTAAATCGGTAGCGACAATATCTGCAGAGCAAAACTGCTTGCCCAGTCTAGCGCAAACCTCTTTGAAACAGGCTTTTTGAAAGCCAGGAGCTATAAAAACTCAGCATGACACAGAGCATATGAGAAACCTGTAGTTCAAATGTACTACTGCTTGCTTTCTCATCCTTGGTAACTCCAGTGTGCTCTACACCAATCTATTAGTTCAGTCTACCTTAAAGATCATAAAGTTCTGCCATGTGGAAACTCATCTGTCCAGCAACACATTGGTGCAAAATAGATTTAATTGTCCTCCCAGCCCAGTATCATGTCCATCTTATTTTACTACACACCAGCAGGTAGCCGTACACAGTCTCACTTTCCTTGAACTGCCCTTGTTCAACAATATGCGGAGAACAATACTTTCTCAGTTTAAATTATTTGCCACTGTTGGGCTGAGCAGAGAGTTAGACGCCCATATGTGACTTAAAGAGAGGCTTGTCAGAACCACTAGACATAAAAGCATTGCAATTATCGACCACACTGCTTTAATAGAGGAGGCAACTAATATGATAGTGTAAGTGACTGTGCCAGTGAGGAGCTCTTCGTCACTGTCAGATTAACACTTGAGTTAAACTCTTGTAAATCAGTCACATTATGCTGCTGGTGGAGAAATAAACACAGACCTATTATGCTTGGGATTCCAGAGAGCTCTCTTCACAAAAGGAGTTACACTGGATGCCCTGTTAATCTGAATTTTGTCATGTTGATTATTTTGCAATGACTAATGTGGGTAAGAGTGGGAAGATCTAAGTTGCCTGTGGCAGAGCACAAGGCCAGCCTGGCTCCAGGACTGGCATGGGAGTGTGTGGAGGGCATCCTGTCATGTCCAGTGGAAGGGAAAGCCAGCCAAGCCCTGACTGACAACAAAATCCCACAATTCTTGTTTTCTTCTTTGACAGCAAATGCTTTCAAGCAAAATGCACTGCTGTCTTGGAGGACATGACTTCATGCCAATCCATAGTGAAGCATGCTATTTCCTCACTAAGGTCTTGAGGATTTGGCATTTATGTTGTAGGCAAAGAGACTTTTTGCTTCAGAGAGCCCAGTAAAAAGAAGGGCAGTGTTTTCATCCTCTCCCAGGTGGTGGTGCATGTTCTGAAAGCAGCCTGGAAGCTGCTGCCAAACACTCCACTATTATCTTTCAGCTCCTGACGTTTTGAATGCCCTCGCTCTCTCAACTGCAGGTATTCTGCAGGAATGAATGAGGCATTTTCCAGGACAAGACTTTATGAATGAGACAGCTTGTATATTACAAGCCAGGAGGCTCTGCATTTCCTAGATCAAGAAAGCAAACTCTAAGGGAGTCTTGCATCTCTGTTTCAGTAGGAATGTGGAGGGGAAGGAAGACACCATTACCAAAAAAGAAAGTCTCTCCACTGAAACATGAAATATTAAAATGGCCAGGCATTGTCTTTAAACAAAACCTAAAGAGCCCTGGCTGAAGACTGTTCTCATATACAAAAGGACAATTTCAGTCTGTAGGAAAACAAGGCCCTGGTGTAGATGTGGTTGGGTACTGGGCAGGGGCAGAAGTGCACATCATCTCTGTATTAAATATACTGACTCATGATTCTGTGACTGAATTTGGAGACTAAGTTTCAGCAAAATTATGAGAGCTACAGTTCTGAAATTTTCATTTTCCTCTATCAAACAGGCCCCATCAGAATGTTCATTTCCAATTCCCCATAGCTTCCTTAAGAAGGCTTAGGGTTGTGAACACAGTTTTGTATATCTGATACTGGGCATGGTGGGGGAGGGGGTTTCTGTATCCATCCATGTCCATTTCTGCTCATTGCTTCCTCAATGTGGAAGGAGAAATGATAAACTATCATGCTTTGTGTAATCATCTTATGTTGCTATACTTTACCTAAACAAAGTGAAGTATATACCCTGTCTCCCCACCTTGTTCCAGGCCACTGTCATCATGCTCTTGCCTGCAAAGTACTCAGAAGCAGCTCCCAGAGGAGCCAACAGGGGCCGAGATCAAGGAAAAGTAGAGGCAACTTTGTTTAAGCATCAGGTTCCTGCTAATTTCCTCTCATGCTAGTCTTCTGGAAACACCTCTGATTTTATCTGTGTTCTCTTACTTTGCCACTGCTTATCTGTGATCCACCTCACAAAACTAATAAAGTAAAAGACTAATGTTTCCTTCTCATCCTTAACAATTAATTCCAATTCTAAAACTTCTTTGATCTCCTCTCCCTTATTCTAACACTGAACCCCAAGTCTTTGAGCTTAAAATCAAGCCTTGTTCCAGTGCATAGCTTAGGAACCCCATCTGAAAAAATTGGAGCTGCCATAGACTATGTTTATGCTGAATGATAAGTCATGGAAAATTGCATAAATAGTTATGTGGGAAAATTGCAGGATAATGCTGCTGATAGAATCAATAGCATCCTTGATAGTAATATACCCAGGAGTTTTATATATTATCTATCCACAGAAGTGTCAATATAATAAAACCTACAGAGGGATTTATATCAAGATCCATTCTCTGTTAATTCCCAAGTGAAAAATAAGTTGAATATTTTAAAGATCTTTCTAATCAACTTGTTTGAGAAAATGGGTAAACTGGCCATGTTCTCTTCCAACTAATGGATGTTGGGAAGCATTTCTCTGTCTTTGAAAATTTTTACAGCACATTTGAGCATATTGCTCAAGATAGCAAAGAAAATAATAGATATTTTATGTATTCTGTAAATCATTAGGACCCATACAATTATATTTTCTAGAAAATGTTTTATATTTACATTATTTCTCTTTGAATCCTAGTATTTAGCAAGGGGCCCAGAATGTAAGAGGTTCTATATAAAATGCTTTAAGAATAAGCAAATACACATTGATTAGACTTTATCTTTACCTATCTTTGCTCATTTTGTTTTTTTTTCTTGACATCTAACATCCTTTAAATTAATTATCCTGTGAATTTTAAAATACTAGCCACTTATATACATTTTGGGAGAAAAATTAAAGATGCACTTTTAGCAGAAGCTTTTTTTTTTTACTTTAATCATTGTTCAAGCACAGTTTTCTCCCCCCTACTCCCATTCCAGCCCACCCACCCAACCCTCCCCCCTTCCCCCCATTATCCCCCACCCCTAGTTTTTGTCCATGTGTCCTCCAAATTTGTTCCTGTAAACCCTACGCATTCCCCCCTGACATTCCCTCTTCTCTCCCCTCTGGCCACTGTCAGACTATCCCCTATTTCAGTGTCTTTGGTTATATTTTGCTAGTTTTTTTTGTTGTTGTTTTGTTGTTTAGATTCCTGTTAAAGGTGATATCATGTGGTATTTGTCTTTCACTGCCTGGCTTGTTTCACTTAGCATAATGCTTTCCAGCTCCATCCATGCTGTTGCAAAGGGTATGAGCTCCTTCTTTCTTTCTGCTGCATAGAATTCCATTGTGTAAATGTACCATAGTTTTTTGATCCATTCATTTACTGATGGACATCTAGGTTGCTTCCAGCACCTAGCTATTGTAAATTGTGCTGCTATGAACATCAGGGTGCAAAGGTTCTTTTGTATTGGTGTTTTAACAGTACATTAAGAAGATCATACACCATGACCAAATGGGATTCATTCCAGGTATGCAAGGATGGTACAATATTCGCAAATCAGTAAATGTAATACATCACATAAACAAAAGCAAAGACAAAAAACACATGATCATATCAATAGATGCAGAAAAAGCATTTGATAAGGTACAGCACCCATTTATGATAAAAACACTCAGTAAAGTGGGAATAGAGGGAGCATTCCTCAACATAATAAAGGTCATATATGAGAAACCTACAGCCAACATTATACTCAATGGGCAAAAATTAAAATCTTTTCCACTAAGATCAGGAACAAGACAAGGATGTCCACTTTCACCACTTCTATTCAATATAGTACTGGAAGTTCTAGCCACAGCAATCAGACAAGGAAAAGAAATAAAAGGAATCCAAATCGGAAAGGAGGAAACAAAACTGTCACTGTTTGCAGATGACATGATAGTGTACATAGAAAATCCTATAGACTCCACCAAAAAACTGCTTGACCTAATAAATGAATTTGGGAAAACAGTGGGATACAAAGTCAATATCCAGAAATCAAATGCATTTTTGTACACCAACAATGAAACAGCAGAAGCAGAAATCAAGAAAAAAAATCCCATTTGAAATAGCAAAAAGAAAAACAAAATACCTAGGAATAAACCTAACCAAAGAGGTAAAAGACCTGTATTCAGAAAACTACATAACATTGAGGAGAGAAATCAAGGAAGACACAAACAAATGGAAACATATACGATGTTCATGGATTGGAAGAATTAATATCATTAAAATGTCCATACTACCAAAAGCAATTTACACATTCAATGCAATACCTATTAAAGTACCAATGGCATATTTCACAAACATAGAACAAACACTTCAACAATTTATATGGAACCATAAATGACCCCGAATAGCTGCTGCAATTTTGAGAAAGAAGAGTAAAGTAGGAGGGATCACAATACCTGACACTAAACTATACTACAAGGCCACTGTAATCAAAACAGCCTGGTACTGGCATAAAAACAGGCACATACACCAATGGAACAGAACAGAGAGCCCAGAAATAAACCCCAGTCTCTATGATCAATTAATATTTGACAAAGGAAGCAGCAACATAAAATGGAGTAAAAATAGCCTCTTCAACAAATGGTGTTGGGAGAACTGGACAGCTACGTGCAAAAAAAGGAAACTCGAGCACCAACTTACACCTTATACAAAAATAGATGCAAGGTGGATAAAAGACTTAAATATAAAGCGTGACACCATTAAAGTCCTAGAAGAGAATGTAGGTAGGAAAATCTCAGGTACTTCACGCAGAAACTTTTTCACTGACTTGTCTCCTAGAGCAAGGGACATAAAGGAAAGAATAAACAAATGGGACCTCATCAAAATTAAAAGCTGTACCCTCTTCCCACCAGCATTCCCCCCCCCCCCCCCCCGCCCCAGTTAATGTCCATGAGTCATACATGAAAGTTCTTTGGCTTCTCTATTTCCTATAATATTATTAACCGCCTCCTGCCTATTTTGTACCTACCATTTATGCCTATTCCCTATACCTTTTTCCCCACCCTCCCCTCTCTATCTCTCTACAGATAACCTTCCATATGATCTTCATTTCTATGACTGTGTTCCTGTTCTAATTGATCACTTAGTTTTTGTTTTTGCTTTTTAGGTTCAGTTGTTGATTGAGTTCATTGTTATTTTACTGTTCCCAGTTTTTGATATTCTATTGCTAAGTCCCTTTAATATTTCATATAATAAGGCCTTGGTGATGAGCAACTTCTTTAACTTCACCTTACCTGGAAAGTGGTTTATCTGCCCTTCCATTCTATTTTTTAATTTTTAAAGATATATTTTATTGATTATGCTATTACAGTTGTCTCATTTCCCCCCTTAACTTCCCCCACCCTGCATACCCTCTCCCACCCACATTCCCCCCCCTTTAGTTCATGTCCATGTGTCATTTAGCTTCTACATTTCCCATACTATTCTTATCCTCCCCCTGTCTATTTTCTGCCTACCATCTATGCTACTTATTCTCTGTACCTTCTCCCTCTCGCCCCCTCCCACTCCTCTGTTGCTAACTCTCCATGTGATCTTCATTTCTGTGGTTCTGTTCCTGTTCTAGTTGTTTGCTTAGTTTGTTTTTGTTGTTTTAGGTTCAGCTGTTGATAGTTGTGAGTTTGCTGTCATTTTACTGTACATGTTTTTTATCTTCTTTTTCTTAGATAAATGCCTTTAACATTTCATATAATAAGGGCTTGGTGATGATGAACTCCTTGAACTTGACCTTATCTGAGAAGCACTTTATCTGCCCTTCCATTCTAAATAAAAGCTTGGCTGGATAGAGCAATCTGGGATGTAGGTCCTTGCCTTTCATGACTTGGAATACTTCTTTCCAGCTCCTTCTTGCCTGCAAGGTCTCTTTTGAGAAATCACCTGACAGTCTGATGGGAACTCCTTTGTAGGTTACTGTCCCCTTATCTCTTGCTGCTTCTAGGATTCTCTCCTTCATTTTTACCTTGACTAATGTAATTATGATGTGCCTCGGTGTGTTCTTCTTTGGGTCCAACTTCTTTGGGACTCTCTGAGCTTCCTGGACTTCCTGGAAGTCTATTTCCTTTACCAGAATGGGGAAGTTCTTCTTTATTATTTGTACAAATAACTTTTCCACTTGTTGCTCTTCCTCTTCTCCTTGTGGTACCCCTATAATTCGGATGTTGGAACATTTAAAGATGTCCTGGACGTCCCTAAGCCTCTCCTCATTTTTTGAATTCTTGTTTCTTCATTCTTTTCTGTTTGGTTGTTCCTTTCCTCCTTCTGGTCCCTTCCATTGATTTGAAACCCAGTTTTCTTTCCATCACTACTGGTTCCCTGTGCATTTTTCTTCCTTTCTCTTATCATAGCCTTCATTTTTTTTCATCTAATTTGTGAACAAATTCAGCCAATTCTGTGAGCATCCTGATCACCAGTGCTTTGAATTGTGCATCTGATAGGTTGGCTATCTGTTTGTGGCTTAAAAGTATTGGCTCTGAAGCTTTGATTTGTACTTCTGTTTGAGCCTTTTTTTTCCCCCTCTGGTCATGCCTGTAACTTAGTGGGGGGGGGGGGTGGAACCTTAGGTATTCTCCAGAGCAGGGCAACCCAGATGCTGTGTTGTGATGTTGTATGTAGGGGCGAGGTCTGAAAGGAAACAAGGGCGTTTGCTCCTCTCTCCATGGGATTTCAGTCCCTTAAGCCACTTCCCTCAAGCTAAGTAGGCCTTTCTGGTGCTAATTCCCATGTTGGTGGGCTTGTGTACATTCTAGGTCCCCGTAGGTCTCTCTAACACACTCTCCTGTGAGGCTGGGACTCTCTCCTTGCACCTCAACCCCCACAGGTGTTTTCAGTCAGTGTCTTGAGGTTCTGTTTCCAGGTGCTGAGACCCTGGTTTGCGTGGTCTGTCTCACTGCCCAATTTCACCTGGTTTATCTGCTGGTGAATGTGGCCTGGACAGCCAGGTGCCTTGCGTGCAGTACCTCACTTCACAGTCACCACCTTGCTGGGTCTGCCAGCCACCTGTCCCGCTGTGGTATTGTACTCAGGATGCGTTACTTACCTGGTGCCACCACTTTTGTGCCATCACCCCTCTTTGCCCAGCTGTCCAACTCCACCCTTCCTACTGGTCTGGGTGAATGTGTATATTTTAACTCCTTGGATGTCCTACTTCCATACAGTTCAATTTCTTGTCAAATCTGGTTGTTATCTTGTTTCCAAATTGTTGCTGACATTATTTTGTTTGTGCAAAGAGGCACAGTGTGTCTACCTATGCTTCCACCTTGGCCAGAAGTCCTGCCCTTCCATTCTAAGTGATAGCTTTGCTGGATATAGTAATCTTGGATGTTGGTCCTTGCTTTTTCCTTGACTTTTAATGCTTCTTTCCAGCCCTTTCTTGCCAGCAAGGTTTCTTTTGAGAAATCAGCTGATAGTCTTATGGGAGATCCTTTGTAGGTAACTGTCTCCCTTTTTCTTGCTGCTTTTAAGATTTTCTTCTTATCTTTAATATTTGGCAATTTACTTATGATGTGTCTTGGTGTGTTCCTCTTTGGGTCCAACTTGACTGGGACTCTCTGAGCTTCCTAGATTTGCATGTCTAGTTCCTTCAGCAGATTGGGGAAGTTTCCTTTAAAAAAATTTCAACTAAGTGTTCAATTTCTTGCTCTTTCTCTTCTCTTTCTTGCACCCCTATAATTCAGATGTTGAAACATTTGAAGTTCTTCCAGAGGTCCCTAATTGTCTCCTCATTTTTTTAAGTTCTTGTTTCATCATTCTGCTCTGGTTGAATGTTTATTTCTTCCTTCTGCTCCAAATTATTGATTTGAGTTCTGGTTTCATTCCCTTCATTGTGCTTCCCTGTATATTTTTCTTTATTTCACTTTTCATAGCCTTCACTTTTCCCTCTATTTTGCAACCATACTCAGCCTTTTCTGTGAGCATCCTGATTACCAGTGTTTTGTACTCTGCATCTGACAGGCTGGCTATCTTTTGATTACTTAGTTCTCCTTTATGGAGTTTTGATTTGTTTTTTCATTTGAGCCATATTTCTTTGTCTCAGTGCACCTGTTACATTGTAAGGGGTGGGACCTTATGCATTTATCAGGGCTGGGCAACTCACTTTGCTGAATTCTGGTGCTGTATGTTGGGGAGGGGTCAGAGAGGGAACAATACCTCTTGCTCTGCTCTTGACCCAGTTTCAGTCACTTCCCCTGCTACCCGCAAGAAAATCTGAGCCCGCTGGTGCTCATTCCCAGGTGGTGGGTTTATGTACATTCTAGGATCTTGTGTGTCTCTCCAACAAATTCTCCTGTGAGGCTGAGAGTTCCTTCCATCACTGCAAACCCCACAGGATTTTACAGCCAGAGGTTTTGAGGCTTTCTTTTCCCTTGCTGGAACCCTGGGTTGTGTGGTCTATCTCACTCCCCAATTGTTCCTCTTGGTTAATCCATATGCAAATGTGGGACCTCCAGTCACTGCATTTCCCACATGGTCCTCCAGCCACAGCCTTGCCTTGCATTCTCTCTGCCCAGGCTGCCCATATCTGCCACTCCTACCAGTCTGGATGAATTTTTCCTTTTTAACTCCTTGGTTGTTGGACTTCCATACAGTTCAATTATCTAGCAGTTCTAATTTTTTTTAAATTTGTTGTTTTCCTTCTTTTGGTTGTGTGAGGAGGCAAATTTTATCTACCTATACCTCCACCTTGACTGGTAATGTGATAGCTCTGTTTTCTTCTATGTACTTTATTATTCCAGATATTATACTTGACTCTTTGATTAATTTTGGGTTAATTTTTGTGTATGGTGCCAAAAAGAAATCTAGTTTTGCTCTTTTGCATGTGGCTTTCCAATTTTTTCAACACCATTGATTGAAGAGGCTCTCTTTTCTGGATTGTGTGTTTTGGGCTCCTTTGTTGAAAATTATTTGCAGGTTTATTTTTGGACTCTTCATTTTGTTCCATTAATCTGTGTGTCTGTTTGCCTGCCAGTACCATGCTGTTTTGATTATTATCACTTTGTAGTAAAATTTGAAATCAGGGAGTATGGTACCTCAGGCTTTATTCATTTTTTCTCAGGATTGTTTTGGCTATTTGAGGTCTTTTGTGGTTCCATGCAGATCTGATGGTTTCTTTGTTCTATTTCTTTAAAAAAATGCCATTGTGATTTTGATGGAGATTGCAGTTGGGTAATATAACCATTTTAACTATGTTGATTCTTCCAATCCAGGAACATAAAACATCTTTCCATTTCATTGTGTCTTCTTTAATTTCCATTAATAATGTCTTACAGTTTTCAATATATAGCTTCTTCACATCCTTTGTTATGTTTATTCCTAGATATGCTATTTTTGTTGCAATTGAAAGAGGAATTGTTTTTTTTTCTGAAATTTTATTGTTAGTATAAGAATGCAATGGGATTTGTTTTTTGATTTTTTTTAACTTGCAGTGTCACTGTATTTATTTATCGTTTCTAATAGTTTTCTGGTGGACTCTCTAGGTTTTCTTTACAAAGAACCATGTCATCTGCATAAAGTGACAATTGTACCCCTTCATTCCCAATTTGGATGCCTTTGATATCTTCTTGTCCAATTGCTCTGGCTAGGACTTCTAGTACTGTGCTGAATAATGGTGGTAATAGTGGGTATCCTTGTCTCATTCCTGATCTTAGGAGAAAAGTTTTCAATTTTTCACCATTAAATGTGTTAAATCTATGTCTTCATCTGTAAAATAAAAATAAAACTAGCAGTTTATATTTAAAGACTCAAGTTCTAGGTAGCATGATTCACAGCAGACAAAGGTGAAAGCAAGCAAAACATTCATTGATGGATAAATGGATAGAAAATGTACGGTACTTACCTTCAATGGAAAATTATTCACCCTTAAAGAAGAAGAAAATTCTAAAACATGATACAATGTGGATGAAACTTGAGGAGATTATACTAAGTGAAATAAGCCAATCACAAATAGATGAAAAGATAAGTGATTCCACTTAGTACCTCATATCCACTTATATGAGGTACTTAGAGTAGTCAAATTCATAGATAGAAAGTGGGATGGTGGTTGTAAGAGGGAGAATTAGGAGTTGTTTAATAGAGTTTCAGTTCTGGAAGATGCAAATTTCTGTGGTTGGATGATGGTGATGGTTGTACAGCAATGTGACTGTACTCAATTCCACTGAATAAAAGTAGTTAAAATAGCAACTTACTGTTATATATATCTTACTGCCACTTAAAAAAAAGAATCAAAAGCTTGAAAAAAGCCTAGCAGCTCTTTTGTGGGAGCATTTAAAGAATGATTTAAAGAGTAGAGATGTATAGATGAGTGCCTTAAGGACCCATAGGGAGTGCTCCATAGTGACAATTAAACCATTACAATGTTTGCTATTATTATTTTCCTTTTGCTCCAAAGACAAGCTAGTGACCTATAAGGTTGGGGCTTTTTTTTTGGAGGGGTGGGTAGGCTGAGACTCAGACTCTTTGAAAATTATGGCCCCTCTCTGTCTTTATTAAATAACAACTCCCCCAGTTACCACCATTATACTTTCTCTATGAATTTAACTACTTTTACGGACACCGTGTAGTGGAATTATAGTATTCCACTACATAGTATTTGTCTTTTTCTGCCTGGCATATTTTACTTAGTATAATGTCCTCAAGGCTCATTCATATTATAGCATTTGTAAAAATTTAACTCATTTTTTTAAGATTAAATAATATTCTAAGTTAGGGGTCTACAATCCCTGGGCTGTACCAATCCATGGAAAAGTTGTCTTCCATGAATGTAGTCCCTGGTGCCAAAAAGGTTGGAGACCACTGTTCTAAATGATGAAAAGTTGACATTATGGTGAGTCTGAGGTGTGGGAACCTAGATGGAGTGTAGGTTGCTATCTCTGGGGAAAAACTTTGTCTCCGAGCTTTTCACATTATATGGTGCAATTAGTTACTTATTTTGCTGATCTCTGAAGCCAGTTTAGGCCTAGTTTTTAGAAAAAAGTGTTCCTTGTATTTATGAGCTATGGAAATGAGAAGAATTTAGAAGGGATTCTGGAAATAGCATAAGTTTGGAGTCACTGTATTCCGGGTTTGTTCAAGATAGTTCTATTGACTGTGGAGAGTCAAGGCAGCTCCTTGATGTCACACTTGCTTATTATATCATGGCTTTTCACCATGTGCCATGTTTCTTTGGCTCTCAATATGCTTATATATATTTAAAACATAACTTTTGGTCATGAGAGCAAATATTTACTGGGTTATTAGCCAATGAAAGGAAAACTGAGCATGACCTTCTAGGGCTGAGCCCATATATAGAATGTGAGTTTGGGGAACATAATTCCTCCATATGGAATCTAAATCTGTTTGGTGTGGGCCTGAATGCATAAATTCTGTGGGAATTTCCCTAGCTCTCCCTGCCTTGCTACTATTTAAGAAAAACAACAATGTGTGTGGAATCCAATGAGATTAGACTAAAGCCCAGAATAAATAAGGATTTTCATGTCATCCTTTCCTGACTCATGCCTTGCATGTTTTAAATTCTCTTGGCCCCATAAACACATTACAACTAATTATGGCTGAAGCTGAAAAGCTTGGAGCTGAGTACATAGTAGATTCCAAGGCATGAAAACCAAGCTCAATTTCTCCACATTGGCAAGTGCATACTCTACTGAAGGGCCAAAAGCACTGGGGAGGTAGTTTGCAGCCAAATACACACAGGAAAGTGGGAAATAGAAATAGAAATCAATAATCCATCATTGAGTCAGTAAAGCCTCTGCAGGTTTTGGTTTTCCTTTAGTTTGTCCATTTATTGTAACAGCTAAAAGGGTGAGCTCAGGGGACCTCCAGATATTTTGTAGTTACTAACATATTTGGTGACAGCTCAACTGTCGGAAGCTTAACAAAAGCAGAGAGATTAAAATCATAGCTAGAGATTTGAGAATTCTCTGACATCACAGAGAAGGAACAGAAGTTTTTCTTTTTTGATATTACATGTGACAGAAATATGCTCAGTTATTGATTCTGAAAACTGAAATACAACAGTGAAGAAAAATAGGGAATGTGGCCAGAGAGTATGTGTGACTTGTGGAGAATCTGGAGATTTGAGGCTAAATCATGGGTCAAGGAGGATAGAAGGGCTGGGGACAGTGCCTACTCTCCCT
This sequence comes from Phyllostomus discolor, assembly GCF_004126475.2. NCBI lineage: Eukaryota > Metazoa > Chordata > Mammalia > Chiroptera > Phyllostomidae > Phyllostomus > Phyllostomus discolor. The sequence goes on from NC_040908.2 coordinate 71,637,891, forward strand.
TAATGATTTTAGGGGCCCAAAAATGTTTATATTTCTTTTAAATTCAGAAAAAATAAACTTTTAGGCTAAATAAAATGTTTTAATGTATAAGATTAACATATTTGTCTTTATATTAACACAGGTGGAAAATATAATTTTAATATTATTTTTTTGTGAAGGGAAGTTCCCACAAAGGCAAGTGTCTGGTGCACATGAACACTATCATGAAATTGTTTCTGTGTGACGATCCTGGAATGTTGTCCTATACTGTCCCTCCCTGATGCTTCTATTGACAGCTGGGTTGTGAAAGCAGCCCCATGGAGTTGGGCAGTCTCCTTTGGCCAAATGTCTTTTTTTTGAATTCACTGAGTCCATACAGGAGATTTATATGAAACAAGACAAAATTGGATTTTGACCATTTTCCTTTGAGATTCAGTTATTACAAATCTATTTGAATCTTTCCATTTTGAGGCAAGTATCCTTTTTTCCCCACCAAATCTTAGGCTTTGGTAGCAAGAGTAGGCACTGTTTCCTGAGAGACAAGTAAAGGGAATCCCAGTCCCCAGAGAACTAGACACTTGTTCCCTCAGGAGTCTGGAGCATCTGACCATAGGACTGTGACTATCTTTTGTTGTAAATGAGAGAAAGCGGTTAAAAGGGCACTGAAGGAGAAACCCACTGACTTGTGTTCTAATTAACCACTTAATCAACTTTGCAACATTAGACCTTTTGAAGAATAATTTTATCTGCCTAGGTCAACCCCTGTAGTTGTTATGGAAATCAAATGAAATAACAGGTGTTTTATAAATTTGGAATGTTTTCTTCAATATAAGGATTAACAAGTCATTTCCTACATTATGCCTAAGTTTTTTTACAGATAAAATGGAGAGAATAACCATGTTCTCCAGGTGACCTCAGAGGAGGGCTGCATAGAGAGGACTAGTTAGCATGACAAAGTGTCTTAAAGATATGAAGTGCTCCCCACAGTTGAAACTCATTCTGAAGCTGATTGACTTGACCTGCATATTATCATATGGAATGTGGACTTCAGCTGGGACTCCCCAGAAATGTTGTATGTTGGATCTAAAAATATCTGGGAGCAGAACCTTTCCATTGAGCCCAGCAGAGGGATCTCCTCCATGGGCATGCTATGGTGGCTTGGAGTCCATTGATTTGAGGAAGGGCCTGAACTTAGTCATGGCAATTACCTTCTTCTCTGGCCTGGTCTGACCACTGGGAGGAAAGGCAATTCCTTCTGCTTGTTAGAAAAATAGTCTTCTCAGGAGAAGATGAATGGCAACCACTTCACCCTGAGGAAAGTTAGAGTTGCAAATGGACAGAAAGAGTGGTCAGAAGATGACACTACCCATATCCAGAAGGGGTAAGAAGATAAAGTAGTTGAGTAGGAAGGCAGGTAGGGTCTGCCCCAGATGGAGTCTTATTTGCTATGTTTATCAATATCTAAAGGTACATACTGTGTTCTGATTATGCACATTTTTTCTTTCTTTTAAAAAATTTATTTATTTTTAGACAGAGGGGAAGGGATGGAGAAAGAGAGAGAAACATCAATGTGAGAGAGAAACATCAATTGATTGCCTCTCACATGTCCCCAATCAGGAACCTGGCCTGCAATCCAGGCATGTGCCCTGACTGAGAATCAAACTGGTGACTTTTTGCTTTACAGAATGACATCCAACCAACTAAGCTACACTGGTCAGGGCAAGTGCACATTTTTTTAGGAGATGTAGGCTAAATATAAATAATGGTTACAATAGACTATCATTCCCAACTCCTTCCTTCCTCCCAACCTCCTTCCCAACAACTATTTGCTGAGTTCAACCATGAACTGGGCTCTGTCCCTGGGGACAGAACTAAGGAAAAGAGAGCATGATTTCTCTTCTCCTGGAATACACATCTCCTCATCAGGGTGAAAGACAAAATGCAAATAAGCAGATAAACATGCAAGGCACCCAAACTTTGTGATAAATAGTGTTAGGAGACTGTCCATTTACTTCATCCTGTAGTTCTCTTGGTCTCTCAGTTATTGTACCCACATCCCTTTCACACATTCTCACAACCCTCTTGTACCTTCACACTCAGACTATGGCCTTTTTTTATATTTTGTTCATTACCTGGGAGCCAGCAGACTCTGCCTACCTCATCATCTCACCACCAACCTCATACACCTACATGCATCTCTGTCCTCTCATTTTCCTTCCTCTTTTGATAGCACTGGTCTTCCAGGCTCCAGCTTCAGGTGCTCTTGCTTTCTAAAGGGCTCCACACCTGCAGTGTCCCTGCCCCATACTTTTGTATTTCCATGCATTCAAATCATACCAGCATACTTAGTACCTCCAAACCTAGGCATGGCCTTACGTTTTCTGTCAGCTCCAGCCCTTGTCTTCTCCTTTTCAAAGTTAAACTTTATTATTGTATTGTCTTCACTAGGGTTGCTGCATGAATTTGCAAGATGCAGTGAAAAATGAAAATGCAAGGGCCAGCCTAGGGCAATATGTCCTTCCCAGGGTGACAGCCTCAGTTCCTGGTGGAAGACATCCTTCAGTGATTGCAGCCACACAAATTCAAAGATAAAATTAGTAATTTCAAGATGGCCACCATAGGTTATTCAATTCTAAATGTGACTGCACTGGTCACATGCTGTTTCTCTCCCTCCTGTGTGTCATCCTCAGCTCACATGGATGGGCTCCTGTCCCCTTGCACTCTGTTCTTGCCAAGCCTACCAGTGCAGGGACTGCTCTGTCCATTTCCACCTTACTCAGCCTTTAGATGGTGCAGTAACCCTTGAAAGCCTAGAAACTTGCTCCTAGACCTTACAACTTTTGAGGCAGCACCCTCTCCCTACAACCTTGGTCACCCTGACTGCTTTGCTGTGAGCCTAAGCCCTGGGGGACTCTGTCTTAGCCTCATCTCTTCTCACTGGCATCTTCTCCTTAGTGTGCTCCTTCATGCTCCTGGATGGGACACCACTCCACACATGTGACTCTTACATTTGCAGACTCATGTGAGAGTGGTTCCATAGCGAGCCTTCTGTAACTGATTTGAGAGTGTTTGGGCCGCATCTGTGGTTCTTGTGCTGGAAAAACAGCAAGTTTTATTCTATTCTTTGTATCTGTAACTAAGTAAAAACTTTTCAGGGTTTTTGGAGTAACAGAATTCAAGAAACCATTCTGGAAGTTATATTTGTTGGTGTCCAATATGATTATGGTGATGACTCGTGGATGATAATGACTTGTGGATTCTCTATCTCTTTTTAACGATTTTATTTACTTTTGGGGGAGAGGGAAAGAGTGGGGGGAAAGAGAGGAAGAGAAACATCAATGTGTGAGAGAAACACTGATTGGTTGCCTCTTGTATGCTCCCACCTGAGGACTTGGCCCACAAGTCAGGCATGTGCCCTGACTGGGAATTGAACTGGTGACCTTTTGGTTCACAGGCTGGCACCCAACCCACTGAGCCACACCAGCCAGGGCTTGTGGATTCTCTTTTCTAAAGAATTCTTTAGGAATTCTTGAAAATGATTTTATCTGATGATATAGGTAGGCGTTTCAAGAGTATTTGGGCTTAAGGGTGGAAGGTGCCTGGGGGTCCCTCAGGATTTTCACCGAGGTGCCCTGAAGCTATAATTTGGGGGTCAGAGGAAGGCCGACTAGGGGGCATCCAGCAGTTCTACCTGTTTGGCTTCTGTGTTGCAATTTCATCACAAGAAAGAACACTGCAATTTGGGGCCTTGTTAAAACCATACAATGTTGGATGGAGAAGCTGGGCCTAGAAATTTTGGTTCCCATTCCAGTTTGCTCATAGAGGGCTTCAGAGTAGAGACTAAACTCTACATAAATACCTACCTGTGACTCTATAACACTGAAAGTCACTTTTCTCTGTGGAAATTCATCCTTCATTTCTATCCTCAGCATTTTTAATTTTGGGACCCACATATTTGTCACTGTTTCTGTTTCAAATTTTGTAATGGCCATTGAGGAAACACTGAAATGCTTGGAGGGACTGGGTCAGCATTAGATGTCCTTTAACCAGCATGACATCTAGGGTCTCAAGCTTACACACCGGATTGGAGATAACCAAGTCTTCTTTTGCCAGTAGTGGACACAAGGGGTGAAATGATCTACTGTGTTGCCTGCAGCTTAGTCGGTAAAGCCTAGAGGCTTTAAAAGAGACACAGCTGTCACTTTTACCTATTCCCAGATCTTTTGAAACATTTTGTTTATTGTTAGAGCCATATTCCCAAGAAATGAGTTTCCTGAATTTGTTATGTATTAAAGCAAAACTGCTTTTACATTTTCTACAGTGAATAAAGATTACATGGTGTAGGTCACTGGAGAGACTCTGAAGTAAGACACAGATAAGAATCTTAACTCTGAGTTATTTCAGCCATGTCATTTGTCCCTGTTGCTTTACTTCTGTACTATGCAGAATTTAATTCCCTCATATGCTTATGCTAATATTTATTAAAAATATGATATGAATTATAACAGATAGTGGGTATGTAATAAATAAGAAGCATGTAAATATAGCTATCAGTGGTCAAATGATTAATATCTGACACACACATTTATGTACTTATAAAATTTTCCATGTTATATTGGTTGTTTTGTGTGTTTGAGGAGTGCTCTACTGTATGTCATATACACTTTGAGGAAAAAAGTTTTTAGTCATGCTATGAACTCCATTTATTTACTTCTATTTATTTTATAAATATTTATAGAGCAAGTATATGTCTAAAAACACTGTGTTCATGATTCAAGGAGAAGTCTTAACACTTAGGGAGCTTAATATTTAGTAACAATACTTTTATGTAGCCCCATGAATTTTTTATTTATCTTGAAAATTTCAAATGTCAAAGCAAATTTCTCTGCAAACTAAAAGACAGTGCTTGATGAGTTTGAGCATTTTGTCTTCTTCATATTATTAATTTGATATCTGTGCTGTGCAGAGATATCTCTCTTGAAACAGCTGAAAGGGATAATATAAAATAGATTAGGTGATTATATTCACTGTCTATGAAAAGTTATAATCTAAAGACATAGAAAGTTTATTCCTTTAACTACTAAAGTATAAATGAACATTTAAATGTAGCATATATATTTTTAGCCAAACATGCCTTTATCACATATAAACAAACAAGTAATCCAGGATTGTCAAAGAAATTGTTAGATGTGTAAAATGACTATTTAAAATAAGAAATGTCAGTGTTATTACCCTGAAGTGATCTGGAATTGAATTGAATGCTGTTTGATTTAGGAATTAGAGCAATTCTTATCTTAAGAGCTCTGGAATCTTCATGAAACCACAAAAAATATGATACATTGACTCTGAAGACCATATATAGTGATGTTAATCTAAAAATATTCTAACCAATGGAAATATCTATAGAGGGAGCCATATATTTCACTTTTGCTGTTTATTTTTAGGTAAACTTTGTTCAATATCCAACATTTTAGTCAACTTTTTTTCTGAATTATAACAAACTCTTTTTTAAATTTTTATTTTTAATATATTTTATTGATTATGCTACTATTGTCCAATTTCCCCCTCTTTATTCTTCTTCACCCTGCACACCCTCTTCCAGCCACATTACCCCCACTCCAGCCACCTTAGTTCATGTCCATGTATCACATATATAAGTTCTTTGGCTTCTACATTTCCTACACTATTCTAAATCTCCCCCTGTCTATTTTGTACCTCCATTTATAGTACTTATTCCCTGTACCTTTTCCCCCACTCCCACCCACTCTCTGCTGATAACCCTTCATGTGATCTCCATTTCTGTGATTCTGTTCCCATTCCAGTTGTTTGCTTAGTTTTTGTTTTTCTAGGTTCAGTTGTTGATAGTCGTGAGTTTGTCATCATTTTACTGTTCATTGTTTTGATCTTCTTCTTTTTCTTAGGTAAGTCCTTTAACATTTCATATAATAAGGACTTAGTGATGATGAATTCCTTTAATTTGACCTTACCTGGGAAACACTTTATCTGCCCTTCCATTCTAAATGAAATCTTTGCTGGCTAAGGTAACCTTGGATGTAGATCTTTGCCTTTCATGACTTCAAATACTTCTTTCCAGCCTCTTCTTGCCTGTAAGATTTCTTTTGAGAAATCAGTTGATAGTCTTATGGGAACTCCTTTGTAGGTAACTGTCTCTTTTTCTCTTGCAGCTTTTAAGATTATCTCCTTATCTTTAATCTTGGACAATGTAATTGTGATGTGCCTTGGTGTGCTTCCTCCTTGTATCGCACTTCTTTGGGACTCTCTGAGCTTCCTGGATTTCCTGGAAGTCTATTTCCTTCACCAGATTGGGGAAGTTCTTCTTCACTATTTTTTCAACTAAGTTTTCAATTTCTTGCTTTTCTTCTACTCCTTCTGGCATCCCTGTGATCCAGATGTTGGAATGTTTAAAGTTGTCTGAGAGGTTCCTAAGTCTCTCCTCATTTTTTTTTTTTAATTCTTGTTTTTTCATTCTGTTCTGGTTGAATGTTTATTTCTTCGTTCTGCTCCAAACTGTTGGTTTGAGTCCCGGTTTCTTTTCTTTCACTGTTGGTTCCCTATATATTTTCCTTTATTTCATTTTTTATTGTCTTCACCTTTTCCTCTATTTTATGACCATACTCAAGCATTTCTGTGAGCATCCTGATTACCAGTGTTTTGAACTGTGCATCTGATAGGTTGGCACTCTGTTCATTGCTTAATTGTATTTTTTCTGGAGCTTTGATATGTTCTTTCATTTAGGCCATATGTTTTTGTCTCAGTGCACCTGTTATGTTATAGAGCAGAGCCTTAGGTATTCACCAGGGTGGGGCAACTCAAGTCACTGAGTTGTGACACTGTATGTGGGGTAGGGATCTGAGAGGGAGTAGTGCTGCTTGCTCAGCCCTCAGACTGCTTTCAGTCACTTCCCTGGCTACCCACAAGCAAATTGGGCCCTTCTGGTGCTGATTCCCAGGTGTGTGGATTTGTATACATTGTAGGATCCTGTGAGTCTCTCCAATGAACTCTCCTGTGAGGTTGGGAGTGTCTCCTGCTACCGTAAGTCTCACAGGTTTTTTCAGTCACAGGTTTTGAAGCTTTATTTCCCTGTGCCAGAACCCTAGGTTACCTGGTCTGTCTTGCTCCTAGTTGTTCCTCCTGGTTTATCTGCAAGGGAATGTGGGACCACCCACTCCTCCAGCCACCACTTTGCTTGCTCTGGTCCTCCAGCTGCCATGTGTTGCAAGCCCTCTCCACCCTGGCTGCCAGTCTCCATCCCCCTAGTGTTCTGAATGAATGTTTCTTCTTCAGCTTCTTGGTTGTCAGACTTCCATACAGTCCCATTTTCTGTCTGTTCTGGTTGTTTTTTGTTTTTAAATTTGTCATTGTCTTTCTTTTGGTTGTATGAGGAAGCACAGTGTATCTACCTATGCCTCCATCTTTGCTGGAAGTCCTGAATTATAGCAAATTCTCCTGTCTTAGAAAATCATCTATTCAATAGACATATTTCCTTGTTCCTCCCTATGTGGAACTGAAAATGGGCAAGGTAACTAGAAATGTGAAAAACTTTATAAAAGGATAAAAACTGGATAACAAACCCAATCCCAACTTTTGGAATTAGGGATATCAAATTGCAAAGTTTATAGAAAACAAAGATGAGTTAGGAGAAATCCTTTGTCTAAAACAAATCCACTCCAATAATAAAGGAGTGTTTTTGTCTTCAACTTAAAGATTTATATTAGGGTCTCAGAAGTTATTTTTCTCTGCTGTCCTGGCTCCAGAATGTGACTTTTCTAGATCTAATTTCAATTTAAAATGACCCATTTTGCACTGATAAAGAGATTCTGAAATTCCTTTGGTAGCCTTTACTTAACACTGGATAAAATTTTGCCATAGATGTTCCATTAAACTGGGCTGGACAAGTGAAAAACCAAAACAAAGTTGAACACAAATTTGCAGCATTGACATTCTCAGAACACCTTTGTTCCTCCATGGTTGCTGCTCTCCCTTCCCTTCCTTATCTCCTTCCTTTCCTTTTTTCCTTCCTTCTTTTTTTTAAAAAAGATTTTATTTATTTTTAGAGTGGGAAGGGAGGGAGATAGAAAGAGAGAGAGAAACATCAATGTGCGGTTGCTGGGGGTTATGGCCTGCAACCCAAGCATGTACCCTGGCGGGGAATCAAACCTGGAACACTTTTTCTTCCTTCTTTTATACTGATATGAATGAATGAATATTTCATTTGTAGAATCCATTTTCACCTTAAGAGAATTGTCATTCTGCCTCTTCTTTCTGAAAGAATTTAACATTTTGATTTTTTGTTAAATTCATCTTTTTAAAAAATACAGTATTACTTGTTAGAAGTTTTCTCATGGGCTAAAAATCTAGGCTTATATTTTCAGTGTAACTCTCAAAATCTGTTATTTGATAAATTAATAGATTGATAATAGGTGTCTATTTCAGAAATTGGAAAAAACAGATTAATTTAATAGACATTTAATTTTTTTCTCAAAGTCTGTGGATAATAATTACTACAGGAAATACTTCTTGTATTTAACTTGAAATTTGCTTATCAATTCAATTTATCCAATATTTATTGAGTGCATACCATGTGATTTATAATAAAATACAAATAAGCAATGTATTCACATGAAATACTCGAGCATAACACTCTAGGAAATGGTATATGTATTTCTACTGAGAGTAACCTAGTGCCATTCAATATTCATCTCTGGTATTGTAGAAATTGTTCTTTTAGAGAGAGCTAGCACTTTTTAAATAGGGCACATCATGATGTGTCATGCAAAGAGCATATGAACAAAGACACTAAGGCACCACATTGGGTTGAATGACTATAGTTCAGTCTCTTAGTCCTTGCTCTTTATATCTAGACAATAACACACAATTTGCTATATAGACATATGGTCCATTTATTACTGAATAAAACCAGGGGCTCAGAATCAATGCACCTCAAGTAGAGAAAGCTGTTCTCATTTGGTTAATAATACTCTATGAGTTACATCCATGGCAAGGATTCTTGGAAATTTTATCTTTAATTTCATATTTAGCAAATATTACATGAAAAACTTTATTTCTTCCTCAAACATTTTCTTAATTGATTCACAAAGTTGTGTTTTTAATTCTTGTATTATTTCAAAGTATCTACATATGTTAAAAATTTTCTTTACACACAGAGTTCAATTAAAAATCAAATATAAGCAGATATATGTGATAATAATGTAACTGTGAAAAAGTTCAAGTTGTGGAGTCCAGCTGCTGGACAACACTTGGGAGTTACTGCCCCTCTCTGTGCTTCTGCAGGATGAGGCTGGTGATAAGAGTTCATTCAGAGTTGTGAGGGTCAATCATGGAGAGCATTTAAAGCAGTTCCTGGGACATTACAAATGCTCAGTAACTGTTTATTATTATCATTATTATATTAAAAGGTATAGATTTAAATCTTAGTGAATATAATCAAAGTCAGTCTCTTAGGGACACTTTCTTTTGAGTAAAGGGAATACATTTCTTTCTCGCTATATGGACTGAATTAATCATCTCCAACAGCAAATGATACTTAAATACAGACACTGAGCAGACAACAATAGATGGAGGGCAAGAGTTCTGTCATCACTTCTATTTTGTTGGTGATTTTTATCACAGTGCAGTTATTCATTATACTTTGAGGTCCTGCATTTTGAAAAAAATCCCTTTTTTCTCCTTACTTTCAGGATCTTATCCTTCCATCAATTTCAGATCTTTTGGGGGGATCCAGTGTGGTCTTCTCCTAACTCCTTCTAGTTCCTTTGGGGTTATTCCCTCTCTTTTGCAAACCTTCTAGAAACATGTCAAGTGTTTGCTGGGGCTTTCTCCATGTTCTACTTTTAGATGTGGATCTGGCAAAGATGGAATTGTTGAACAACCTCGAGACCGTGGATCTGTAGGTGTTCAGCTAAGCAACTGAGTCTGAGAGAGGATGTGATTGGCTCCTTATTAATATCCATGCCTAAGCACTAATTCTTACTAATAAATTTGTTGAGATGAAAGAATTGGATCAGCCACATGGAAAACTGGAATGGTAAAAACTCTAATTCTAATTCAGGGATTTCTACATTGGCTCCCACAGCTCTGGACTAAGATTTGGGACTTAAATGTTACTTTCTGCCTTCTCAGAAAATAGTTTATGGGCAAACCCCAGGCACTTTATGACAACCACAGAAAAATAAAGGATTTGTGAGAATGGTATACTGCCGCAAATCCTAGGAGAAGCTTTATTTGTCCCTAAAAAACTCAGTTAGATCCTAGACCTAACATTAACTATGTCTCTACTTGCCTTTATCAGATTATAACCTTGGTAATGGATTATTTTTTTGTTTTTTATTTGATGAATTTGATAAGTGCAAGAATTTTATCTCTTATCCAGAGATAAACAAGAGATGTTTATGGTCTCTATATAAGCCACTTTATGAGTATTAATAATTTTTGATCATGAAGTTAATTCAATATTTAAAATCATATTTAATGGAGTTTTCCAACCTAAAGAGATGTACTATCATAGGGTGTTAAATGAAGACCACATATTAAAACACAAAGCATTGTCTACAGAGTCAATGCTTATAGTTTTTATTGTTTTTTCCCCGTAGTTTAGAAAAACACGTTCAAAACCTCAATTATTCTTTGTTAATGCAATGACATGAATGTCATATGGACAATAATTCAGACTCTTCCCATCATAACAGCAGGGGAAACCACCCTTCAGATGAATTTTGAAAGATAACTAGGTCACCCAAACTCACCAAAGTCAGTACCCAATGATTGAAAGTTGATCTGCACCATAAATCAACTGCGTGTTGAAGTGTACAAATTTTCAAATGGTGAACACATGTCAGGATTTTTTTCATATGTACTTTCTGAAGAAAAAAAAAAGTACTGTGAAAGCTTTGGTGTCCAAAGCAAGAACAAAAAACCAAAACAAACCAAAAAAACACTCGTATAAACTATACCACTATTGTAAAAATAAAACTAGGTGTTGGGGCATAGCTGCTGTGTGAGAAAAAAATGATTGGAATAATACTAACAGAGCCTTATAGCTATCAAAATATCTGTCTTCTGTAAACTTAGTTTGAGTTGGCCTATAGGTGAAAATGGGCTCAATAACAATGTGGTCAAGATTGAAAAGGAAGAAACCAATTTTATGGTAACTGGTAATGAGTGAACTAAAACCTAAATTGGAACATGTAGACTCAGAAGTACATTTAAAGGATTTTTAGCTATTGAAAAAGAAAATATGTTGCAATTAAAAGCAAGTCATTTCAATTTTCAACTGATAGCAAGAAGTCCTCTCAGGGACCAACCCAAAAAATAAATCAGAAAATGAAAGAAAAGCAATAACTGACACCACAGTTATAAAAAAGGTTATAAGAAATATTATGAACAATTATATGCCTACAAATTAGAGAATCTAGAAGAAATGAATAAATCCCTAGAATCATACAATCTCCTAAAACTAAATCAAGAAGAAACAACCAGTCTGAACAGTCTGATTCCATGTAATGAAATCAAAGTAGTAGTAAAAAATAAAAATCCCATAAACAAAAGTCCTGGACTGGATGGCTTCACAGGTGAATTTTATCTAACATTTAAAGAAGAACTAACACTTACCTTTCTCAAAATATTGCCAATCATTTAAGAGGAGGGAAAACTCCTAAGCTCATTTTATGAGCCCAGCATTATCCTGATTCCAAAACCAGATAAAGACACCCCCCCCCCCAAAAAAGGAAATTTATAGACTAATATCCCTGATAAACATAGATTCAAAAGTCCTCAACAAACTATTAGCAAATCAAATCTAGCAATACATTAGAAAGATCACAAACCATGATAAAAATGGGATTTATTCTTGGGATACAAGATTGGTATAATATTAACACAACAATTAATGGGTTACACCAAATAACAAAATAAAGGATAGAAATTGTAAGAGCATATCAATAGATGTAGAAAAAGCATTTGACAAAATCCAGCATTCATTTATGTTAAAAACTCAGCAAAGTAAAAATAGAGGGGGACAAATGGCTGTTTGTTGAAACATAATAACTGCCATATGTGACAAGTCCACAGCCAACGTCATAGTCAATGGGCAAAACTAAAATTCCCTTCAGATCAGAAACAAGAAAGGAATGCCCTCTTCCATCAATTTTATTCAACATAGTAATGAACGTCTTAGCCACAACAATCAGACAAAAAGAAGAAATGGGCATCTGAATAGAAAAGGAAGAAGTAAAATCATTATTTGCAGATGACATGATACTAGATACATGCATAAAGAGAACCCTAAACATTCTGTAAAAAAACTACTAGGACTGATAAAGGAATTCAGTAAAGTATCAGTATAAAAATTTAATATTCAGAAATTGGTTGCATTTTTATACACCAATAATGAACTATCAGAGTCTCAAAAAGGGAAAGTAAGAAAACAATCCCATTTACAATTGCATAACAAAAAATTTTAAGAATAAATGTTACCAAGGATGTAAAAAGCCTATACTCAGAAAATTATAAGATGTTGAAGAAAAAAATTGAAGAAGATACATACAAATGAATGGAAGTATATAGTATTCATGTATAGGAAGAATTAACATTATCAAAATAATCATACTACACAAAGCAATCAATAGATTGAACACAATTCCTATTAAAATGCCAGTGCAGAAATAGAACAAAAATCCAAAAGTTTATAAAACCACAAAAGACTGCAAATAACCACAACAATCTTGAGAAAGAAGAAACAAGTTGGAGGTATCATACTGTCTGATATCAAACTATACTACAAGGCCATAGTAATCAAAACCGTATGGCACTGGCATAAAAACAAACATATACATCGATGAAACAGAATAAAAAACCCAGAAATAAACCCATGCCTATATGGTAAATTAATATTTGACAAAGAACATACAATAGGGTAAAGACAGTCTGTTTAATAAATAGTGTTGGTAAAATTGACACATATGTGCAAAAAATGAAACTAGACCACCTTCTTATACCATACACAACAATCAACTAAAAATTTATTAAACTCTAAAATGTAAGACTCAAAACCATGAAACTCCTAGAAGGGAACATAGACAGTAAAACCTCAGACATTTCTTTTAGCAATATTTTTTTCTGATATATGTTCTTGGACAAGGGAAACAAAAGAAAACATAAACAAATGGGACTATATCAAACTAAAAAAGATTTTGCACAGCAAAGGAAATCATCAACAATTTGAAAAGACAACCTACTGAATGAGAGAACATATTTGCCAATGATACATCTGACAAGGGGTTAATATGCAAAAATATTAAAAAGTTATAGTATTTTCAGTGGATTGAGCGTGGGCTGTGAACCAAAGCATCGCAGGTTTGATTCCTAGTCAGGGAACATGCCTGGGTTGCAGGCCTCGGACCCCAGCAACCGCACATTGATGTTTCTTTCTCTCTCTTTCTCCCTCCCATCCCTCTCTAGAAATAAAATAAATAAAATCGTTTTTTAAAAGTTAAAGTATTCAATATAAAAACCCAAATAATCCAATTAAAAGTAAGAAGAGGACCTGAGTAGATGTTTTCTCAAAAAGGACATACAGATGGCCAATAGACCAATGAAAATATGTTCAACATCAGTAATCATCACAGAAATGCAAATTAAAACCACAATGAGATATTAATTCACACCTGTAAAAACATGTCATCAATAAATCCACATAAAAGCAACTGGGTAAGGATGTGGAGAAAGGGGAACCCTCATGCACTACTGGTGGAAATGTGAATTGGTGTAAGCAGTATGGAAAACAGTATGAAGGGTTCTCAAAAAATTAAAAATGCAACTGTCTTTTAGCCCAGCAATTCAACTTCTGGGCATATATCTGAAGAAGGTTGAAATACTAATTCAAAGAATATTTGCACCCCTATGTTCATTGCAACATTATTTACAATAGCCAAGATCTGGAAGCAGCCGAAGTGTCCACCAGTAAATAAGCAGATAAAAAAAAGTGGAATATTTACAAAATTGCATATTACTTTGCTACAAAAAAGAACAAAATCGTACAACTTGTGACAGCATGGATGGACCTGGAGGGCATTATGTTAAGTGAAATGTCAGTTAAAGACAAATGCCATATGTTTTTACTTATATGTGGACTCTAAAGAACAAAATAAATGAGCAAACAGAACTAAAAGAGATTCAGACACAGAGGACACACTAGTGGTTTCAAGAGGGGAGGGGTTTGGGGTCTGAGGGAAAGAGGTGAGTGGATTAGCAGTACAAATTTGTAGTTACAAAATAGTTGTGGGGATGTAAAGTTCAACATTGTGAATAGAGTCAATGATATTGTAATAACTATGTATGATTCCAGGTGGGTAATGACAATATTGGGGGAACACTTTGTAAAGTATATGATTGTCTAAACACTATACTATATACCTGAAACTAATACAAAATAATATTGAATGTAAAATGTCATTGAAAAATAAAATTTCACTTCTGATCAAGTTGGTGGCATAGGTAAACATGGCTAACTTCCTTGCACAACCATGGCTAAAATAACAACTAGACTACAAAGCAAACATCACCCAGAATTGTCATAAAATCGAGCTATATGGTAGTCTAACAACCAACAAAGTAAAGAAGCCACATTCCTCTAGATGGGTAGGAGGGGCAGAGACACACAGAGAGTCATGGAGATGTGGAATAGGTTGTCCGACATCCATGTATGGTAGGTAAAAATCAGGAGGGATACCTTGGGAGTGAGGGATCTGAGCTCCACACCAGACCACCCAACCCAGGGTTCCAGCACTGGGAAGATAAATCCCCATAACTTCTGGCTGTGAAAACCAGTGAGGATTGGGGTGGCAGAAGAAACTGCAGGATTCTCAGGAGTCTCCTCTTAATGAGTCCATAATAGACTTAGGGCTTACATATGCTCACTCCCTTTGTTTTCAGCATCAGGGCAACAGCTGGAATGGTACTAGTGGTGTATGGGGGGAAACTGAAATGGTTGGCATCAGGGAAAGTTCTGGGAGACAGCATCCTCTGGAAAAAACTTCAGAGGCCAGGCAGTGGTATTGCCCCCTCTCTAAGCCCTCCCTTACACAGAGCCACAGAGCGGTGACATGGGTTGCACCACCCTGATGATTACCTAAGGGTCCGCCCCATTCAACTGAAAGTGTGCTTCTCTACAGTAGGCCATGCTTCCTTAAGATAGGGAGTCAAAGCAGCTTTACCTAATACACAAAAATAAACACAGGGAGTCTGCCAAATTAAGGAGACAAAGAAATATAGTCCAGGTGAAAGAACAGAACAAAACTCCTAAAAAAGAACTAAATGAAATGGGGATAAGCAACCTATCAAAGGCATAATTCAAAACACTGGTTATTAGGATGCTTAAGGAACTCATTGGGTACCTCAACAGCATAAAAATACTCAGCAGAAATGAAGGTTATATTAAGTGAAATAAAAAAAATTACAGGGAACCAACAGTGAAGGGGACAAAGCTGAGAATCAAATCAATAATTTGGAATGTAAGGAATAAAAAAGCATTTTATCAGAACAGAAAGTAGAAATAATAATAATAATAATAATAATAATAATAATAATAATAATAATAATAAAGGATTGCCTAAGGATCCTCTGGGACATCTTCAAACATACCAATGTTAAAATCATAAGGATATGAGAAGGAGAAGAGAAAGAGCAAAAAGTAGAAAATTTATTTGAAAAAATAATGAAAGACAAGTTCCTCCAAATGGTGAAGGAAATAGACATTCAAGCCCAGGAAGCTCAGAGAATCCCAAAAGAGGTGGACCCAAAGAGGACCACACCAAGACACATCATAATTAAAATGCCAAAGGTTATGTTCTGGCCAAGATGGAGGTGTAGATAGATACTCTTCACTTCCTTGTACAACCAAAAGAAGGATAACAACCAATTTAAAAAGAAAAGACAACCAGAACTGCTAGAAAATCAAACCATATAGAAGTCCAACAACCAAGGAGTTAAAGAAGAAACATTTGTATAGACTGATAGGAGGGAAGGAGATGGACAGCTGGGGTGGAAAGGACGTGTGGTAAGGTGGTGGCCCACAGACCAGGCAGGTGAGGCAGTGGCTAGTGGGTCAGGGTTTGCCACATCCATGTGCAGATAAACTGGGGGCTACAGTTGGAGAGTGAGACAGGAAACCCAAAACAAGTTTATAGCACCAGGCAAATAAAGCCTCAAAACCTCTGGCTGTAAAAATCTGTGGGTGTTACAGCAACAGAAGGAACTGGCAGTCTCACTGCCAGCAGGAGGAGAGTCTGTTAGAAGGGCCCACAGGGTTCTAGAACACACACAAGCCCACCCACCTGGGAATCAGCACTAGTGCAGCACCCAGTAGGGTGAAATTAGCTTGTGGGAAGAGAGGGAAGTGTTTGAAAGTGGGGCAGGAACAGAACCAGTGGCATTGTTCCCTCTCTGACCCCTTCCCCACATATAGCACCACAACACAGAAAAGTTGGTTGACCTGCCCTGATTAATACCTAAGGCTCTGCCCCTTACAATGTAACAGGTGCAATGAGACAAAAAAATATGGCCCAAATGAAAGAACAGATCAAAACTCCAGAAAAACAAATGAGGGATGAGGAAACAGCCAACCTATCAGATGCAAAGTTCAAAACACTAGCAATCAGGATGCTCACAGAAATGACTGAGTATGTTGCAAAATAGAGGAAAAAGTGAATACTATGCAAAGTGAAATAAAGGAAAATATACAAGGAAGCACACTGAAGGGAAGGGAACTGGGACTCAGTCAGCAATTTGGAGAAGAATGAAGAAATAAACATTCAACCAGAACAGAATGAAGAAATAAGAATTTGAAAAAATGAGGAAAGGATTAAGAACCTCTGGGAAAACTTCAAACATTCTAACATCTGAATCATTGGGGTGCCAGAAGGAGAAGAGGAAGAGCAAGAAATTGAGAACATAGTTGAAAAAAATAATGAAAGACAACTTCCCCAATCTACTCAAGGAACTTGGCATGCAAGTCCAGGAAGCTCAGAGAGGCCCAAACAAGTTGGATCCAAAGAGGAACACACCAAGATACATCATAAATAGTCAAATATTGAAGATAAGCAGAACATCTTAAAAGCAGCAAGAGAAAAGGAGACAGTTACCTACAAAGGATCTCCAATAAGACTATCACTGATTTCTCAAAATAAACCTTGCTGGCAAGAAGGGGCTGAAAAGTATCCAAAGTCATTGAAGGCAAGGACCTACATCCAAGATTATCTAGCAAAGCTATCATTTAGAATGGAAGGACAGATAAAGTGATTCTTAGACAAGGTAAAGCTAAAGGAGTTCATCATCACCAAGACATTATTACATGAAATGTTAAAGGGACTTGTCTTAGAAAAAAGAAGATCAAAAGCTGAATAGTAAAATGACAATAAATTCACAATTATCAACAACTGAACTTAAAACAAAAACTAGCAAACAACTAGAATAGGAACAGAAACACAGAAATGGAGATCACATGGAGGGTTATCAGCCAGAAGGGAGAAAGGAAAATGGACAAAAAGGTACAGGGAATAAGAAGCATAAATGGTAGGTACAACATAGATAGGGGGAGGTTAAGTATAGTATAGAAATGGAGAAGCCAAAGAACTTATATGTACAACCCATGGACATTTACTGAGGAGGTGAATGCTGGAGGGAATGAGGGTACCAGCCAGAGTGGGATAAAAGGGAGAAAAAAATGGGACAAGATGGGACAACTGTAATAGCATAATCAGTAAAATATACTTACAAATGCTAATGGTTAAAACTAAAGAGACAATCTTTTTTTTAAAAGTATATTTTATTGATTATGCTATTACAGTTTTCTCAAATGTCCCCCTTAATTCCCCCCTGCCCTGCACCCCCAATCCTCCAGCATTCCCCCCTTAGTTCATGTTAATGGGTTGTGCATATAAGTTGTTTGACTTCTCTGTTTCCTATACCATTCTTAACCTCTCCCCATCTATTTTACACCTACCAATTATACTTATTCCCTGTACCTCTCCCCATTCTTCCCCTCCCCTTCCCCAATGAAAACCCTCCATGTGATGTCCATTTCTCTGATTCTGTTCCTTTTCTAGTTGTTTGCTTAGTATTTTTTTTTTAATTTCAGTTGTAGATAGTTGTGAGTTTGTTGTCATTTTACTGTTCATAGTTTTTGATCTTCTTCAAATTTTTAGATAAATTCCTTTAACATTTCATATAATAATGGCTTAGTAATGATGAACTTTAATTTGACCTTACCTAGGAAGCACTTTATCTACCCTTCCATTCTAAATGAAATCTTTGCTGGATAGAGAAATCTTGGATGTAGGTTCTTGCCTTTCATGACTTCAAATACTTCTTTCTAGCCCCTTCTTGCCTGTAAGGTTTCTTTTCAGAAATCTGCTGATAGCCTTATGGGAGATTCTTTCTAGGTAACTCTATCCTTTCCTCTTGCTGCTTTTAAGATTCTGTTTTGTTTAATCTTGGGTAACTTAATGGTGATGTGCCTTGGTGTTATCCTCTTTAGGTTCAACTTGTTTGGGACTCTCTGGGCTTCCTGGACTTCCTGGAAGTCTATTTGTTTTGCTAGATTGGGGAAGTTTTTCTTCATTATTTATTCAAATAAGTTTTCCATTTATTGCTGTTGTTCTCCTTCTGGCACCCATATAATTCAGATATTGGAATGTTTAAAGTTATCCCAGAGTTTCCTAAGCCTGTCTTCATTTTTTCAAATTCTTGTTTCTTCATTCTGTTCCAGTTGGATGTTTATTTCTTCCTTTTGTTCCAACTCATTGATTTGAGTCCTGGTTTCCTTCCTGTCACTGTTGGTTCCCTGCATATTTTGCTTTATTTCACTTTGGGTAGTCTTCATTTGTTCTTTATTTTTCCACCAAGCTCAATCAGTTCTGTGAGTATCTTGATTACCAATGTTTTTAATTCAAGATCAAATGGGTTGACTATCTCCTCAGAGCTTAGCTCTTTCTCTGGGGTTTTTGCTTTGTTCTTTCATTTGGGCCTTATTTCTTTAACTCAGCACACCTGTTAAGTTGTAAGGGGGTGGAGCCTTAGGTATTCACCAGGGCTAGGCAACCCTTTTTGCTGGGTTGTGGTGTTGTCTGTGGGGGAGGAGCCAGAGAGAGAACAATGCAGCTCTATTGCTGGGCTCTAGCCCCACTTTCCAAAGAATTCTAGTGTGAGACTGGAAGTTTCTACCACTGTGGCAACCTCAGTGGTAGCCATAGTCCACAGTCAGCTCTGAGTTTCAGTTTCCCATTTACCCAGCCCCACTTGCACAGTCTACCACCTTACCTGGGTTCTCTCAGCCAGCCCCCACATCACCACATGGTCTGGTCAGCTGCCTCTCCTCAGTTCCTTTCAGCTAGCCCTGCCCACATGGTCCACTGCTTTGTTATGGGTTATCTCCATCTGCCTGTCTGCCCATCTCCCTCCTACCATTCTGGTTGACTGTTTCTTTAATTCCTTGGTTGCTGGAGTTCCATGCAGTTTGATTTTCTGGCACTTCTGGCTGTTTATTGTTTTTAGATTGGTCATTATGCTCCTTTTGGCTGTGCGAGGAAGCAAAGGGTTTCTACCTACACCTCCATCTTTGCCAGAACTCCAAAATAAGGAGAGAATCTTAAAAGTAGCAAGAGAAAAGTAGATAGTTACCTACAAAGGAGTTCACATAAGACTGTCAGTGATTTCTCAAAAGAAACTTTGTAGGCTAGAAAGGAATGGCAAGTAGTATTCAAAGCAATGAAAAGCAAGGTCCTACAACTTTGATTACTCTGTCCAGCAAACTATCCTTTAGAATTGAAGGGCAGATAAAGTGCTGTCCAGACAAACTAAAGCTAAAGAAGTTTGTCATCACCAAGCCATTATTATATGAAATGGTAAAGGAAGTTATTTAAGAAAAAGAAGATCAAAACTATGAACATTAAAATGGCAATAAATTCCCAGCTATCAACAATTGAATCTAGCCCTGGCTGGCATAGCTCAGTGGATTGAGCATGGGCTGCGAGCCAAAGCTTCGTAGGTTCGATTCCCAGTCAGGGTACATGCTTGGGCTGCAGGCCACGGCCCCCAGCAACCGCACATTGATGTTTCTTTCTCTCTCTCTTTCTCCCTCCCTTCCCCCTCTAAAAATAAATAAACAAAATCTTTAAAAAATTCACTGAAATTAAAAATAAAACAATTGAATCTAAAAAACAAAGTAAGTAAACAAACAGGATAGAAACAGTCATAGATATGGAGATCTTTTGGAAGTTTATCAGTTGGGCGGGTGATGGGGAGAAGGGGAAAAGGTGCAGGGATTAAGAAGTACAAATTGGTAGGTACAAAATAGACAGGGGATGTTAGGACCAGTATAGAAAATGGAGAAGTCAAAGAACTTATATGTATGATTCATGGATATGAAATAAGTGGGGGAGATTGCTGGAGGGAATGATGGGTACTATGTAGAGAAGGGCAAAGGGGGAAAAACTGGGGCAACTGTAATAGCATAATCAATAAACTATATTTTTAAAAAGAAAAATAAAATTGAAAGGTTTTTAAAAACTTCTCTCAGTTTTCCCTGTGTGAACACAATCATGTCTTATCAAATTAGTTAATAGATTGGTTTTTATTAAAAACCAACTCTCCTGAAATTACCTGTTTTTGAGATGATCCACATTAATGGCAGTCACTTTAATCAAAATTTGGAGGTTCCCAGTTGCAGCAGAGTGTTTGGAAAGGCCTGTTCTGCTGCAGGCTCTGTGAGTGCCAGCTGGGCTAAGGGAAGCTGATGGCTTTAGTGACTGGCTTTTTTGAATAGTCTGGACTCTTCTTTCTTCAACATGATGACAATAATTTCTGGGGAGGTTAATGTTTAGATACTCATGGTGTTTAGAACTTCTTTGAATCTTCCTAAGCCTCACCTACAAGCCCAGAAGTCACCAAGTTCAAATGCTTCCCTTAGTCTCTAGATATTCCATCATGTAATATGTGATTAGTTAGCCTTGAACCAGAGTTTTTATCTACAAATTTAGCTTTAAGATATAAAGGGTTCAAGGACACCTGCTGGTCCTTGCTGTGTAAACCATTCACTTTCCTCCTTACTTTGTACTATATATAGGGAAGCAGCCAAACATGTGTTTTTGTTTACTGGCAAGGGGTCTTGTTGAAATGAAATTACTTAAGAATGTGTCCATTGCAATTAAAAGATGTATAATGTTTATATTAACATGTTAAAGTTTGGTTGCTCTAGGAACATTGGTTTACGTAAGTGTAAATAGGCTATAATGAATAAGATGAAGTATTCCATATGAGAACTGTAGCTTTCTAGGAAAGTGTTGGTGTGGCTAGTTTCCCTAGTACCAGCTGTAAGACAATGTAAAACATTACTGTTAGGGTTGAGTTTCTGTGTGCTTTACATAGTAGGTAAAAAAAAAAGTTGCTCCATGAAATTTTTTCACCTGAAATTTTAGCAAATGCATAGATGACACATTGTGTAAAATCTGATCATAAAGAAACTACATTAGGAAATAGTTGTGGGAAAACACTAAATCCTTAGACTTAAATACTTTGCCTCAAATTTTGATTAAAATCATACTGGTTAGAAGAGGAAGGTCCTGGGTCCAAAGATACATTCCATGTTGATATAGGGCCCAGTGTCTAGAGCACTTACTTTTCTTTTCAGTGACTTGATTATTTCCCAAAACACTACAGATGTCTCTCTCTTCTGCCTCTGACTCACTTTCATTCAACTTTGTATGTTTTACTGTCATTTTCCCCAAGCCTTTGTCTGTTATCTGGAATCTCTATGTTCCAAAGCAGGCAGAACCTATAGTCAGGGAGTAGAGAGTTCCATTGATTCCATGAGGACAGAACAGGGGGTGGAGGAAGGGGTGACTGGAGGGGTGGGTGGGGACAATTGTGATTGACTTAGGTGGAATTCATGGTCTCCATCAGAGCCACCAAAGTATTTTCCAAATATTTTATTTTTTGAGAAAATGCTATATACAAGCATAAAGAAGAAAAGTTACCTTCATAACCTTTCTACCTATAGGGAAACCGCTACTGATATTTGGAGGTGTTTCCTGCTCATTTCTTATCTGTGAGTTTAAGAAAAACAACATCATATAATATGAATTTTTGAATGATTTCTTATTAAACTTGTATAAATTTCATGAACTTTTCTTAATATTCAATCAATATATTTTAATGGCTATATAATATCCCAAATATATGTAAGTTTCCCCCTCTTGTAGGGCAACCTGTTGATACAGTATTGCCATTAAACATTATTACACCTAAAAAAAGAGATTTTTTCTTAAGAAATCATAACTAAATCTTTCTTTAATACTTTTCATTATTAGAAATCCATACCATTTTAATAAACTCACAGCAGCTTGGACTCACCAATGCTTCCTGGACCTCTGTCAACTTCCTGGAGGATGAGAACTTGACTTATCTTTTGTCTACATTTCCCCGGCATTTCCAGTGTGGGCTCTTCGATTCCTTCTAGCTTGGATGCAGGAGTCTTTCTATAGACTTATTTGTTTTTGTAAAGAAACTTTTATTTAAGGTTCAGTAATTCCTTTAGTTTCAGAATGGGTTCTATTTTCTGTTAAATTCAAGAATAATAAACATATTCTCATACATAATTTTATTAGTTTCTTGTTTTTATTAATATTGTTGATACTCTGTAAAATTTTTTGTGAAATGTCTGAGTTTGCACCCTCCCTTGGCCACCACCCCTCTTGCCAAGCACACTTTCCTTCCCTGGGAGGGCTTTGCAGTAGTCCCTCCTGGACACTCACTGCTCCTATCTGCCACAGTCTTCCTGTTTAAAATATGCTGCTGCCCCAGCTGGTGCTCTGAAGAAGAAACTTATTGATCTTCAGTCACAGCACCATCTTCCACTAACAGGACTGGGCACACACACCCCTACTCCCTCCACCAGTTATAGGTGTGGGCACCTTAAATCAAGCTGTCTCTCACTTATGTCTCATGCTACTGCTAGCAGTAGCCCAGTAGCCAGAACTACTGGGCAGAGTACTTTGAGTTCAGATGCCCAAAGTCAGCATGGTCTTCTGGTTTATTTATTCTTTGTTATCATTATTAAAAATGATGATATTCTACCATTACTTACTTTATCCAATGGCAGTGATTCAGATCTTTTACTCTCCTTAACTCCAGTTTTCACCCCTACTCAACTCACTCTGAGAAGCTTACCTTATGTTCCATGAAGAAGTTTGAAAATACCTGGAAGTATCTGTGTATCTTGACTCATCCTTTAATATATCTCTGAACAATGCTTGTCTTCTGCTTCAGAAAATGCAAAATTACCTAGAATGGTGCCAAAATGTAAAAAAGACAAAACAAGATGTTCATTATCCAAACCTAAACAGTAATTAAGGAATTAGTTAAAAAAAACCCTGACTCCTGCTTTTAACAAATAAAAAATGCAGTTTATTTCAATAATTATATAATACTTTAACTTCCATCATAATGCCAATTACTCTCCTTTTACACACCATTAAAAACCTTTTAAAATCTGATTATAAAAATAAAATATTTATTGAGAAAATGTAGAAAAGTACAAAAAATGTGAGGGAGAAATAATCCATAGAATAACATAGTGGCTAGATAGCCTTAGATAGGACCTGGATTATATAGGATTAAACATTGGCTGCTTAACTAATTAGCTGGATATTTTGGGTAAATTGATCTCTCTTTGCCCTGATTTCATCATTGCTAAAATTAGGATCAAAATAGTATGTGCACTGTGAATTATTTTGATGACTAAATAAAATAATTTATTAAAAGTTTTATCACATTCCCTGGTACACACCTCAATCAATGTAGTTTTTATCTCTTCTTCCAGTTTCCATATATGCATGTTACATACCATATACATATGTAAATATTTACAAAACTAGGGACACTCACATTCAATGTGTTATGCTCTGTTTTTTAACTTAACATTATTTTGTAGCACTTCCCTGAGCTATTTTGCATTCTTTGAGCACATGGTTTTTAATGGCTGAAGAGCCTTCTGTTCTATGAATTGTTTACTTAACTAAATCTCTATTGTTGGTTAATTAGGCAGTGGTGATTTTTTGCTATTATAAATAGCATTGCAGTGAACATCCTGGTACATAAATCTTTGTTTGTTTCTCCAAGGCATGCAATTGTTATATCAAAGGATTCAAACATTTGTAAGAAACTTGATCCATGTGGCCAATCTACTCTCTAGTAAGTTGAGCCTAATTTGTGTTCTCCACAGCACCGTGTAGGGGTTTTCATTTCAGCATACCTTGACCACTGATGAATAAGGCACACTATCCCATTTGGAAGATAGCTAGCCTCCCAGTAACAGGGGACCTTGCAGCACTTTACTTTTGCTCATTTTGCTCGTAGGCATGAATTTTCGGTGATGCTAGGAGACTAGACTTAAGCACAACCTTCCTTTAAGCAATCACTTCCAGAGTACTAAAATGAATTTGAAAGTCTTTAAGACACAAATTTGGAAAATTAAATGCAGATCTCAACAATTATTTTACAGAAAAATATTACAGTTATTTTAAAAATGCTTATAAAATCAATATGGTTTATTTGGTAATTAATAGGTCCCAGCCATTTCACCTTCCCTGTAACTTGCAGACAACTGAATCCCCAGCCTGAAAGTGAGCCATAGTTTCACCCTGAGACCCATTTTAACCTCTCTCATGGTAGGGCACCAACCCTGGGTACATGCCACTGGGTATGCCTAAGAGTTTGCTCTTGACATTTAAAGAGGGATCAGAGGGAAGTCTTTCTGCCTCATAAGGCAAGGTTTCTTTCTTATGGTGGGGAAAGAAGTTGGGGACAGGTGTATGTAGATGGGGTAACTGAGAGCAGGAAAGCTGACTCCATCAAAAGATGCTGGACTTTACTACTCCCAGATGCCCTGTTTTTGAGGCCCTCTACCACTTACACTTTAACCAGCAAGTTTAACACATTATATTTGCCATTGTAATGGTGTATTTTATATGACCAAGTAGGTGAATTGTATGTGTGTGTTTAAGCATGTTTTTTTTCTTCAAAGAATGTGTACTGTTTAGAAAAGAGTGGACTTATGTTTGACTCTGTGAGGTGAAGGTTTTAAGTGTGTGTTGAATCTAGGTATTATGTACTGAGTAGGGTAAAAAAGAGAATCCTTTATTTTGGTTGGGAGTATGATTTGTCTGAACAAACAAGGAGCAGTTTGTGCTTTGGATAATTGATTAGAGCCACTCATGCTCTAGGGAAAAGACAGGTGGAGGAGTAGGGCAGTTGGTATGAGTGAGGACTGCCAGTACATGTGTTGGGCCCAACAACTGAGAAGAGACTGGAATAGAAAGGAAATCATTCAGGATTATGAAGATCCATAGCTGAGATGTCAAGACAAAGGCAAGGCTTATGTTCATAAAGCTCAGTAATAGTTTGGTTTAACAAAATGGTGCTTGTAAATTATATTTAACTGATTTTCCTCATAGCCTGCTTAACTTGTTTATCCTGCTGTTTTGGTCACAGGCCTGGGTTTGTTCAATATACATATTTTTATTTTTTTTAAAAGGCCCAGTTAGATATTGTCTGCTGTATCAATAGGGGTTAATTTTAACTTAGAGCCTTTGGTGGTAGGTATGCTGTACTTAGAAAGCATAATAATTGGTGTTTTCATATCACACTATCATCATTGAGGTAGAAAGAATGACTAGATAAACACTGCAATTTTTCTAACTTTTTGGATTTGTTCAGCAAATCCTCTAAAAGATGTGATGTTTTGCCAAACATACTCTTTCATTTGGGTTTAGACTGTGATTTGGGTCAAGGGCTGCTTGGGACAATACTCTGTTAGCATGCAATGTGGCACTGAGGCAGATGGAAGCACAGCGTGGGGAAGGTTCTGCAGGGAGAATTCTGGAGAGTCAGTACAGTTTGGGACTTAGGACTCTGACTTCCTCTCTCAGCCTTGAATTTGTGCTTTTGGCACATGAATCCTTCTTGATTCTTATCTTAGTCTGTAAATAGCACATAAATTGCACATGGAAAAATGGAACAAATCATACTTTCTTTCAAAGGGTAAATTAAACATTCCATAGAATAAGGGAAGAGTTGTTAGTGGGGGGAAAAATGCGCCCTTGCTAGCGCCAGTGTGAAAAAAGAGTGGAGTCAATTGGACTCAAACTCAACCTTAAAAAAAGTTTTGAGCATTTGCACTTTTTTTCCCTTTAACCACCCTCTTAGCCCTCCTGCCAAATATCAAATCCTGAGTTTTCTGAAAGTTTGAAAATATTCCCATTAATTTTTTCCTCTCATAGCAGTGTATTTACCAGGGCTTGAAATGGAAATACTGAAAGCTAGTAATAAAGGGCACTATGGTATTCCTGGTCTGTCTGAGGCCAAGTACTCCTGGCAAAATCCTCAGGAAGTTTCGTTCCTACCAGGTTACAGTGGAGTTTTTAGTTATAGACTGTTTTGAAAATTCAGGTAAATTTAGAATAAGCAGTTTTCTTAAAGAAATGGAGCCAGCTAGTTCTTTTACTAAAAAAAATAAATAAAATTGTGGACAAGATCAGAAACTATCTTCCTGAAAAGAGAGAAGATAAACTGTCTTTGATGACGATCTTGGAATTATAAGATTTTCTTTTCTTGTACGGGAGACACTAAGTTTGTCAATTATGATTTGGTCAGAGTTCATGAACACACATGGGTTGCTGCTCACCTGGAATTCCAGGATGCTCCATTTCTTATCCAGTCCATAATGCCTTCAAGAGGCAGCCATTATGTGAGTTCCTCAAGAGAGAGAGTATTCTGAGTCACTAATCTCACCCACCCAGTACAATGCACAGTCCATAGCACACATTGGGTTATGATTGCTCACTGAATCACTAGAAAAAATCAAAGGAGGGAAAGAAGAGTGGACTTGAAAGAGAATCCCTGGCTATAGCACTGAAGAAGCTGCAGCGCAAAAGGTTGTCTTGGCCACATTTGCACAGCTAATTAATGATCCAGTTAGGCCTACAGTCTAGATGATGACACCAATTCTCTATCCCTTCACCTACTACGCCAGTTTGTTTTTCCTGATGATATGACTGATTCAATCACACATTGCTCATCTCAATCTGGCTCTTAACTTTAACTTTAAACCCATCCCACTCCTAGTCCACTTTTTCATTTGTAATGGCAGCACCACTCAAGTATCCACCTACCCCTCCTCTATCTTTTAGCTCACCTTAAGCTACTTGAGCTACTACTTTGTGCCTCAAAACAGACTCTCCTCACTTATTTGTTCTTTTTCTTTCTGGAAGGGTAGCTGAGGGGTAGAAAGGAAGATATCTACCCTCATTCCTTTCTAAGGGAGATACCTTCAGCTAGTATCTCTTCCTCTTCCACCCTTTGAAGGTGTAGGCCCTCTTTGGGCTTGAAGCCAATCTCTGGGCAGTCCGTACCTCACCAGGAAGTCAGGGATGCTCAGATATTGCCACCTCCCCATAGAGAACCCTTCTAGAGCTTCTTTCCTCTTCTGCTTGTCTATTGCTCAGTTGTAATATAAATTAATATGTTAAGAAAAAGCTCATGTCAGAAAGCATGGGAAAACAAATCATGCAATATAACAGAAAATATCATTGTTCTATACACCACTTTAAGTAGTTCTTTTTTTCCTAGGTATTTTCAAAGCAAAAATCACAATCCTATGGAATAAAAAACCCAAAGGTCTGTGCTATTTGTTTTATCAAAAAAACGTGTTACACTCTTAGGAATATGAAAAAAGGTAGAAAATTCTAATGGAAAAAATATCCCAGAATTTCATCTTGCATTGCAGTGTAATTTCTTAGAATATTTTTTGTAATGCATTTATAAAGAGCATACTATACACAATACTTTTTGAGAATACCTGGCCCTGGAATATTCGCAGGTTTCATAGGGAGAAGTATGTTGTAGGGAGTATAATGACAGAAACACCCTTGGGTGTTTTAGTACTCTACCAATTAAAAGGAAAAAAACCCTCAAATGCTTTAGGTCATTCCTTTAAAGATGCAGTAAGTCATTCCTCAAGTTTCTGGCAATGAAAACATTCACTATATTATTTTATTTACAGATTTCATGGAAGAAAAAAAACTTTTAAAGTTTAATATTTTTCTAGTGTCCCAATTGTGTTGAGACACTAGAAAAACTTAGCTGGAACAGGACTCCATCATTTACCACATTGAGTGGTAGTATAGTTTAGTGCTATAAGTAGGATACCCCTGGCTCCATGGCCCAGCTCTGCAACTTATTAGCTGTAACTTACTAGTTGGTGATTATAGGAATTCTTATCTTTTTCATCTCCATACTTATTTTAGTGAAAGCTGGATGAATCAATGTTAACTGACGGCTAGCTAAATACTTGACTGCTTTTCTCCACTTCAGAGTTCCCTCAGGTGTCCCTGATCTGCACCCCTCTCTAGTGAAATTAATTTTCCCCTTTTGGTGCTCTTACATAACTTCATCTCAAGCCTATCACAGTATTTATTTCAATGTCTATTCTATTTATTTGTTTGTCATCTCTCCCTGTCTACTTGGCAATATTGTGAACCTGTGAGTTTATTAAACATGGGCATTTTTCTTTTTACATTTTTGTGTTATTAGATCCCAGCCTGATCCTAGTGACTGCTTAATAAAAATGCCTGTTAAATACATAAATTCTCCACTTCTGAAGCTGATTTTCGGACTTAAATAAATGCATAACCTTATATTTATTCCTATTGCACTTTACCTTTTGTGTCGCAAATCCCCAGTTTTGTTTGTTGTTACTTTTTTGGAGGATATAACCAGGAAAAAGTCAAAACAAAACAAACCTGTGTACTACTAGAACAGTGATATAGCTGGCTTGTTTGAATATTCCATATGTAATTATTCATTTATACAAAAATTACTCATGTCAGTGAAAAAGGTGTGATGGGATTTACATGATAATGGCCAAATAAAAATGAAGATGTTGCTTATTATTATAATTTATTATACAAATGAGCAAACTAGACTCAGAAAGGCTAAAAGATTAAGGGAGACAGAGACTTTTGTTTTTAATCATTGTTCAAATACAGTTTTCTCCTTTTTACTCCTAATCCATTCCCGCCTCCCACCCCTCCCCACTTCCCTCCCCTTACCACCCTCCCCTTACTTTATGACCATGTGTCCTTTAAGTTTGTTCCTGTGAACCCTTTCCACTGTCCCCTTAAATTCCCTCTACTCTCCCCTGTGGTCACTGTCAGCCTGTCCTCTGTTTCAGTGTCTTTGGTTACATTTTGTTTGTTTCTTTGTTTTGTTATTTAGGTTCCTGTTAAAGGTGAGATCATATGGTATTTGTCTTTCACTGCCTGGCTTGTTTCGCTTAGCATAATGTTTTCTAGCTCCATCCATGCTGTTGCATAGGGTAGGAGCTCTTTCTTTCTTTCTGCTGCATAGAATTCCATTGTGTAAATGTACAGTTTTTTGATCCATTCATTTACTGATGGGCATCTAGGTTGCTTCCAGGACCTAGCTATTGTAAATTGTGCTGCTATGAACATTGGGATGCATAGGTTCTTTTGAATTGGTGTTTTAATATTCTTAGGATAGAGTCCCAGCAGTGGAATTGCAGGGTCAAAAGGCAGATCCATTTTTAGTTTTCTGAGGAAGTTCCATACTGCTTTCCATAGTGGTTGTACCAGTCTGCAGTCCCACCAGCAGTGCACTAGGGATCCCTTTTCTCCACAACCTCTCCAACACTTGTTGTTTGTTGCTTTGTTTATGATGGCCATTCGAGACAGAGACTTAATGGCAGAGGTTTTCTAATGCAGTTTCTAAGTACTGTATTACCAATTGATAAAATGTATGCCATAGCAAACATTTGCTAAATATTTACTATAGTTGTTGAATTGTACTTGCCTCGATTTTTTCCCCTTCCACTTCTGAAGAAACATGATATACATTGCAGTAGAAGTTGCCAGCCATACAGATATTCAAGTGTAAATTTTGGATGTTTGCAGTTAGTAAATATGTAGAATTTTGATCTTGCATGGGAGTTTAATATCACAGCCTTACATGGTGGAAACATTGTGCAAATAGCAACAATTTCACATTGCATAAACAGCTTTATAATAGTTGGAATAATATATAGAAAGAACACAAATTACTCTGACCAGAGTTAAACCTACAAAGTAATCACATTTGAATGGGGATTTTACTTAAGATCATAGACTCATCAACTTCAAAGTGTTTTTATCTTTCACAAGAGACAAATTTAGCCTGTTATAAATAAAATACCATAATATCAGCATTTTATGGCTGGCATATATGTATTGGCTTAAGGGAACTTTAAAGTAAGACCCCATGTGAAAAAATAATAAAAAAGGAGGCAAATAATGGAAACATTTGACTGGAAAATTCTATTTTTTACTCCAAATAGTAAAATAATTGATTCTAGGTGCTTATTTTAATTTAATTTTAATCTTCTAAGCCCTTTCGATTCTTGATTTCACTTTGAGGGTGCAGAGGGTACAGAAACAGCTAGAATCTTTTGAGGTTTCTCCTTTTTATACCTCCTGCTGGTGTTGGCACCACTTCTCTTTCTTTGCACAGTGACAGTACAGTTCTGGTGGTATAATATTACAAGTGTGTTGTTATAATATTAAGGGAGTTAGGTAGCTACTTTCCAAATGTAACAAATTACAAGGTGTTTTTCTTGATTAACCTGAAACTTTATGACACACCTTTTTAAGCTTAAAGTTGAAAACAATATGTACATCACCATCAAAGTTATGATACTCATTTAAAGAAGTATATGAATTAGTTCAGCATTTTGGATAAATGTCGGATCCATTATTTGGCTCCTAGGAGATTTCAGTCAGGCATGCTTTAATTGCCTACAGTTTGAAAATAAAAGTAATTGAACTGAGAAATACAAATTTAGTATTGTACGATATTATCATTTTTATTTTAGCTCTAAATTGTATGTAGCAAAACTCAGAATTTTTGTTGAGGAAACCTTGATAATTTTTAATATGTTTAAACTCACCTGGTTTTAACTCCATCTCTTAAAATATTAATTTGTAAATTTGAAGAGAATGAAACAAACTGTCTAATCATTTGAAAACTGGTAAAATCATTTAAAATGAAAGCACTCATCTACAGAATTTTATTTCTCTGTTGTTATTCAAATTGATGTTAACTTGCCAAAGCCATTCTAATTTTTGTATGTTTTATTTGCTCTTAAAACACTGAATGGTGCTTTGCTTCCTTAAAATCAGAAGAGGAGAGTTAATTCAGGAGACAAAATTGCAATACTGTAAGTCTTTATATTTTTCTGTTGATAAATAAATGGCTTGTGCAGAAATAGAGAAGAAATGCATTTCCAAGAAAGAGTTCCTTTAAAAGAAGGATGAGCAAAGAGGAAGCAAATACTGCTAATGTTTTTTCAAACATTAGCTGGAGATTAGAATATAGTTGGCTGATTTTAGTCTTTATTTTAAATTTGAAAACTGAAATAGAGCTAGAATTTATTGCTAAATAAATTTATTGCTAGCTGGATTTTCACTTGTTTACAATTTGATTTTCATACACAACCCTATGAAGTAAATTGAATGGTATCCCCATTTTACAGGTGGATAAATGGAGAAAGAGAAAAATTACAGGTCATACTACTAGCATTTTGAGTTCAGATGGACTGCCTCTAGAGTATTTAATATGTTATCTTGCCTTCCTATAGTACAAATTAGTATAACTGCATATTGTTTGGAGTCTTGAGCAAAGGGTATGACAAATAATTTGAACATTATTAGTTTCCTGAAGGTGATTTAAAAATAAAAATAAGCAAAAAGAATACATTTGAAATGACATGGGGTTCCATTTCCAAGTGATGGATATGATAAAGCAGTATGTCATTCTAGGTTTTTCAATATATTTGGACATATTTGTACACTAACATACACTTGCTGACCGTCTCAGCTTTCCTCAGGAAAAGAGTATCCATAAATCAACCAGTCCTTGTCACTTCCCATCTTGGGGGATACTACAGACAGTTGCCCAGTTAAGAAGTAGCTCAGTAGCAAAGCAATGTGTCCTCTCCACAAATGTCTGACTTTGTGTGTGCGTATGTGTGTACTTTAACTTTTCTTTTCTAAATTGTTGGTAAACTTTTTCTCTTCTCTGCCCATAGTTTCTTTTATTGATTGACTGATTGAAGAGAGATAGAGAGATAGAGATGGAGAGAGAGAGAGATAAATCAATTTCTTGTTTCACTTATTTATGTATTCATTGGTTGATTCTCATATGTGTCCTGATTGGGGAATGAACCTGCAACCTTGGAGTACTGGGACAATGCTCTAACCAAATGAGATGCCTGGCCAGAGCTTCTGCCCATAGTATCTTAATACATATAGTTTTTCTCTGTTGATCAGTCATTACAGGGTCATCTCATAACTCCTTTTTAGTTCTTCCAGAGGTTGACTGCTTACATCTTGAAGGTACTCCCAAGAGATTCCAATGAAATTTTAGATAGTAAGTAGCCTATATTTAACCAAATTATCTCAAACATACTTTTCAAAATTTGTATATTCTCTCTCTCTCTCTCTCTCTCTCTCTCTCTCTCTCTCTCTCTCTCTCTGTCTCTCTCTCACTCTCACTCTCTCTCTCCTCTTGCTCTTATTGTGTGGCACTTATTAGGACTATTCAGTAAATATTCTCAGTTTGCTGCCTTCTTGGAACTGCAGTTTTTGTACTTCTTGTGACTCTGTGGGGTTATATGACTCACTCTAGCTAGAGGTGTAGCATTTAATTGCTAGTACAAGGCACTCAATGCCATGGCTCACACAAATGTAAACCACATATGTAATTTTAAATTTCCTAGTACCATATTAAAAAGTAAAAAAATAGCTGAAATTAATTTTAATAATCTGATTTCTTTTACCTAAAATATTCAAAATGTCATCATTTCAACATTAATCAACATCAAATGATTGAGATAGTTTGTATTCTTTTCTTATTACAATTATTATTTCTACAAATATTTGAAATCACATTTTCAAAAGATTGCATGTTTTACACTTATAGCAATCTCAAGTCCCACAGGTTCCATTTCAAGTAGTCAGTAGCTACATGTGGCTAGTGGCTGCTGGATTGGACAGTAAAGCTCTCTTTCCCTTCACCATGGTGTTGGACAGTGTTTTAGATGGTACTGCTTCACTCTGGGTCACAGAGTGAGGAGATTGGGAGTGGAGTTCCCAGATACCCCAAGAAGAGTCTGAGATAATCTTTGTTGTTATAAGACATTAAAATTCCAAATATTCATTCTATCACAACATAATCTAGCCTCTTCTGTCTGATAATTCCTTCTTTCCTCAAAATCTTACAGGATCATACCCTTTATACTGTTTTTCACCTGCTTTTGCATCTAACCTATTTTAAATATCCTTCAACTTAGTATGCATTCTTCTATAACCACAGTATCTTTTTTGTTAGCTAGGCAATAATGCATTTTATGCACACCATATTTTATTGATCTAGTTGCTCCATTGTTGCACTTTGGGAGTTATTTGCAATTACAGAATAAAATAATCAATGCTGTAATAATCACCTTTATAGTTAAACAACAGGGTACAATGATGATTTTTTTAAACATAACTTCTAGAAGTGAAGTAGCTTGAATAAACCACAGCATTTTTTATAGTGTTTAATAATTACTTCTGGTTATGTCCTTAGAAAATATCAGTGTATTCTTTTCCACCTGAACCATGGCCCAAAGTATTTTAATTTTAATTTCTTATTGAGGCTAAATACTTATTTATATGTGAGTTGGGCAGTTGCATTTATTACTTTGCTAATTGCTTGCTCTTGTCAATTGGCTTTATTTATCAACATTCATCTATTTAAAATTGATTTGTAATACTTGTGTCTGTAATACACACCATTAACCTTTTGTTATAAATATTTTATATGCTCTGCATTAGTCATCTTTCTAAAGTTTTGAGTTTTTATAAAAATGGACATATATAGTTCTTTTCTTTTTTGAAATTAAATTTTTTTTAAAACATATACTTTAGTGATTATGCTATTATAGTTGTTCCATTTTTCCCTTTCACTCCCCTCTACCCTGCACACCACCTCCCACCTACATTCCCCACTTTAGTTCATGTCCATGGGTCATACCTATAAGTTCTTTGGCTTCTAAATTTCCCATACTATTCTTACTTTCCCCCTTTCTGTTTTCTACCTACCAACTATGCTATTTATTCTCTGTACCTTTTCCCCCCTCTCCCTCTTCCACTCCCCTGTTGATAACCCTCCATGAGATCTCCATTTCGGTGTTTCTGTTCCTGTTCTAATTGTTTGCTTAGTTTGCTCTTGTTTTTGTTTTAGGGATGGTTGTTAATAAGTGTGAGTTTGCTGCCATTTTACTGTACATGTTTTTTATCTTCTTTTTCTTAGATAAATGCCTTTAACATTTCATATAATAAGGGCTTGGTGATGATGAACTCCTTGAACTTGACCTTATCTGAGAAGCACTTTATCTGCCCTTCCATTCTAAATAAAAGCTTGGCTGGATAGAGCAATCTGGGATGTAGGTCCTTGCCTTTCATGACTTGGAATACTTCTTTCCAACCCCTTCTTGTCTGCAAGGTCTCTTTTGAGAAATCACCTGACAGTCTGATGGGAACTCCTTTGTAGGTTA
This sequence comes from Phyllostomus discolor, assembly GCF_004126475.2. Classification (NCBI taxonomy): domain Eukaryota; kingdom Metazoa; phylum Chordata; class Mammalia; order Chiroptera; family Phyllostomidae; genus Phyllostomus; species Phyllostomus discolor. The sequence continues at coordinate 71,672,608 of NC_040908.2, forward strand.
CTGTCCCCTTATCTCTTGCTGCTTCTAGGATTCTCTCCTTCATTTTTACCTTGGCTAATGTAATTATGATGTGCCTTGGTATGTTCCTCTTTGGGTCCAACTTCTTTGGGACTCTCTGAGTTTCCTAGATTTCCTGGAAGTCTATTTCCTTTGCCAGATAGGAGAAGTTCTCCTTTATTATTTGTTCAAATAACTTTTCTACTTGCTGTTCTTCCTCTTCTCCTTATGACACCCTTATATTTCAGATGTTAGAACATTTCAAGATGTCCTGGAGGTTCCTAAGCCTCTCCTCCTTTTTTTGCATTCTTGTTTCTTTATTTTTTTTCTGGTTGGATGTTTCTTTCTTCCTTCTGATCCACACCATTGATTAGAGTTCCAGTTTCCTTCCCATCACTACTGGTTCCCTGCACATTTTCCTTTATTTCACTTAGTGTAGCCTTCATTTTTTTCATCTAATTTGCCACCAAATTCAACCAGTTCTGTGAGCATCCTGATCACCAGTGTTTTGAACTGTGCATCTGATAGGCTGGCTATCTCTTCATTGCTTAGTTGTATTTTTTTCTGGAGCTTTGATCTGTTCTTTCATTTGGGCCATTTTTATTTTGGTCTTGATGCACCTGTTACATAGTGAGGGGTGGAGCCTTAGGTGTTCACCGGGAAGGGGTAACCCACTTTGCTGGATTGTTACGCTGTATGTGGGGAAGGGGTTGAGAAGGAACAATGGTGTTTGCTCTGCTCTCTGCTGGATTTCACTTACTTCCCCAGCTCCACACAAGGAAATTGGGCCCTTCTGGTGCTGATACCCAGATGGGTGGGTTTGTGTATGTTCTAGGACCCTGTGGGTCTCTCCAATGAATTCTCTTTTGAGGCTGGGAGATTGTTCCCCTGCCACCTCAACCCAGACAGGTGTTTTCAGTCAGTGGTTTGAGGCTTTATTTCCCTGCACTGGGGCCCTGAGTTGAGCAGTCCATTCTGCTCCCTAGTTGTTTCTCCTGGTTTATCTGCATGGGACTGTAGGACCGCCCAGTCTGCAATCTTCCACCTCACCGGGTCCTCCCACTGCTGCCTTGCCAGCTAGCTGCAGCCTTGCTTACCTGCTCCACAATCTGCCACTTCGATGGGTCCTCCAGCAGCCACCTTGCCCACCCCCATCCTCCAGCCATCACCTTGCTGCTAGTCCTCTCTGTCCAGCTGCCTGTCTCCACCCTTCCTACTGGTCTGGATGAATATGTCTTCTTTAACTACTTGGTTGTCGAACTTCCATACAGTTTGGTTTTCTGTCAGTTCTGGTTGTTTTTTGTTTTTAAATTGTTGTTGTCCTTCTGTTTGTTCTGCGAAGATGCACGGTGTATATACCTATGCCTCCATCTTGGCTAGAAGTCTCGACATATATAGTTTTAAGTGTGTTTTTCAATATAACTTATTTTTAATCAGGTAATTTTGATTCTTCAGAAGTAAACTAGAGTAAAATATTACTGAAAATTTAGTTAATCATTACAAGTTCTCCCATTCTCTTAAAAGGCCACATATAAAACCCACCTTGATCACAGAACAACATGATATGTAGATACTAAACAGGATATTCTATATTTTTAACATAAAATACCTTCTCTAAGTTGTGTAGATCTATTTTCCATATGTAAAATATACAACATTCATTCAATATTTTCCAACAATTTTAGATTAACTGTAGTATGTCTTATGGTTTGTTATGCTCAAATCACTTTTGACAGTAACTTACATGAAAAAATGACAGTTCATTCTCTTTTCCCATGTCCCTATTTTGGCCCAGCGACTCATCATAGATTCTTTCTAAAGGATTCTCTTGGTTTTAATTTGCTTGATGGTTCCTAATTCCTGTTATCATTCCCTGCTTGCAGGATCCACCTATTGTTTTTGGAAAAGTGTATTGTGAACTACAAGTGCATGATATTTCATAGCAATTGTAGGTCATTCTTAATATATGCAGGATAATTTGCATTTGTTTGTAATAATTGTTCTTTGCAAAATACTGATAAAATCATTATTATAATAACTTCCATTTTGCCCATGGGGAAACTGAGACCCAGCAAGGTTAAGTGACTTACCCAAAGGCATGTGGTGAATTGATGGCAGAGCCAGGGTTGCAGGCAAGAATCCTTAGAGGTTGCCTATTGTTCAGCACACTCAGCTATAGGGCCTCTCAGATGTTGTCTTTCTTCCACATGTCACATTTTATTATTCCTTTACCACACCAACAATTCTTTAGGAGCATGTGACATGTTTAAACAGAAGGTTGGAATAATAATGTCTCTTATTCCATTTTTTCTTTCTCTTTTTAAATGTATTATTTCAACAACTTGGAAAGAGGTGAGAGATGGGGAAATTATTCAAGCTTTTACATGGAACAACTCAGTGGAATCACTAAAGAATCCAGAAATGTATCTAGTCTTCTCTGTTAAGGGATGAGAAATTTACTCAAGTGAAAAGGATACCTATGCACTTTCTTCTACTCTCATATGTTTAAATAATAGGAGGTAAAGGATGTTTATTAATAGTATCACAAATAAGTGCTGTGATGTCAAAGGTTTTTTTAATTGTTCAGAGTGAATAAACAGTGTATAATGAAAAGTCTGCAGGAATATTAATTTCAATTTACCCTTCAAATTCACTTTGCACCTCAACTTTTTTAGCCACTACAGGTAATAGTAATATTATTCAACTATTAAATGAAGGTTGTTAATTAGCAGAAAATAATTTTTCAACTTCAGGTATCAGACAACAGAACCCTTTGCAATGTCCTCTTAAAATGCACATTACTATTGTCTTCAATAGAAGATTTTGGAAATAGGGAATTTGGCATTTGTGTATGTGTCTGAAAATCAGCATTGTGCTCATACAAATAACAGGCTATAACCTACAAATTACTATCTCCTACTCCCCCATTCCATTATTTCATTTTAAAGAAATTTTGTGTTTGTTCTATTTGGAATACTGTTTGTGGATAGTTTTCCCATAGTTTGGAAGACATGCTTTTGGTATCTCCTTCTGTATAAATTATGACAAAATGTGATTTAAATAGGAATCTTTGGAAGGCACCTGAAGGATGGGAACAAAATTATTGTTCAACTTCACCTAGGGCCCTAATGTAGAACATATATCTTGTTTCTTGCCTCCAAATGGTTTTTTACTAACCCTTGGCCCCAATTATATCCCACCCTTAGGAATCAAGCCAAGTAAACAAAGGTAATCAGATTAAAGAGAGAGCTCAACCTGAGTTACTTAGAAGTAAATTTTTTCTTTAGACTTTGAGGAATAACACTTCAATATGTATTTATCTAATTCTGTAGTTCTCTGTATGAAGAGTATTAGGTCATATTACTCCCTGGAAAGGTTCCTCACACCTACAGTTTTTTTTTTTTTTCTTCTTATTTTGCAGTGCTCCTACGCAAGGAAAGTAAGGAATAAGAAAAAAAGTCACCCTCTTTTATGTAACTTGAGGCTTTAGTTTTCAGAGAATAAAAAAACAGGAAAATCAATCAAACAAACCAAAGGTCCTTCAGTTTATCCCCCAGTTAAGTGGATCATGTATTTTATTTAACAAGCATAACTCCCTTCTCTCTTGTTATCCTACCTTTTCTCTGCCTTTTTACCTTTATTTGTGGCCACACCCCTCTCTTCTCAGCAAAGGAGGGAGGCTTTCTCTGCTGATTCTGGGGTGTTGAGGGATCAGGAGCAGGTAGATCAAATAACACACCTGGCCTTTTTCCCCTTTGCCTGTTTCTTGTGGCCGAGGTATCCCATGGCAGTGGACACTGAGGGTTCTGCCACTAGGGAGACAAGGACAGATAGTCTTTGCAAACTCATTTCTTAGCAGTGTAGCCTGGGCCTTGCCCATTCCGTATGTGATGTGAATTAGAACCTTTAAAGAGACCAGAAACAGGTGGGGGGATAAAGTGTTTGTTCTTACTTAGGATAGCAACAAACCCATCCTGTCATCACCTGTCTGGTACTAAAAAAAGAGGAAAACTCCAAAACTCCTTCAACCACAGCATATGCAAACACAATTTCAGAGGTAAATAGTGCCATTGTCTAGTGACCAACTCTTTGAGCTCATTTAACTGAAATTCATGTTTGGGAAAATAAGTCATGATTGTTGGAGGATGTTGGCAGACCCATGACTGCAATAGAGGGTAATGCTTGAATCCTCCTGTTAAAACCAGATAGCTGGCTACATTTAATGATGTTATTTTGGCAAACCTTTTTTTTTTTAAATACAATTCTTCAAGTTAAAAGCTCACTTAAATCTTTCTCATATAAGCTTTCTCCTCCCTTTGGCCCTAGTTTTTCTTTTCTCTCTCTGTTTCCTGGAGAGATTAAAAAAAAATATTGACACTAAATACAAACCGGAAAGTGCACCTTATATTCTTTACTTCTCTGGGATTAAAATTTTATATATATATTAATTTATATATATTTTCCCCCAGAAAATTGTTTTGGTTTAAACTAAAAACACTTCAAAAGATATTTTGCTATCTGTCTATACCTTTTGTGAGAAAAAAAAAAAATCCTCATCTAGTGATTTTCTCTTTTTGCCCCTGGACGACAAGATATGTACTAAAATATCTTTTAAAAAGGAAACAAAAAGAAGATAAAGAACTGTCTGTGAGCAGTAGCAATCTCGTCTTCAATCTGGGCCATTCTTTCTCCTGCGGTGGGCGGGAGGGAGGCCGGGCCTGGGACACGTCCCCCTTTCCCCTCTGTTTTCAGCTCCCACTCCATTCATTCTGCAAAACCTAGAGTGCTTCGTTCAACTTTCCCCATGGAATTCGCCCCTGTACTCGGTTATTGTCCCTCTGTTACCCCAAGCTCCAGCAAGGTGATCTCGAAAGAACGCTCCTCACCCCTGGCAGGCAAGCTCCGGACTGGACTTTTTGCGCTCTGAGCCACAGTCTTTTCTTCAGGGGACCACGAAGCATTTTCTTCGCAAGGCCAATTTATGATGCTGTCAGGGTCTCGGGCGCCGCGCCTGCCCCATCCGGCAGCCCCAGGGAGCTCGATTGTTCCCTTATTAGGCAGCCGAGAAAGGCAGAAAGGTTAGCGTCCCTTTCCCACAATCGGAGACAATGTGTGACCGCAGACGTGTCACACTCACAAGCAAGGAAACATAGCAAGGATGTGTCTCCAAGTGGGTGCCAGGGACTCCTCATTGCCACGCGAGGAAGGGAGCAAAACGAATTCCCAAACTCCAAATATCCAAACCCCCAAACCTTCCTGGGCTATATATAGCTATCTTTAAGACGGTTTTGGTGGTTGCTGTCAATATCCATAGGAAATATGCCAGGGAAGAATCGAGGAAGCCTTACAAAGAACTAAAAGAGTCATAAAGGACCAAATGACAGTCAGTGAACTTGGGCACAGTAGTTCTTTGTGCACAGGGGCCAAGACTGCCCAGATGTAAACAGAAGGCTGAACTCTGCCCTGCCAAGAGCTGAGACTGTGGTCCTGGGGAGAAGGCAGGCACGGGGATGAAGGGGAGCCACTCCAGTCGCTAGGAGATGAGCTCTTGCAAATGCTGCTCCCCGCCTCCCATAACCAGGAGGGCGCTGTGCGCAGCGGGCACCCTTCCTGGCCTTGCTTCTAGAACCAGTTATTTTCCCTTTTTAATATTATTTGTCCAAAACGTGTGTGTTGCTGCTGTTCTTTCTCAGTAAAAGTGTCTCCCAGAGAGGTGAGGGAGCCTAAGGCCAGACTTTCACACTCTCACTTTTCCTCCTGGCAGGAAAGAGGAAACCAGCACAAATAACCCCCACCCGTCGTCTGCCTCTGTGGCCTGTCCCATTGAAAGGGCCTTCTCTAAAACCACAAATAAAGAGGGCAGCTTCTGACAAACCTGGCAAAGGCTCCAGGGGAAGGGACAAAAAAGACCATATCTGTGCTCCCCTCTTAGATGTGTACAAAGGGCTGTGCTCAGATTCTTAGGTCTGAGAAGACTTTTTGAGTTGAAACATGATAAATACCCTTCTCCCAGGACTTGCATGGAAAGGGGATGGTAAAGAGTGAAAACTTAGGATAATTCTCTTTATGTTATAAACACCACCAACTCATCTTATGAGATGATGCAAAAATATTTAACATTTTTATTTTATGCTTTTTAAAAATATGTGGATTCCATAGCTAAAGCTCGGTTTCTGCACCAGAAAAGAACCATGTTTATTGGCAGGTGATTCAAAACTGCGCCCTTAAAGAAAAACTGACTGCAAGTTTAAGGAATAACATGCACAGTGTTTTCACTTTAAAACTCTTCTCAACACAGTGTTTTTAAATGGTGAGTGTGTTAATTTTTAGTAGAATATAAAATTAGAGTTAAAGATAAAATGTGTGTTTCAAGATTATATTTATATAATATATATTCAAAGACATCAATTATTTATATTTCTACTCTATTTAAAAATTAGTTCTCCAAAATTTAAATTATTCTTAAAGCAACACTAAAAATATTTTCATTATAACAAAAAAGTGCAAATTAAACTTCTTTAAAAAGATTAAGTCTTATCTTTGGAGTGTGTTGTTCTGTGATTTTGTCAAGCTACCCAAGTTTTCTTGACATGATACAAAGGGATCTAGTTTCTTGTTTTTAATATTACAACAAGAACTAGGAGTGTAATCATAATGATAAGGCAATTTGTGTTAGTTTATAAAATTCATTGCAAAGGTTAATTTTGTTGTGGTAGGTCTTCTTTTCATTTCTTCCCCCGCCCCCCAGCTGGCTTTCTGTTCACTGTTAAGCTTAAAATTAAACATGTAAGGCTTTTCCTTAAAAAAAAAAATTGTGGTCTTAATTTGAGGTTGGTTATTGGTAGTGATGGGGATTCTTTTTAATTTTTAGTTTTCTCCAAGTCTGTTCAATTTCACTGTTCTTGTACTTCTGAACTAGTAAATCTGTACTTGATTTAGGCCCAAACAGAGTTTCGTTGTAAATAAAAAGTCGTCTTTTATGAGGATGTTCACTTCACAGCTTGAGCAGTGTAATTTTTATACAGGTGTCAGCAATCAATAAAAAAGCCACAGGAGGAATGATTTATCTTGTTGGTTTCAGAGACTGTCACTGAGAGAAATTGTAAAAGATCAATTTACACAACCTGGTGTGAGAATGTTATTGATATAACACGGTTGATCGGTTTTTGGTTGTCTCTGTGTAGGCCCTGTGGAGGAAGCACAGTCCTTTGATAGGCCTGCTTTCCAAGGTTGAAAAGACTCCGAGCTCCATAAAATGGACACAGAGCCAATGGCAGGTGGCCAGGCGGGGGCAGGAGGATTCTGGAGGGGAGGACCTGGCATTGGCTGCCTCCAATTACTTCTTTAAGTGTGTCCTGCTTCCTCCTCCTTTCTCTCTCTCTCTGTCCCTTTCAAGCTCTCTATCTCTTTAAAAAAAAATTTCCCCTTCTACTGCGAGAACTGTTCACTTGGAGACTCCCTGTCTTAATTACAAAGAGCCCCTTTAACCATAGGTCACAAGACTTGGCTGTCTTGACAGGAAACAAGGAAAAAGCTACCTTCCTGGAAAAAAATTCAGACTTCCACTTCTCAAATTAGTTCAATGAAGCTTATCAACAGTTAGGAGTTGAGTCTTCAACAGTTGGCTAATTGCAGTTGGTACACTAAGTATGTTTTAACCAGAGCTGTTTGGGATGAAAGTAGTAAATAAATAAATAAATAAATAAATAAAGTCTGGGCATTTCCAGTGAAAGGCAAAGTTTAAAAAATTTTTATCTTGGTCTTGCTGTAAATATAACTATACAAAATGGAGGTCTAGGCTTTAACATTTTAATTAATATTATTTACAAACATTATCATAATTTAAATTGGCATTGAAATGACATCTGTGGTCTCTCTGTCTCTCTGTTCTCCCTTCAAACTTTCCTCTGACTATATTTTTATATTAAGTAAACTGTGGAAAATATACCTACTAAATATCTGGTTTCAAGTCTGAGTATACTTCAGATTTGAAAGTCTGCATTCTCAAATGCAGAACTTTTCAAATGAAGGTAAATCTTAGTTGAATTGATTTACTTTCTGATTTATAATTCTTTAATATTATTACAGAAGACAGAACATTAGTTACAGTAAAATAAAGAATGACAACAAAAAACAACCACTCCAGTGGTTTCCTATTGAAAGAGTGTTATAATAAAGTGAGCAGAAGAAAAGCAACCACAATTTAGAAAAATGTAATAGTGCTTTTGTGTATTTAATTTATTATTTGAAATAAAATATAACATCAAAATGATAATTATAATGTGGCTTGAGTTACAGGAATATAAAAGAATAAAAAGTCTAAGAAGACAAATTATTATACATTTATAGCTTAGACTATTAGCTACAATTTTAGTAATATTCTCTCATGCTGTTTGCTTTTTAACAGATTCCACATTTCCTTATTTCTGTATGTGTTTATATATGTGTATACACATGCATATACACATGTCTTCTATGTAGAGTCTGTCTTTGCATTTTTAATTTATTTTAAACATACACCGTTTACTTGGGAAATGGAGAAATGTTATGCTTCCTGAACATTTATTTAAAAGGTAAGAATCAACTAGTTCTATGCATTCTATTAGATGAGATTTTAACTGCTATATGTCCAATTAGTATTTATTTGCTTTTGTTTACAGAAGAGTGAATGTGATTTTCCTTTCATATTCCTCTGTATTAGAATTTCCTAATATACTCTCATTGTCTTTTCATTAGCTAAAATTAGCCCTCAAATCTCTTACTACATTCATTATAAACATAACACAAACAAAAGCCTGCTTACAAAATATGCTTTCCCTTTATCCCCTTTCCTCCACCTCCAATGGCAGGTAGATATTCCTGTCTCAATGTCAATGATGCTTGTAATATGGCCTCAAAAAATTCTGCCACCTATTTCCTCTTCTGGGCTATGACTAAATCAGTATTCATATTATGTAGTTGGTAAGAACTCTACAGGGGGAGCAATGCTCCCCTCCAGATTAGAAAAATAGCTAGTCAGTTTCTTCACATCTAGAAAAGGCAAGCTTGCTCATGTGTTGAACCATGGCTTTTTTTTTTCTAATGCAGCTTTTGTTCCTGCCAAGCTCCTGATGGCTGCAGGCACTGCAGTGGTCTAGTACTGACTGTTCTCTGCCCTGGTCCTCCTCCCACCTCTACCCTCATAACCATATCAACTCCTCCCCAGCAGGCATCCTACAGATCCAAGTTAAAATGCAATTTCCTGCTTTTGATAAGTAGACTATCCAGCCAGAACAAAACAGAACACTCTGACACAGTTGTCTAATGGCCAAGCTGGAGGCAACTCCCACCCTTCAAGTCTCCCTTCACTTAAGACAAGCAGGAAATGCAATTTCTGATCTCTATTCCTGTGTTTTTCACCAGACTCTCCAGAAACATTGACAAGGTCTGTACATGCAAATCATTCAGGAAGCTAAGGCCAAGATCTAAGTCATGGGAATATTATAGACAATCCTGCCCACCCTATTAATTCAAACATTATAGATACTTCGAATCTTGAATGGCAAATGACGTAAAGATCCTTAGTTTAATAGCTCCAAAAAATGTACTAATGTTCATACCAGAAAAAATTGTCTACCAAAGTGTATCTTATCTTGGAAGGGTGTCAAATATCTAGAAAGGTGTATAACTTTTCCCAAATTACTTTCTGTAGGAGCTGTCCAGCCACTTTCTCTCTACTGAAGACAAAAGTTGTATTCAATAATCATTAACAATACAAGGTATGACCCCAAAACATAATTTATTTATAAAAAATTGTGTATTCTTACACATTTAAACTTCAGTCACCTCCAAAGTACTCTCCATTTAATGCAGTATACCTATCAAGATTTTTTCTACTGCTCAGAACAGTTTTTGAACTCATCAATTTTGATGCTTTTTAGTGTTTCTGCTGGATTTTTTTTTAACTCTTCTCCATCAACAAAATGTTTCCCTTTGAAGACTTTTTTTTTCACCTGGGGAAACAAAAAAGAAGTTGCTTGGCCAAGATCAGGTGAATAGGGAGGATGGGGCATGGGGGTCATGCCATGTTTGGTCAAAAAATGCTGAACACAGCATGGTGTGGGAAGGTGTGTTCATAAATCATCAATCATGAAATGGCAAACACATTGAAAGAGTCTTCAAAAAACTTTCACTGAAGCCAAATGCAGCCTCTCACAACAATGTCAGCTGGTACACTGATACAGATGGGTTTCTAGGACAATCACTTAGTAGGGGAAACCTGTACCACAAGGGCCCCACTTTCCAGAAGAAAATTCTGGTTTTTTGGGGGCCCCCACATTTGCTTGCCCCAGCTTTTGTTGACATTGCTAAAGGAGATATAATTATTTATAAAGCTTACTAGGGCATACATTAGGTAAGCTAAGGGAGCTAAGTAATTATGGAAGGTAGCTAAGTAATTAATCAAACAACATGTTTTCTGTACATGCAAAATGTTCTTGGTGCCCTTAAATGAGTTTCAGAAGAATTAAAGACATGGACTCTCATCTGAACAAGTTTATGAACTGGTTGACAATTAATTGTTCTCAGTAATAAAGAGTAAATATGGAGAGGAGGATGGCGTCGGAGTGGGAGGGAAGACATTCAGCTTCCCTCTGCACATAGGAGAAAATCCTGGACCATCTATGGAATAGAGGAGCAAGCAACCAACATACCTCAGCATATGTGAAAATAGGGGACCAAGGATTGTGGTGGAATCGAAAAACCAGTTGGTGAGAGGAATGCTGCAACACGTGAGACAAATTATTATTATTCCATTATTCTTACATCCTTTTTAAATAGTATTTTGCTAATTTACTGTCCTTCACCTCACCTGTGTCCCATTAGCACACTACTCAAGGTTCTATACTCCCTATTCTTGTTATCTAGATCTCATAGATTCTGTCATATGATTGTGCTCTAATATTATTGTAAATAACTGCTGTTCCATACAATTGTAAATACTTCACAACACCCACCCCCCCAGATCTTAGCCTACTTCAAAGTTTCCTGAACTCTATTACTGTAGTGGTTAACTCTATTCTCTCACACACTATACCTATTTACTATCCTTTACTCTCACCTTACCTCAGAATCTGACCTCCCACAACCTCACTGCTTTCTAGGTCCAACTCACAATCCTTCCTTCCACAACAAGAGCGTGATATTCTTTCCATCCTTTCCAAAAATCAGCTAGCTGAGTGGAAGATTACACATGGTTAACACTATACATAGCCAAAGGATCTCCTATCTCTTCTCTACTGGCTGCTACTGTAAATATCATAGAATTCTCTGTTGCTGTCTTAAACCATTTTGCCTTCCCCCTCCAACTGATCACAAAAAAAGAGTAGGTGGAAGCAGTGAACACCAGGATACCGATTGGAAGAGGAAACCCAACAACAAAGGAACCACTAACAGATAACAACAGAAGAAGGTGAAGGAGAGAGTGGGAACCACACCAATTTCAATCCAGGACCTATCTGGAAATACGACTAAACAGTAGAGACAGTACCCAGTATAAAAAACTGAAGAAGAGCAAGAGAGAATCCTCAAAACCTTATACACATGGAAGAACCAGCTTCAACACAACCTGCCCTCACCAGTACAACAAAATACAAGAGGTGGTGGACACAGTGACCCTCATTTAACCAGCTGGTGGGAAGAAACCACCAAAGAAAGACCCAACAACAATCAAAACCCAAAGACAAACACAGAGCCAACTTAAATGACAGCCAAAGACCAGTGAGCTCGGGAGATCAAGGAAACTGCACCACTGAAACTCACAGGTATTCTACCACAGAAGTTAACACCACAAACCCAGGGAGCTAGAACAGATCAATTTAAGAAACTCAGGCTAACAAGACCAGTGTCACAAAGAATGGGAAGACAAAAAAAACAAAAAAACAAAACCCAAATGAGAGGAAAGGAGGAAGTCTCAGAAAGGATGCTAAATAAAATAAAGGCAACTCAACTATCAGATATTGAGTTCAAAGCAGTGATTTTCAGGAAGCTAAATGAGCTCACAATAAGCTACCAGAGACTACAGGGAAGCTACAGTGAGCTCACTGCAAGCTATATCAACATGAAAAAGGAAATAGAAACTATCAACAAGGGCTAAGAGGAAATGAAGAATACAATTTCTGAACTGAAGAACACAGGAGGAATGAAAAGCAGGGTTGATGAATCAGAAGATCAGATCAGTGAGCTAGAGGACAAAGTAGAAGAAAACACCCAGAAGGAGCAAGAAAAGGAAAAGAGGCTCAAAAAGAATGAAGAGGGATTAAGAGAAATTCAAGAAATTTTAAGACTATGAAACATAATAATATCCATATATGGGATACCAGAAGGAGAAGAAGAAGAGCGAGGGATAGAAAACCTAGTTGAAAAAGTAATGATGGAAAACTTCCCTAATTTGATGAGAGAAAAAATCACACAAATCCAGGAAACACACAGAGTTCCAATCAAGAGGAACCCAAAGAGGTTCACTTCAAGACACATCATAATAAAAATGGCAAATTTCCAAGATAAAGAGAGAATCTTAAAAGCAGCAAGGAAGAAACAGGAAGTAACATACAAGGGGGCCCCAATAAGGTTAGCAGCTGACTTCTCAATGGAAATGCTGCAAGCCAGAAGAGAATGGCAAGAAATATTGTAAGTAATGAGAACCAGAGGTCTGCAACCAAGGCTACTTTACCCAGCAAGGCTCTCAGTCAAGATAGAAGGCCAAATAAGAAGCTTCCCAGATAAAAGAAGTCTAAAAGAATATACCTCCACCAAACCAGCTCTGCAAGAGATGCTAAAGGGCCTGCTTTAAGGAAAAGAAGGAAAAGAGAGAGAGAGAGAGAGAGAGAGAGAGAGACAGAGAGAGAGAGAGAGGGAGGAACACAGGTACGAAAATGGCAATGAATGAGTAAGTACCTATTAGTAATAACCTTAAACATAAATGGATTAAATGCTCCAATCAAAAGACATAGAATAGCTGAATGGATAAGAAGGCATGACCCACACATATGTTGCCTACAAAAGACCCACCTCATTACAAAAGATATATACAAACTAAAAGTGAAGGGCTGGAAACAAATTTTCCAAGCAAATGGACAGGAAAAAAAAAAGCCAGGGTAGTAATACTCATATCGGACAAAATAAACTTCAAAAAAAGGGCCATAAAAAGAGACTCAGAAGGTTACTTCATAATACTCAAGGGAAGAATCCACCAAGAAGACATAAACATTGTAAATATATATGCACCCAACATAGGAGCACCCAAATACATGAAGGAAAATCTTAGAGGACTTTAAGAAAGATATTGACAGCAATACAATTATAGTAGGGGATTTTAACACTCCAGTATCAAACATGGACAGATCTTCTGAACAAAATATAAACAAAGATATTGTGGCATTCAACAATGCCCTAGAGGAAATGGAGTTAACTGATATATGTAGAGGCCTTCATTCCAAAGAAGCAAAATACACATTCTTTTCAAACACACATGGAACATTTTCAAAGATAGACCACGTGACAGGACACAAAGCAAGCCTCAAAAAATTCAAGAAAATTGAAATTATACCAAGCATTTTCTGTGACCACAAAGGACTGAAACTGGAATCCAACCCCAAGGAAAGAAACCCAAAACACTCAAAATCATGGAAATTGAATAGCATGCTATTAAATAATCAATGGGTTAAGAATGAAATAAAGGAAGAAATCAAAACGTTTTTGGAAACAAACAAAAATGAACTCACAACAACCCAAAACTTATCAGACACAACCAAGGCAATCCTGAGAGGGAAGTTCATAGCGATACAGGCCTACCTGAAAAAGATAGAAACATTTCAAACAAACAACCTAACCCTAAGCCTACAAGAACTCGAGGGACAACAACAAAGACAGCTCAGAGCAAGCAGAAGGAAGGAAATAACCAAGATCAGAGCAGAATTAAATGACATAGAGACTAAAAGCATAATTCTAAGGATCAATGAATCCAGGAACTGGTTCTTTGAAAAGATAAACAAAATCAACAAGCCTTTAAGCAGGCTCATTAAGAAAAAAAGAGAGAGGGCCCAAATAAACACAATCAGAAATAAAGGGGAGAGATTACAACTGACACTACAGAAATACAAAGGATTGTAAGAAATTACTATGAAGAACTGTCTGCCAAGAAACTTGAAAACCTAGGTGATATGGACGAATTTCTGGAAAAATATAATCTTCCAAAACTCAATAAAAAAGAAGCAGAAAACCTGAACAGACCAATAACAGCATATGAAATTGAAGCAGTAATCAAAAAACTCCCAACACACAAAAGTCTGGGTCCAGATGGTTTCACAGGAGAATTCTACAAAGCATTTAAGGAAACCTAACCCCTATTCTTCACAGACTATTCCAAGAAATCCAGAATGATGGAAGACTCCCAAATTCTTTTTATGAGGCCAGCATCATCCTAATCCCAAAACCAGATAAGGACACAACAGAGAAAGAAAACTTCAGGCCAATGTCACTGATGAACATAGACGTTAACATCATCTACAAAATATTCTCAAACCGCATCCAGCAATACATTAAAAAGATCATACACGCTGAGCAAGAGGGATTCATCCCAGGGATGCAGGGATGGTTCAATATTCACAAATAAGTAAATGTAATACATCACATAAAAAAAAGCAAAGACAAAAATCACACGATCATATCAATAGATGTGGGAAAAGCATTTGATAAGGTACAGCACCTATTTATGATGAAAACACTCAGCAAAGTGGGAATAGAGGGAGCATTCCTCAACATAATAAAGGCCATATATGAGAGACCAACAGCCAACATCATACTCAATGGGCAAAAACTAAAATCTTTTCCACTAAGATCAGGAACAAGACAAGGTTGTCCACTTTCTCCACTTCTATTCAATATAGTATTGGAAGTTTTAGTCACAGCAATCAGACAAGAAAAGGAAATAAAAGGCATCCAAATTGGAAAGGAGGAAGTAAAACTGTCACTGTTTGCAGATGACATGATAGTGTACATAGAAAATCCTATACACTCTGCCAAAAAACTGCTTGATCTAATAAACGAATTTGGCAAAACATTGGGATACAAAGTCAATATCCAGAAATCAAAGGCACTTTTGTATACCAACAATGAAACAGCAGAAACAGAAATCAAGAAAAAAATCCCATTTGATATAGCAATAAATAAATAAATAAATAAAATACCTAGGAATAAATCTAACCAAGAAAGTAAAAGACCTGTATACAGAAAACTACACAACACTGAAGAAAGAAATTAAGGAAGACACAAACAAATGGAAACATATACTGTGTTTATGGATTGGAAGAATTAACATCATCAAAATGTCTATACTACCCAAAGCAATGTACAGATTCAATGCAATACCTATTAAAGTATCAATGGCATATTTCACAGACATATAACAAACATTTCAAAAATTTATATGGAACCATAAATGACACCGAATAGCTGCTGCAATTTTGAGAAAGAAAAGCAAAGTAGGAAGGATCACAATACCTGATACTAAACTGTATTACAAGGCCAGTGTAATCAAAACAGCCAGGTACTGGCATAAAAACAGGCACATGGACCAATGGAACAGAATGGAGAGCCCAGAAATAAGCCCAAGTCTCTATGGTCAATTAATATTTGACAAAGGGGGCAGAAAAATAAATTGGAATAAAAACAGTCTCTTCAGCAAATGGTGTTGGGAGAACTGGACAGCTACATGCAAAAAAAAAAATGAAACTTGAGCACCAACTTACTCCATATAGAAAAATAAATTCAACATGGATAAAAGACTTAAATATAAGCCATGTCACCATTGAAGTCCTGGAGGAGAACATAGGCAGGAAAATCTCAGATATTTCATGCAGCAACATTTTTACTGATATGTCCCTCAGAGCAAGGGGCATAAAGGAAAGAATAAACAAATGGGATCTTATCAAAATAAAAAGCTTCTGCATGGCTGAAGAAAACAGTATTAAAATAAAAAGAGAACCAACTGCATGGGAAAACATATTTGCCACTGATACCTCAGACAAGGGTTTAATCTCCAATATATATAAAGAGCTCACATGACTTCTGTCTAAGAAGACAAGCAACCCAATTAAAAAATGGGCAAATGACTTGAACAGACCCTTCTCCAAGGTGGACATACAGAGGATCCAGAGACACATGAAAAGATGTTCAATATCCCTAGCTATCAGAGAAATGCAAATTAAAAGCACACTGAGATACCACATTACACCAGTCAGAATGGCCATCATAAACAAAGCAACAAACAACAAGTGTTGGAGAGGTTGTGGAGAAAAGGGGACCCTAGTGCACTGTTGGTGGGATTTCAGACTGGTACAACCACTATGGAAAACAGCATGGAATTTTCTCAGAAAACTAAAAATGGATCTGCCTTTTGACCTAGCAATTCCACTCCTAGGACTATATCCTAAGAACCCCGAAACACCAATCCAAAAGAACCTATGCACCCCAATGTTCACAGCAGCACAATTTACAATACCCAAGTGTTGGAAGCAACCTAGATGCTCATCAGTAAGTGAATGGATCAGAAAACTATGGTACACTTATACAATGGAATTCTATGGAGCAGAAAGAAAGAAGGAGCTCCTACTCTTTGCAACAGCATGGTTGCAACTGGAAAGCATTATGCTAATCGAAATAAGCCAGGTGGTGAAAGACAAATACCATATGATCTCACCTTTAACAGGAACCTAAACAACAAAACAAAGAAACAAGCAAAATATAACTAAAGACATTGAAATAGAGAGCAGACTGACAGTGTTCAGAGGGCAGGGGAGAAGAGAGCAAGTTCAGGGGAATGTCAGGGGAAAAGGGGAAGGGTTTACAGGAATAAGTATAAAGGACACATGGATAAAAACTAGGGGCGGGTGGAAATGGGAGGGAGGAGGGGAGGGCTGGGTGGGTGCACTGGTATTGGAGCAAAAGATAGAAAATTGTACTGCAATAACAATTAAAATAAAAACAGCTTGATTAAAAAAAGAGTAAATATGAAATTGGATTGAAATGACTTGGTGTTTTCCAGGGGAATGGGACACCAATAAAGTTTGAGCTTATAAGGACAGTTTTCCAAGATAGGAATGATTTGGCTTGAAAAAAGGAAGAATAAAGATGAGAGGTCAAAAAAAAAAGCAGGAGACATGGTGTGGAGATACAAATGAATTCATTATGTCTGGACTCCATATTATCTACTGGATAGTGATAGGAGCAGCTGGAAAGATAGGAGGCTAGGTTATGAAGAGTCTTGATAGGTATATCAGATGTTAAATAAATGTCTACTGATCAAGAAAACAAACTTATATCCAAGGGTATAATGTGAATCAATGAGTGCTTCTGGATAATAGTATGAGTTAATGAAAGAGATCTTTTCAAGATACTGCTTAGACATTGTTGGTCTTAATGTTTGATGGTGTGCATTTGTTGGAGTAAGGGTGGGGGACAGAAGTGACAACTGTGGAATATACTGCAGTTACACAGGTGAGAAGTGACAGGAACCTGAACTACAATGACAGGTTCCTTTCTTTGAACTACAAAGAAAGGATTGGATTTTAGCAGCTTCAGAGATCAAACAAATAAATAACTAAAAATAAAGCCTGCTACTCATAAGGTGGTCAATACAGTATTGATGACAGCCTAATGTCATTGGACTAGTAACTGGAGGTGAAGAATGAATCTGAGACAGCATTAGATTTGGAGACAAGGATCATGGTTGTACTACTTAAAGAAACAGACTTCCTGATTTGATTGGGAAAGATCTGGGGTGGGTACTGGGAAGAAATTTTAACTATTTCAAGTAAAATGTCTCATAGGAAGTTAGACATAGACTAAACCTTGGTTCAAAGAATAGGACTGGTGATACACATATGGAGACATGAAGATTTTACATTAATTGATAAATCCAACAAGCCTGTATCTACAGACTTCTAGACTGGGTTTGAAGAGGAATAGGATGCATTTCCTCGCATAATTTTTTAATTGAGTGTATTGGGGTGACATTTACTAAATAAAATTATATAGGTTTCAGGTGTACATATAATACATCTTATGTAAATTGTATTATGTGTTCACCACCCCAAGTCAAGTCTTCTTCCACCACCATTTATCCCTGCTTTATTCTATTCTACCTCCCCTATTTCCCTTCCCCTCTGGTAATCACCATATTGATGTCTGTATTTATGAGTTTTTGTTTGTTTGTTTGTTTGGTTAATCCCTTTACCTTTTTTACCCATCTCTCCAATTCTCTTCCCCTCTGACAGCTGTCAGTCTGTCCTCTGTATCTATGAGTCTGTTTCTATTTTATTTTTTAGCTTATTTTTTTCATTAGGTTCCATATGTAAGTGAAGTCACATGGTCTCTGCCTTTCTCTGACTGGCTTATTTCACTTAGTGTGTTCTCCTGGATGTTCTCCGGGTCCATCCACATTGTATTATAGATTTCCTTCTGTTTTTTTTTACAGCCAAGTAGCATACCATTATGTAAATGTACTACAACTTATTTATCCACTCATACTGGTTGGCACTTGGGCTCACATACTTTCAATTTTTAGTTGTAAAAGTGTTCATGCAGATTAAAGTAGTATAGAAATAGCATAGCAATATAATATAATGTAAAGTAAATAAAATGAAGTATATTTTTGGACTGAACCATGTTTTCTTATATTTTTTAAAGTAAAAGACTCATTTTATTTTAGCATTTTTTGGATAAACTGTAAAGATGTGTGCATAGAAAAATACGAAAAATGGAACCTCTCTTCCCATTGAACAAAGTTCCACATAATGGAAGCCCTCCACACTGATTCATGTTTTACAACCAGCAGTTTGTGAACACAGAAAAAATCTTTTGAGGGAAAAAGGAGTTTTTGAGTGAGTGATTGATGTGATAAAAGCAAGACTCAGGGTCAAATGATCAGGCAACAAATTTCAAGCATGTAACTGGGCACCAGGGTGTTTATCAAAGGCTGGTTTGTTTAGGAGAGTTATGAATATTTTTCTCAAATGGTACCTTTGACTTGATCTTTGACAGAATTAGCTATAGAAAAAAAAAAGAAAATAAATTATTTATGTAACAAACATCCTAATGACAGTAACTCCTACATTTGTCAGATCAATTATGAAATTATTTTCTGATCATATAAAAATATTTTACTTTTAATTCAAATTGACACCACTCAAGACACATGTAAATGATGTTGGTAGAGCAACACTGAGAAATGAGCACAAATTAATTACAAAATTTCACTTTGAAACCCTTTAAAAAACAAATGCATAGGTGTGATATGGTCTTGGGTGACAGAACTTTAAATTATTTGTGAAATAATGCTAGGAAAACTAAGGCTATGATGAGCATGATCTACAGGACATAGGTACAAGAATGAAGAAAAAAGAAAATAAAAATATATTTGGGACTGCCCTGGCAGATGGCTCAGCTGGTTGGAACATCATCCTGCATACCAGAAGGCTGTGGGTTCACAGTACATACGTAGGTTGAGGGCTTGGTCCTGGGAGCATATGGGAAATGATCCATCAATGTTTCTCCATCACTGTACCTCAAAATTTGTTTGGGGCTCACTTAAAATTCTATGGTACAGTGGATGAGGACATTAAGCTGGCTGAGATGAATTGAAAATACTTACATATGACCAAACGTAAAGGGTATCTTAAGTGTGAAAAACTAATTCACATGACTATGCTAAAAATCTTTATAATCAAAACAAAATTACATGAAACCAAAAAATGTTCACATTCCCAGAGAATTACAAATAAATTTGTTCAATCAGTTTAATGGAATAAGCTATTTATGCTTAATAAGGATTTAATAAATTGGGGATAGGAAAAATGTACCAAACATAGGGAGGACTTATTATAAATCAACATCTTTGAACTTCTAGAGATATCTTCTTTAGAATCAAAAAGAAGACAGAAGCCTTCTCATATTGCTAGGTCTATACAAGGCACTGTGGCAGATGTAACAGCAAAAAATATAGAATAAGGAGCAAAAATATTAAATAGGGCTTATTATTTTGAGCACACTTATTGGCTGGAACATAGATATTTGCTCATATTTGTTTTTTTGACTTTTGTCATGAGATATCAGCTAGCAGCTCTGTCTTTCTTTTTTAAAAATTATAGTAAAATATACTTAACATAAAATTTACCATTTTAATTATGTATAAATGTACAGTTTGGCGGCACTGAGTACATTTTTGTTGTTGTATAACCATCACCACCATCCATCTCCAGAACCATTTCATCTTCCCAAACTAAAACTCTGTACCCATTAAACAGTAACTCTTTATGTCCCTCCCCCAACCCCTGGTAAGCATTGTTGTACTTTCTGTCTCTATGAATTTGACTAGCTTAGGGACCTCATATAAGTGGGATTATATACTATTTGTCCTTTTGTGTTTAATTTATTTCACTTAGCATAATGACTTTAAGTTTCAGAACTTTCTTACTCAGGCCAAATAATATTCCATTGTAGGTTTATGCCCCATATTGTTTATTTGTTTATCTGTCGATAGACAGTTGGGTTGTTTCTACTTTTTGGCTACTGTAAATAATGGTGGCATGAACTCTGATGTTCAGCTATCTATTTGAGTCCCTGGTTTCAATTCTTTTGGGCCCAGAAGTAGAATTGCTGGATCTCATGCAATTCTATGTTTAATTTTTTTGAGAACCACCATAGTGTTTCCACAGTGGCTGCACCATTTTACATTTCCACCAGTAGTGCACAAAGTTTCTAATTTCTCCAGATCCTTGTTAACACTTATTTTCTGTTTTTAAAAATTTGGGGGTGCATAACAGTCACCTTAATCATTGTGGGCTCTGGTTTTCCACAATCCTCTTTCCATGTGAACTGGGGCACACACCATTTAGTTTTAGCCAATTCGTTCCTACAGATAAAATTCTAAATACATAATGAAAAAGCATAAATATGGGATAATGAATACAAAGCATGATCACTTGCTTTTTCAAGAGAGCAGAATGCAATCATGCAGCCATTATGCCATCATGAACTTGTGCACAAAGATGGGGACCTATGCAAAGGTCCTTCAAAGAGCCTTGAAGGCTCAAATGAACTAGTGTGTTATGGTCTTGCTGAGTTTCAGAATTTCTTGGAGTAGCTCTTTTAAGTTCAGGGGCATAGGGATATTTACTTTTATGGATGGTCCCATGGCCTAATACTTGGTGAACTTTCCTTCCCTCAAACACTGAAATATGTACTCACCCACATTTTTTCAGCTATTTTTTCCTCTCTTCTCAAATCATCTTTATTTATCAGGGGATAAACAAGAAAGTTGCTTCTTATTTATGTACATAATTTTTTGCATCATACCATGCCAATTCCTGATACTCTTTCAGTCAGGTGGCTTCACAATTAATCTTAAGGATAAGCTCATTGTCAAAGGCCACTTGTATTTTACCATATCAAGATAAGAAATCTTTTTGTACCTTTTGCAGTCTTCATTTATGTCTTTATTCAGAAACTCAGAATCCAGCCACCATGGCAGTACAGTGCCTGGTACCTGTGGAGTTAAAGAAGCTACCTGAAAGAGGATGTGCTAGAGCAAGAAATGTTTGAGAGGAGACAGAAGGAGAGGATAGAGTCTAATGGGGATGGAACTGGAAGAAACAAAGACATTTGGGATGTAGGGTCCTCAGCAAGAGAGCTTTCATGAACAATATCAGAACCTTTTATTTTCTGAGTAGGTGATGTGTGACTGGGAAGGGAACACTACTTGATTCTGATGTTTAAATCAGGCTGGGTTTTCCAACAATAAGTACTTGTAATCCTCTACTGTGCCAAAAGGGGAAATTGGGTTTCTAAGGAAGCTAATGAAGATCAAATAAAATCCTTTGCCTTCACAAGCTGAAATTGTAATAAAATAATGTCCAAATGCAATTGAGGCTGTGGTAGGTATACATGGGTAGTTAAAATGTAATTTTAATGTGCATTCTTGAGACACACAATTTATAAAGTGCTCATAAAAATCAGCTTACTTAAGCTATATAATTTGAGCACATGTCTTAGGTAAATTTAACAATAAAGATAATTTTTTACTTTAGTATTTTCATCATAAAGAAAAACTTTAAAATATGTATTCATGATATTGGCAATAGTGTTATATAATGTAAACATTTTGTGTTGTTTGTGCATTTTTTCCAACATGGTAAGCCATGTTGAAAATCATTTGCTGAACTGTGCTGTGCTATTATTATAAAAGAGTAATCACCAATAAAATTATTTATTTAATAAGTGTCTTTGAAAAAAGTTTAAGTAAGAAAATGTTTAAACAGTGTCTTGCTATTTTATCTATGAAACTTCAGAAAATTGCACTGAATATGGTTCTGAAGTATCTTATAATAATATAAAATGCCAATTCTCTGTTCTTTTATTTTAATAGCATGAGCATTTAAACCTTTTTTGTAAAGAGGAGGGAGAAAGAAAGGGTTAGAAAGAGTTTAAGGATGGAAGGTAGTCAGAAGGGCTATAAAAAAAAACCCCTGTCACTTCCAATTGGTCTTAGTGTTTAAAATCTTTAAAATTTTCTTGTGTATTATGAAAAGCTAAAAATTTATCTTTTGCCATTTTCCCAAAGGAGGTTGACCCAAATCCATCAGCAACAGTTGAAAATTTTTTCTAAGCTTTATCAAATGGCCCCTGTGGAGCTCAGCTTAAAATTAAAAGCTTGCCTGACCAGAGGGAATATATGTGACTTTAATAACTGAAATGTGTTTTTACTTTCTATTACAGAGGTCAAAAGTTTTCTAAACAAACCAGATTTATCAATTATTTAGAACTGATTTCTTCCGAAGTGGTATTTCTGAGATATTATTTGGTGGATAAATTCAATGTTCTAGAGGCAACAGCGGCATTTCTTTCATAACAGATTTCTACTAAACTGAATTTTCTGGGGCAACTTAATTTCCACTATTGTATTTGAACTGTAGAAATATCAACTGGAGTGTTATAGTACCTAACTATTGGGCTTTTCAAAGAAGAATCCCATATAAGCATGCTTATTCAGGTTCCCCTACCCCCTGCTTTCTGTTCATTGCTTAAGAAATGAACTGATTTCTCTATCTATTGGAGAAAAAAATATATTTCTGCATATATATATTTCTGTATTTATAGTCTCCCCTGAAACGCTCTTCAAAATTGCAGACACCTTTAAAGTTAAAAACAGTATCTTCAACTACATTGCCATCCTAGCAACCAAACAAAATGAGATTGCTGTCAAGATTTTGATTAAATATATATTTTTTTAAATGGAGACATAGATTTGCATGCCCACATGTGTGTGCCAACAAACACACATGTGTGTGTCTTTGGAGTAGGTCAGGGTCTCTTCTTAAACATGCTTCTGGAATCTTGATGGACCACTTGACTTGGTTTAGAGCTCTGTGTTAAAGAATTCAATAACAGTTTATAGAGCAACTGCTCTTGATTCTTAACACAGTGCAGAGCCCATGTAAATATTATGTTTATTATATACTAACTAAACATATATTGGGTTTCTGCCTAAAGTCTGCCATTTGGTGTATGCAGAAAACATTATAGAACAGTTCATAAATTCATTTGAAGCTGTGTTAAATGAAAGCAGCCATCCAGAAGATGGAATTTTCTCATCTTTAAAATAGCAGCCTTTCCAGCTCAAAAACAGTACGTTTATTTATGCTAGTAAGTGCAATACACCAAAGTCATCAAAGAACTATGTTGTATATTCTATTTTAATGAAAGCAAATTTTGTTAAGACAGAAGTGGTGTTTCCCTTATCAGTATGGGCTCTTATCATCATCATTATTATTATTATTATTATTATTATTTTATTGTATGTTCAGAGAGAGGGGAAAAAAGCTCTTCCCTCTCAGATACCTATTAGCCTGTTCAAGATGGAAATAACAGCAATTAGGTGTTCCAGATGTCTGCTGATAAAGATAAATGAAAAATGAAGGCAGAAAAGAGGAATGTGTCAAGCACAGGCAAGCCGTTTTACCTCTCAGGGAATTGGATAGTTTTGGCGGTTGGGCAGAGCCTAGATGACTTTCACTTCTGAATGGCTGGCTGACATCCAACCAGAATCCATACAGACTGCAAAAGCTACTCTCTGTCCTTGTGTGGGAATGGTCTGTAGAGTTGAGGTGGCAGACTCAGGATGAATACACAGAGGGAGAGCATCTCTATCAGAGTTGCTGCCTACGTGAGGACTTACTGGGACTTTGAACTCTCACCTGTACACTTCATTCCTGGGACAGACTCATGGCCATGTTTGGTTGAATTCAGCTCCAAATATAACATTTGTAATTTCACTAGTTCACTGAGTTGACAGTTTTAGCCTTGCAGAAATAGAAGAAGAGTGCTCTATACCACCGTTACCATTTTTATCATGCCTTTCATTGTAAGCAAAGGCTGGAAACTGTCACTACACAAAAAAGGGAGTGGATTGTCTTGGTAACAACTTCATGGGGATACTGGGATTGGAGATATTTTTATCAAATCCATTAACCAACACTTATTTGCTCCAGGAATGCAGAAGTTTTGTCTGTTTTGTTCACTGAAATATATTAAGCTCCTGGGACAGTGGCTGGCATAT
The DNA here is from genome assembly GCF_004126475.2 of Phyllostomus discolor. Taxonomy (NCBI): domain Eukaryota; kingdom Metazoa; phylum Chordata; class Mammalia; order Chiroptera; family Phyllostomidae; genus Phyllostomus; species Phyllostomus discolor. The sequence continues at coordinate 71,697,254 of NC_040908.2, forward strand.
AGTATAGGCACAATAAAGATTGGTTGACTGAAGGGACCAATTAATTGTCTGAACAGTAATTTTTAAACATCAAATCTCAGAGCATTGCTTTTCCCAAGTGTTTGCCACTACAATGGAAATGTAAGGCTTTTGGTTTACTACTGTGAACAATTGTGCCTTGCTTCTTGCCCATATAGAAAACTTGACCCTCAGCAGACAGATCTATTTTGACACTGCTTCAGTAAAATATTCTCCTGAGTATCAGGTCAACATTTGGTAAATTCTCCCTTGTAGAGAATCCAGGGTAGCAATGAGATTTCAGTTTTCTTTTAGGTGCTAACTTTTTAGGAATTGATATTTGCAACTGATCAGTTATGGAAGTTGGAGTCACATGGTGGTGCTTCTTTAAGAGATTATAGCAACCAGGTCCATAAAAATATTCACTCCAACCCAGAGGTTATAGAATTTTTCTTCTTTCCCTGATACTCATTCCACACATCTTTTGAATGCCTTGGTTACAATAAAATTTTTACTGAGAATTTAGATTTCAGGTCTTTGATGAGATAATTAGTGAACAAGGAACTTTCAAACCCAGAAGGAGTGTCCAGGGTCTGGATCTGGATTTTCTTAAAATGTCACATGACCCTGGGACCCTTCTCTTTCCAATCTGAGAGTCTGCAGTACCTATACTGTCCAGATGTTTGATTTTTGAGATGTGAACAAAGACCATGAATGTAATGATTTTTTTCATCCTAAACTATTCTTGCATCTGTGCTTAATAATCATTTGCAGATTATGGGCCCTGTCAGTGCTTTGAAAATTTCAGTAGAATGACAAGCTGTCTGATCAACATCTGTCTTTTTTGCTATTTAGCAGGAGAAACTACAATCCTAAACAAGGATGAGCAGGGGTTAAAGACCGACCTTGGTTCCTAAACTTGCCAGTAAGGCTTTGATATTGAACATGAGATTGGAGGAGAAGCAGAAGGGGAAAGTGCTGTGGCTAGGTAAGTTTCTGCTGGGCCCTTCCCCTTCCCCATTCAGTCTGTCCTGGAGGGAAGGAAGAGTTAGAGGTTGTTTTAAATAATGTTACCTACTCAGACAGTAGTAGGTTCATCTTGTGAGCACTGGCACCTCTAATTTAAATCCCCCATATCTTCCTGCTTCCATACCCTGTACTTCTTTAGAATTGTCAACCATACACTGATAGCATGCTTAAATAGAAGTAGAGACTAAAAACTGCAAGATTTTCTAAGTTGTTGACTGGTTCTTCAACTAGTTCTTATTTTCAGTCTTGATTCTAGATAGGGAGAGAATAGCCAAATAAAACTTTGGCAAAGCCATGTCATTTGCCAAGTTAGAAAAAAAAAGAAACTACACATGGATTAATTTTTAAGAAATGTGACAATAATATGACATGGCACTCAGTAAAAACAAAATTGAGATAGCGGCTTTTGGAATGATGACAATTATTTTTATTATTGTTAATGTAATTTTCCACTTAAAGAACAATTTTCCTAAGTACAGAGGGAAAAAGTCAATAAATTGTGGCCAACTAGGCTTTAAAAATCACCATCTTTAGTTGTTAAATCAATAAATAAGTAGCCGATTAGCATACTGTGTCTCAACATGAATAACACATACTCCCCGCCACACCCCTCACACACACACATGCACACACACACACCCCTATTGCCAGGACAAATGTATTGTCTTGCTGTTATATTGAAGAGGTTCACAGAAATATGCAGAACTCGTGAATGTGTAAAGTGCTAATAGGACAGCCTCTGCCAATATGAATTCTTTCTCCCTAGTTCTCAGACCCATTTTACCAATCTAGTATTCAATATTTGTAAGGTAAGGAATAGGTCTAATTCCTACTGGTTTGTGAAACTTGCTCAGTAAATATTTTAGTCTATTTGGATTCAATTTTCTATTGATAAATATTTTACCCAATTGTCATAATTATCTTAACATAGAGACAAGTAGATCCTAGATTAATCCAAATGTTTTTAGAGACAAGCTGATAACTTATAGAGAGAAGCGTTGACTTTATTTGCAACACAAAACTAGTAAGCCATTTAGTTTTCTAAGACTTACATGGTAGAAACAATATGTACTTATCTTTCCACACAAATGTCAGTCATAACCCCATGTCATTCTCGCTTTTGTACTTTCTTTAAAAAAGGAATTTATGAGATAGTGTAACTTTATTTTTCATTATTACCAATTATTAACACCCCCAGTTAAAAACATCCCTAGTTAAAAGTTATGACTAAGTTTTTGTGTCCCCCCAATTGATATGTTGAAGCCTAACCCCCATTGTGATGGAGGTGAGCCCTTGGGAGGTTATTAGGTCATGAAGATGGAGCCCTCATGATGAAATTAGTGCCTTAAAGAGACATGAGAGAGATGGTCTGTCTCCCCAACATGTGAGGATAGAATGAGAAGGCAACTGTCTGCAAATTAGGAAGAGTTACTCACCAGGAACTGAATCTGCTGATACCTTGGGCTTTCCAGCTTCTAGAACTGTGAGAAATAACTGTTTTTTGTTTAAACCACTCAGTCTCTCGTGTTTTGTTATAGCAGACTGAGCTGAGTAAGACATTGGATAACTGTGAAGTGGGTAGAACAGCTTTATAGAGGACCACAACTTACACTCATATGTGGCCAACCTGAAGGTCACCCTCATGAAGTCACTTAAAATGAGTGAATTCTCTTTAGTCTATTATATTTGGAAAACATCCCATTATGAGATTTTCATGGTCTTGTTCACTGACTGGTCCTGAGAACCCAGTAGGTGTCAGGTGCCCAAGACTTCTGTGTGGGTGGTCAAATGTTTACTACCTGCTTCTGCTGCCAGCCTTCCCACCCCACCTCAGCAATCCCAAGAAGGGGCTGCTATTGCAGAATGATATTTTTCTAGCAGGAAAGGCCACTATAAGATAAAATCCAGAGCCATGGATTTGCTTCTCTCTGGTTTTCTCTTCTTCTTTTCCTGCTGGTTGCAGGAGGATTAATCGGGTCTACTCACCCTTCCAGTGACCCCATCTCCACTCTGTTACACATGCACACAAACACACACACCCTGGTTCAGCCTTCTCCCTCGATCTCTTTTATCTATGGTTCTCTTAGGAGTCAGGCTAGAATAACAGACTGGTTTGGGGCACTGTCACTGCTCAGGCTCAAAGAAGAAAGGTTACTTATTTCCTGCTTCCAATTGAACATATTAGATTCTTTATTCATCACTATTTCTGAAGTGTCCTGAAGGGTGTTAGCATCTCAATTTGACAAGTGAGAAAATTGAGGTTCAAGACTTGCTCTAGGACTCCTAAAAGAGGATATCGAATAATATAAGGAGGCAAACAAGACAAAAAATATAATTTCTGTATTTATCAGTGCTATAAAGACAAGGTGGGTAAAGGCAGAGTCAGTGGCAAGGGTGGGGCTATTTAGTTTGGATTTTTGGAGAAGACTTAGATCACATGAGATACCAATATGGTTTGCAGTTGAGTGGGTCCTGTGTTAAGGTTACATCAAACTGATTTAACTCTCAGCAGGGCCATTCAATAAAGGAATATTTCTAAAGAATTTGATCCTCCCATTGTATAAGGTATGTTTTCATTTATGAAAACTTTTTCATGCATGTACATTTATGTTGTGAATTAAAAATCAATGTTATGTTTTAATGGGCTAAAATTTTAAAAATGATGTTCTTTAATTGAAATGTATTTTCCCAAGATATTATAGCTTGGTGTCAAAGGCCCACATAGAATGTAACAGAAATAAGTGAAGGCTCAAGCACTTTCATGTTATAGAAATGCTGTGATGGAATGCTTTCAGGATCTGTTTTGATATACTTTGCATATTTGCACACATTTTTCCTAGCCCATTTGGTGCATATGTGCAAATTAGGAAAATGTGCCCCTTCTCCAGGGATGACCCAGTCCCATGCCTGATCAATCACATGGCTTAGAGAACCAAGAGTGGGCTATATTTTAGCTCACCTTTCCCCCTTCAATTACATGCCCTTGGGCACGGCAAGGTGTCCATAACTATCATAGACCATTATCTTTCAGGTAAGCCTAATAATGCCCTACATTCTGCGCCACATCAAACTACTTGCATAAATGCCATCTCATTAATTCTTTAAATTATCTTGAGTGATGAATGAGGCAAAGATTCTTATCCTTATTTTATAGTCGTGGGACCAAAGTACAGAGAAGTTAAGCGACTTCCCCAAAGCCACACTGATTCTCGGTGGCTCTGACTAACCCTTGGCTCTCTCTTTCCCCCTCCCTTCCTTCTCTAAAAATAAATAAATAAAATCTTTAAAAATATAAATTGTTGTTCAATTAGGGAAGGAATTTGCTTTGTTCATCTATGTGTTCTGCAAACTTATCATAACATACAAAGTATACAACGAATGTTTGTCAATGAACCACAAAAAGCATTGGTTGTTCTGGTCATGTCATAATAGACCTGTTCTGCTGATGTGTGTGGCTGCAAATGATGCCTGCTCTGTTTTTCTACCTCTTCTTTCTTTTCTTTTTTTTTTAATGACAAAATTGTAAGTGTGGCTGGCATCACACAGGTCTATTTGTTTTAGCTGCATTAGTTAAAGCTCTGTGAAAAGGGAGGCAGACAGGTAAAGCTTACCCTGCTAGATGGATAGATGAAGGTCTGAGAGGCTTCTCAGATAGTAATGAATCTGCACCTTCTACCACCTTGAGAAACTGATATTATTGAAGATGTGGGGTTACAGAGGCAGGTATATCTGGGAACTTGGGATCCTTTTACAGAAGATGTATGACTACTGAGGTTTTCAGCTACATTTCCCCCTGCTTACTGCTTTCTAGTTTACCTATCATATCTGTCAGGTCCTTCAGAAACTGAAAAAATAACCTTAGAGGGCTCAAAAGAAACTATCTCAGGTCTCTTCCTTGCTGCCATTTGTTGGGTTATTAATAACATTAGTTATAATCTTTGAAGTCTTCCAGAAGAGGGAACTTTGTTTCTTCTGGTGTCCTAAGCAACATGAATTGCCCTTCTGAAGATGCTCACAAGATTATGGTTGAAGTGTCAGAATTCATTAGCCAAATGGGTAGTCAACCCTCATGAAAATGAAGGGCCTTTTGTAAGTCTCAGTCAAAATAATGACAATCCCCTCAAGTTTAGTTTCCATAGGTCTAAAAATATAGGGAACTAGTGAGTTACTCTTAATTCTGCTCATAATAATGTCATAATTGAATGATCTATAAACAGCATTATGCAAAGGAACATTGAACAAATGCAGCTGAATGCTCTTCTAGTGAAATCTTTTTTTTCTAACAATTAAATGTCATTATGAGGGATTCAACTCTATTTTATATGTAATCAGGACTTGTGAAGTCTCAATATAAACAGCATTTTTATTTGATCATAGTTCATTATGAGAAGCAACTACTATGTAGAAAGATGTCTGAAATGATGCTCTGGACTAGGTGGAAGTCAGGGTTTGCTAAACGGAAGGGTAAAAATGTCTGTCTTGCCAGCCAGCCATACTTTTGCAATCTGGTGCATTTCCTTATGTGGCCTTGCTTGGGCTTATAAACCACTGGAATCAATTTCTTTTAAAAACACGTTTTTCAGAAACTTATTACGCACTTTAGAGATATATTATATACCTTCAGCAGCAAAAGAAGAAAAATTACAGGTGCAAAAGCAGCCCATTTTTCTAGCAGCTGAAAATGATGCTGTGTACTAGTCCCAGGGGAACAGTAAAAATTACACTCCGACAGCAACAGGGCAGAAGCCCCACAAAGGCACAGCCGAGCGAGTGGCATGGCCAGCGAGTGCACTAATAAATCAAGATAATTCTCTGCCTGCCTTGAACTTAGACCCGGCTACAATTCACTGGTACAGCCAGGAAAAAAAAAAAGGGGTCTGTTAGCAGAATTCAGCTTTACTGGGGGGATGTGATTAGTCACTGGACAGATTGAGCCTCGATTGCATCTAAATGGTCCACTTTATGAACCATTTATCTTCTGCTCAGACCATTTTCATTACACCAAAAACTGATGCTGAGCCACCAGCTGTAAGATACAGCCTGGTGAAAATTAATAACCTTTTTTCCCTCCCCCTTCTGCAGGACTTCTGCATATGTGAGCAGGAGCATTTATCCCTGTTTTGTTGCTATTTGCATCCCAGCATCCCTGGCAGTCTTTCAATTTCCTCAAGTCTCTTAGCCTTTGCCCCCTGTTTCGCTTTTGCAACACAAACAATCCATCCTGTGCATTTAAAATTCTCTTAGCACCCTGACATCATGCTATAGCCTTAGAGCAGGGAGCAGTTTACACAGAAAGGGCTCTTATTAATTCTTCTGTCCTGCTTTCTTGGTAAAATATAGGGATCTTGAGATTACTGCTGGGTCCCTTAAAGACCATTTAGAGCTGTGCAATTTAAAAAAGGAGACCTTTATTAATACCTGCTTAGGCTACTGACTGTGGGGAGGGCAATGGAGGTCTGGCTGTGATGGAAGATAGTCTCTCGCTAAAGCAGAGTCATGTGACCTGTAATTCACAAAAGCCCATTGAGCCTTGTGTGGCCACTGAGATATATGCTGATATGATTACAATAACATACAATGAAATTATGGAGTATTAATGGTGCTTAACCACTGTCAGGCATTAAGCAGAATTAACAAGAGTCTTTTTCTGAGCAGACGTAGTTTTGATAGGGCTGATTAAGGATTTGGCTATCTAAGGAAGCTCATTATAGTATTAATTGGCATACAGTGAGCCCAAACTGTGTTGTTTTGGCACATTTCTGCATGGGGCCACTGGTTTGGTGAGAAGCTTTGGAGCTCATGGCCTTGGCCTCAAAGTTGCTGGATGCCATACAACTTTTGTTTCCTTTAGCAGATTTTTGGGCTTCTTCTGCTTTTTTTCTCTTTTAAAGCATGCTGAAACTATTTTGATAACCAGTGTTATTTATCTATAACTAAGGCTAGCTTGTCATTAAAATTGCTAATCAGTTTTCAGAGAAATATTTTATACCAGAGGGAGGATTTTGTGATTTTTGAGATTCTTTGAAAGAGATTTTTTTTTTAATATGGTAAAGTTTAGTGTAAAGGTAGAATGGTCAGTTCAGTCACATTTTATATCTGTGACTATATTATGCTTTATGGGGGCTTCCCCCCTCAAAATATGTCATATGATGGAAGTTGGGAAAAAGTCACTACTTCCCCAGTTTTTAAAAATATTCCTTAACTACATAGCTGATCTTTAATGAAGAGAGCTCCTTGACTTCGGGGCACTGAATTTCTTCTGTTAGGCAGGATGCTCAGCAAAGTTATTTCAGAAAAAGCTTCTTGAGATGGACTGTTCAGTGGTGAGGACTTGAGATCAAAATGAGCCACCGAGCAGAATGAAGATGGACAACAGCAGTTCTGGTGTTAGTCTCTCCTTTGTTAACATAGCGTGTGGGGCCCACCCTGGTCAGGCAGGGACACAGAGTGGCTGTCTGTTCCACTCTGACAAGCACCACATTCCCACACACATCTCTGCAGTTGCAGTGAGCCCTGGTCTGATCTGCATCAAATACTGGGATGGCCAAATGGAACTGATGATCTGTGTCCATTCATTTTGTTTAGATGTGGCCTCAATTGACCAGCTGGATGTGCTCAGCCTGTCCGCTTGACAGCTGCTAACTGTCAATGGGCCATATGTATCCATAGAAAGTTGCAAACTTTGAAATGCTAAAGGGTATGGACCAGATTCCTTGGGGAAAGAAGTTTTCCATAACGATATGTCACTGGTCTTCCTTTTTAAAAACTTATGGCCAAAAGGGCAGTGGCTAGTCTCAATTAAAAACCTTAACCAAACAACCATTGTCAAAACTATGTTAAGTGTTAAAGTTTCAAAGTGAGGGAGAGGCTAGGAGATTGGATGAATATTAAAAAATCTTTGGTGCCTCTTGCCTTAGATGCTTTTCTTCAAGAGTTTGGATCTGACTTTACGTTTAGAATTTGATATGGAGAAAGACACTTTTTTGGCTTCTTAACATAATACCCTGGTTGAGGTTGTCTCCAGTAAGAATGCAAACATATATGATGCCTGTTCAGAAAGTATCCAGCCATGCAATATGAAAAATAGAGACATTTACTGAAGATGATAGAAGATAAAAGAAGCATTGTACATAGGACAATGATCCCTCAGTCCCCTTCAAAGTAGGCACCTTGGGACCTCACACAGTTCTCCTCATCACCATCAGCTGCCCCATCATCTTTTCCTGAATCTCATTGATGTCTGAAATCTTTACCCTCTCAAAGGTGATTTTAGTTTTGGGAAAATACAGAACTCACACGGCACCAAGTCTGGGCTGTAGGGGTTGAGTCATCTAGGTGATTTGGTATGTGGCCAAAAAACTCTGTAAGAGAGGTGATGCATGAGTAGGCACATTTTCATGATGAAGCTGCCAGTCACCAGCTGCCCATACCTGCAGCCTTCTAAATAATTGAAACAGTTTTCGCAGAGGAATATTCAAGCTTAATGCAAAATTTGATGCAGATTGGTTGTTCTGCTCACTCAGTGATTTTGAATGCAAAAGCCACACAGTACACATGCTCACTCAAGGGCGTCTACTGCCTCTACTGACTGGTACAGTGGAGTATCATTGTTTGCACATGTGCACTCCAGTCTACTCTTCTTGGCTGCCAGGTTTCATCAATGCCATGCAAATCATTCTCATTATATTAACAGTGGTTGGGCTTTTTCCAGACAGACCTTGCATATTTAATCACAACCCAAGGTTATGTTTATTAGTGAGAGAGTGAGAGAAAAAAAAGAGAAAGAGAGAGAAATGTTGATGTCAGAAAGAAACATTGATCAGTTGTCTACCATTCACACCCCAACTGCAACCTAGGTATGTGCCCTGACTGGGGATCAAACCCTCAACCTTTTGGCATACACAACATTGCTCCAACCAACTTAGTCACCTGGCCAGGGACAAATCACTATGTTTTTTAAAAATATAAATAATTAAAACATTAAATTTAGGAATGTGAAGTAAGGATTAGCTTTGATCTTGCTTTTCTGAGATAATACTTTTCTTTGAATAAAGTCGACATCACATGAGGTTCACCTTCAAAAAATGTCCCTTCTTTGTATTACAAAATATGGCAAATGCAGGATCAAAGCTGAAGAATTGTCTTTCAAGGGCTATTTTTAATTAAAAATGATAGTTTTACTAAAATAGTATATAACCTTGATGTGAACTTCATTAACCTACCCAGTGACATTAAAGGTTTCAGAAGATAGTAGGGTTTTTCTGCGTAATGTTTCCTTTTTTACTTCAGTCAATAAGGTTTCTACCTCACCAGAAGCAATCAGCTAGTAGCAATTTTCATAATCAGAAACTCAATAAGTGTAGTTTGACAAGTAGATAAGCAAAAATAAAAAAAATGAATTGGATGTGGCTTATTCTATACTGAGTATGTAGAGAGCAAATGCAGGATCAAAAGCAGTGGTGGGGAAGGGCCTCATCCCCTTCCTTTCAGATATTTGTACTCAGGTCTTTCATCTGTTCTGGCCTTGACCTCCTCTTCACAGAGGAGTCCAAGGTTCACAATCAAGAAGGAAAGAACTAGGAACCTCTTGGAAGGTAAACAACACCCCTTCAGAGAGGATTGGCTGGCTCAGTATAGAAGCTGTAAGCCAACTGAAGTCCTTTTCTGGGAGGCTGCAGGCATGGCAAAGGCCACTTATGGGGAACAGGTTAAGAGGGGGTGAGATTTTTCTGCTTCTGGAAAGATATAATTTTATCTCCTCTATACAAGTGTGAGGATGAGGCCCTATCAAACTGTAAGTTTTATATGCCAATTTGAAAACTGGACCATTACAATCATTCTTGGAAACTGTGTGTGGGTTTGCTGTGACTCAGATTATGAATCATCTATCAACCAAAGCTGTCCTATGACAGGAACCAACTCAGCAGCTCAGTAAGCAGATGTCATTTTGGTCAGTGTTTACTGAGTGCTTGCTATGTTTCAGGCACAATGCCATGGGCTGAAGATACAGAGAAAACATAAAACACTTAGTTGTTCTCAAGGCAATCAGTCTAGTAGGGGAAGAGACCTTTAGTAACAGCAATTTTCAACCTTTTTCTTCTTATGGCACACATAAACTAATGACTAAAATTCTGTGGCACACCAAAATATATATTTTTGGACAATCTGACAAAAATAATAAGTACAATTTTGATTCACTCACACTGATGGCTATTGTTGTGTTGACTATTGTCATTTTTTTTACAATCTGAGGAAAAAGAGGCCAGTGCCCTGACCTAAATAGTCAGATATCACATATTTTAAAAATTCTTATGGCACACTGGTTGAAAATGCTGCTCTGTATCATTTGTTAATCACTGCACAGTGTGAAAATTTCTATGAGAGTTGGTAAGTAAGTGTCAGAAGAGCGTGCTGGTCCAAAAATTAGTCAGGATGGGTTTCCAGGATGTCATATGTGGTGGCTGAGAGAATGTTTGCCAGAACAACAGAGGAAGCAAGGTCACAGACAAAAGGGCCAGCATGCACACAGGCACTGAGGCTGGAGAGCAGGGTGCTCGCAGTGCAATGAGCAGTTGCCATGATACTCCAAGTAGGAGAGGAAAACGATGCTAGGCCTAGTCATGATTACTTCACAGACCATATTTCCACCCACCTCATAGGGTGATTGGAGCCATGAAAAATGTTAAAACAAGGAGGGAAATTGACAAACTTATGTGTTTGAAAATCCTGGGAGCTGCAGCACAGAGAATTACATGTGGTAGGAAAATGGCAGCTGGAGTTTTCTCACTCCCCATTAGACTCTTAGACTCATTTTTAGGCACATATGAAAACCCTGTCCTTAAAGACTCATGCCATCAGCTCAGCTCTCTCCATCCCTTTTCTTCAGTGTCCTCTTTCCCTTGGTCATTGAAGATTTTAATTCCAGCTCGAAACCTTTCTTCCTTTCTATCCTTGTCCATTCCATAATCCTGGGTGATGTTACTAAATGTCCTCCCAACAACCAAAGTTCAAAATGCTTTGGCCATTCTCTATCCAGAATCTCACTTCCATAACAATTTGGAACTGCTTCTGAGACTTTAAGCCCAGGTGATACTTGTGGAACTCCTCCCATCTCTAATTCTCCCACACTCACTGGCATTACACTTGCTCTTTGACCCCTTCCTTTGATTTCCACCCATCACAGTCTATTCTTCCATTTTCTCTCCAATGGAACCTGAACACCATTTCAACCTCCCTCATGACAGCTGTTCAACTTTCTTACTTCCATGACCTGCCTTCCCCCTGCATTTCAGAAAACTTGCTTTTAACTAATTTGTGCTTCTCTTGTACCTACACCTGATAGTTGCAGAACTTCTGCAGAAAATTATACAACTGAATCTCTTTTGGTGTCTCTGATTCATACTTTTCCCATTTTTCTCAAGGACTACCCTGAACTCTCAAGAAGTTCCTTTTCCTCATACTTCAAAAAAGAAAATTGAGGCAATTTACCACAAAGTGTATCAACTTTGCCTCTATGTCTTTCATTGCCAACTTACTTACCTCTGTCCTCATCCATCCTTCTCTTCCTTTCTATCTCTTTCATGCATTTAAGATGAATTTCCTGTGAGGTGCTCCAGGCCTCATATCACCCACTTTCTGAACTGATCAGGTCAGTGGTTCTGTCCTCTCAGCTCTGTCTTCAGGCATCCTTATAGTTAGTTCTATCTGTGCTGTCATGACGTTCCTCAACTCAGTTCATCTTGCATGTGACTCTTTCTTGGTCTTGTAGGTTTTCTCCTCTTACTTGACTCCACTTTTAATGCTAGGATGATGCATATGTTCTGTTCATAGTCTACTTTTCTCTCATTCTCATCATTCTTCCTGGAGAATCTCACTCACTTCTAGGAGAGCAGTAATGATTTTAAAACCTAGTTTTAAAGATGTAAATGTTAAAGTCCAGACAGGTATATTAAATTACCTCACCAATTTTTATCCCTGTGATTGAAATCTTGTGAGGGGTTCCAAGGTCCAAGGCCAGACAATTTGGCTTATAAGGTTTGGGGTGGGTGTGGGAGGAGAAATATGGGTGTCTACATTTTCTAAAGCTTCATAGATAATGATGCATGTAAAGCCTTGAGAAATATTGAACTATCAACTGGATCTAATCTGTGAACCTCAACATGTGAACTCCAAATGAATCCATTCCCCAAGCATGGTATTCTAATGTTTCCTTTAATGTTCCACATTCCATTAGATCACTCCTAGTGAGAGAATCAGTAGTCATCTTAGATTCCTTCTTCTTCACCCTAAGTCTATTGATTTTAATTCCTAAATATTATATAGTTTTTCCTTTTCTTCTTCGTCCCCACTCCTGTTAAGCCTCACCTTGTTGCCTGGATTGGATCTACCTCCAGCTTGCTTTTCCCTGTCCACCCTCCATGCTGCTGCACAGAACTCACTAAAATTCCTGTCTGATCATATGATCCTCCTGCTCAAACTTGCAGCAGATTTCCACAGTATACAATTTCTGTGGTATGCACAGTGATCAGTAATTTCACCCCTGTCAACTTCTCTGATTGTATCTTCTGCATGTCAAGATGCTAGAACTCTTGGTCTGGTCAAAACAAGGATCATGATTGAAGAGAGGATTTCTGTTGTATGCATCATATGGCAATAAACAGAAATGAGTTAGTCTTTTCTTTTATAGGAAAAGTCAAAATATTCCTAATCTAAATTGTCCTCATCAAAATGTTAGATACTCATTCCTAGGAAATAGAGGATTAACAGAAAAAAAAGGCAACAGTAAAGTGATGGCAATATTACTTTTAAAAATATAAATGATGAATGAACAACTAAATGAAGGCATTAATGAAAGAACAGAGTTAAGTTGGAAGCTTTATAATAGTCTATGAAGGAAAGAATTAGAATCTGAGTTTAATTTGTGTTAATAAAGTGACATTAAATTAAAGTGGATATCAATTAGGATCAGGAAATTTTCTGTTTATTCATCTGAGGATGACTTTGCCATTTTGAACTTTTATTTATCTATCCCTAATGGTATTGGACCTGATGAGGTGATGTTGTGGACTTTTTTATTAATATAGATCATGTTACTAAGAGATGAACCGAGAGATTTATGCCAATTGTGAGGAACATCCTGTTGGAGTCTAGGAAGACTCTCCTTAGCCTGTGGAACACAAGATTCCTGGAGAAGTCAAGATTAAGTTTGTGGAAAGCCAGTGGTGTTGAAGAAAGGAAACACTTTAAAAAATTAAACATTATGTTTCAAAAGCATAGATTATATACCACATATATATTTGGAGGTAATTTAAAGCAATACTTGAAAAGATATGCAAAAATGGGAGTTAGTAAAGGACAGTTGCATCTATGCTGACAAGCTAAGAAAATAATTTTGGCTCTCAAAACTCATTTGAACAACAAAAACAACAAAAGAAATCTGGGCTCCTCTCACAACTCTATTGGAAGGTTACTTAACCCTCTCTGCTTCCATTTCTGTTTGTGAAAAGGGTATGGTATTTGTTTTTCTGTTTTCTTCTCATAATCACTAAGAGATTATATGAAATAATGTATATGATGTATATGCTGTGAAAACAATGAAAGACTCCACAAATGTATTGTCATTAAGAGGAAACATTACATACACATACAACCCAGGCATACGTCCTGACTGGGATTCAAACCCCCTACTTTTGGCCAGCAGGACAGCAATCAACCAACCAACTGAGCCACATTGGCCAGGGCAGAAACATGACTCTTAATTCACAAGCTGAACCGAAACAATGGCAGTGACTGCATAAATGTAATCTTTAGTTAAAGATTTTATCTTTGAAAACAACTGTCTGAGAATCACCTTGGCCATAACATCCCACATAAACATCAAACTTGAAATGTTGAGTAAAATGAATTACTTACTTACAATGTATCTTTTATAAAAAATAATATGGGAGCCCTGACTGGTGTGGCTCAGTTGATTGGGTATCATCCCACAAAGCAAAATATCTTCAGTTAATTACCAGTTACATGTACCAGGGTACATGTCTGGGTTGTGGGTTTGGTCCCTGGTCCATGGTTGTGGTACACATGAGAGGCAGCAAATTGATGTTTCTCTCTTGCATCAATGTTTCTATCTCTCTTTCTCTCTCTTCACTTCTCACTAAAAATAAATAAATAATTTTTAAAAAAAAATCTCAGGAACCCAGGATACGTACTTGAGGGCAGGGAGTGATTCTCAGGCATTTTTGTTTCTTCAGCACCTACCTGATTATTTCATGTTCAGCATGTACTACGTAAGTGTGTTTTTCAAAAAGAAAAAAAAACATTGAGAAATTAAGATGTAAAAAGTTTTGAGAATCTTACATTGTTTAATTTGTAGGTAATTTTTTCAGCTATGTATGTGATTTAAAATATATTTTATTGTGATAAAACACAACATAAAATTTAGCCTCTCAAATTTTTAAGTGTACAATACAGTATTGTTGACTAAAGGTACAATGTTCTACAGGAGATTCTAGATAGAGCATATTCATCTTGCTTAACTGAAAAATATTATGCCTGTTGATTAATCACTCCTCATTTCGCCTTCCTCCTAGCCATTAGGAATCACCATTCCACATTTTGATTCTATGAATTTGATTATTTTAGATACTTTATATAAGTGGAATCATGTACCATTTGTCATTCTGTGACTGGCTTATTTCACTTAGCATAATGTCTTCCAGAATCATTCATGTCACCACATATTCCAGAATTTCTTTCTCTTTTAAGACTGAATCATATTCCACTGCATATAGGCACTGCACTTTCTTTATCCATTCATTTGTCATGGACATCTAGCTTTTTTTTCCTATCTTAACTATTGTGAGTAATGCTGCAGTGAACATGGGAGTGCAAATATCTAAGACTCTGATTTTGATTCTTTTAGATAAATATCCAGAAGGGGGATTATTATATTGTATGGTAGTTCTTTTTTAATTTGGGGGAGATTTTTCACAGTGTTTTCCAAGGTGACTGCACCAATTCATTTTCCCACCTACAGTGCACTAGGGTTCCAATTTTTCCACACTTTCCCCAGCACTTATCTTTTTTTTTGAATAATAGCCATTCTGACAGGTGTGAGGTTGTCTCATTGTGTTTTGGTTTGCATTTCCCTGATGATTAGTAATGTTAAGCATCTTTTCATGTATCTGTTGGCCATCTGTGTATCTTTGGGGAAATGTCTAGTCAAGTCCTAAACCCATGTTTTGATCAGGTTATTATTTTTTTTGCTATCAGGTTGTAGACATAATCTGTAGTAATTTCAAGCTTAATCTGGCACAGTGTGCATTGTTCCCATATTTTAAATTGAATAACTTCAAATTTTAAGTTTTTTTATTAATCTAAAGAAAAGCAAAATATTTATGGCAATTTATTTATTAAAATTCAAAGTGCCAAGCAGTGTGTTGGATGCTAGATGGAGGGAAAGTAAATAAAAAGATCAGTAACGGCCACAGGCATGCCCCCAAAGACTCAGCCTCTGCAACATTTATCTGAGATGACAGAGCCTGTGTAAATGCAAGTCCTGTCATTGAAACCAAAGCAAAAACTGTGGAAGGTAGTTTAAGAAAGAAGCACAACATATATTTTGTTTATTATACTGTGGGCTTCTTTGTTAGGTTTATAACAGAAACAGTCTTCCCTTGGAGATCATACCAGCATTTATTTCAAATCGATGTTGAAAATTAAACGGTACCCCTCAAGGGGAAGGAGACTCTTCCATAACCACCACTTCCCATTGGAAATCTTTTTCTCACATTTCTGCTTAGTACTCAATCCAGGGTTTGAAATTAATTAAAAGATATCTCTTCTCTAATCTTTAGATAATTAGCTTTAAAGATTTTCTTCAAAATATTATAATAACTTTATCTTTTATGTGTAAATTCAGAACTGTTTCTATGTAGACCATAAAAATTCAGTAGTAGTTAATAATTGATGGAAAGGAAGTATTGTGTTATTTGAATGGTTGGGGTTCGGTCATCAAAAACAAGTATTTATTATGAAGCAGTGTTTAGACCTTTTATACAAGACTAAAGGATGAGTAAAATGTCCCAGATAGATTCCTAAAAATTAGAGTTGAAAAGTACCGTAATAAGTTTTAGCTTCTCATTTTGTGGATGGGGAAAATTCAATCCCCGATAAGACATAAATATCTTTACTTGTAGAAACTATTGCTATCAAATGAAAGGTTTCTAGTCACCTCTTGACTATCTTTAAGAAGGCAGAATAAGGGAAATGGTTTTAAATTGCAACCAGAAAGGCTTCAGTTAAGTGTTGAGTGTAGCCTTTAAACATTTTTTCTTAGAAAAGCTGTGATGGACTAAACACAGGTGAAAATTCTTTGCCACTCCTTTCATTGGAGGCAGAATCTCATTCTCTTCCCCCTTTATATCTGTGTGAACTGATCAGTAAAAAGATTGAAGTAGAAACTATATTTTCAAACTTCTAAAGTTATATCATAAGAAGCTTGGTGGCTTCTGCCTGGGTCTCTGAGAGCAATCATTTTGGAGCTTGAGTCTCTGGAAGTCTGATGTCTTGATGAAGTCATGCTGTGAGAAACCTCCAACTAGCTACATGGAGAAGTTGTATGGAGTGGTGTCAGACGTATGAAAGAGGAAACTTTGAGATGGTCCAGCCTCAGATATATCTGCCTGCATCTATGTGAAGGATCCCAAGTGAAAATCACCACGCTGAACTTGACATCCCTAGACTGTGCAAGGTTGTAAAATTAGTAAGATTAAATAATTTTCTGATACTTAATCCTGCCATGATTTCTCTTTGGTTTAGCTATGCTGCTGGTGGCAGCATAAATTGGCAATCTCTTTCTGAAAGGTGATCTGGTGATATAGATAGAGAACTTCAAAATATGCATGCCACTTTCCGAGGACCTCCTTCTCCTCTATGCATTAGTCCCAAGGGCAAATTTGATATGTTAACAAGGATGTCTGCACAAAGATGTTCATTGCACTAGCAAATAATATAAAATGCCTGCAAATAATACAAATGACCACAATTCAGTAGAACATGGTTGTTTGCATAATGGGATTTTATGCAAGTATTTAAAAATATGTTTTTGATATGTTCTTTCAACAATAATCCTGCCTCAGATAAACCTTATGGGCTACACTGCACAAAGCTTGGTATATTCCTAATGTCATAGAAAATGACTTTGATATAATATGTAACAAAAAAGAAATATACATAATAGTGCCTATAATATGACTAAATCTCTAACTAGTTATAGAAAAATATGCAAAAAGTTAACATTTTTCACTGACTTGTAGATGTATTAATTTTTTATAGCTTTATATGTTAATGTATGGTTCATTTTCAATAATTTCCAAATCAGTTTATTTTACTTTAATCATTAGGAAAATACAAAATAAAAAGATGATAGTCACAAATAATTTTTATGAATAGTAAAGCACTCAGTGTATTTATTTATTTATTTATTCAACATTTATTGACTTCTACTACATATCAGGTGTGGTCCCAGGGGCTTAGGGTGTCAGCCCAATGTGGGGCTTATATACTTTAGCAGTGGGAAACAAAAAAATTAACAGTGAACATATCGGGTAAGTGTTTACCTGATGTAAGTGTCTACATACTATGTTAGAATATGATTCGAGTGCTGTGGTGAAAAAAAGCAAAGTAGGCAAAAGGAATCAAAAATCAAAGAAGGAAAACTGTACTTGAGCAATGATTAAAATAAAATTTAAAAAAAATCAAAGAAGGCAGGAATGTTGAGCAACATAGGGCAAGTGGAGCAGAGGAGCAGGTTGAGGTATTAAATCAAATGGTTGCATTTGGCTGATTGTGAAGGTGACATGTAAGCAAAGACTGGTGGGTGAGGAAGTTAACCATGTACATATCTGGGAGAAAGGACTGTTCCAAGCAGAAAGAAGTACCAAAGCAAAAGTCCTAAGACAAGGCATTGTTTTGGAGAAAGAGTAGGAAGGCTGGTGTGGGGTAAGTGGAAGCAATCTGGTTTCCTCACTCAGGTATCTGGGTAGCTAAGGGAAGCAGTGTCCGCATAACCTTGGAGGGGCCTGATAACCAGTGTTCTCATAGCCTTGAGACTGGGTCCAATAAACTGTTCCCATAACATAAAGTGGGCTTGCATGTGCAGAATTATGTTATGTTATATAATTTCTTTCATCTTGCTGGCTTTGTTCCCATCTAGTAATTAAATCCCTGCTGGGGGCGATGTTGATGAGAGACACACAGGGGGACAGGTGCTATGATGGGTGCCACGCTGGGGAGCAGGGGCCACCACATGAGACATGCAGATATACACAGGGCTTGCAGTGTGCATGGCTTGCCCACCCATGAATAAAGGCATGCCAGACATACGAACAACTTCATGAATATTTTTCTGTATGCATGAATACCATGGGCCTGCCTGGCCTTGAAGCATGACAACACAGCTGGGATGTAGGAGCAGAATTAGTAATGAAGAGACTGGGAGCCAAGATTAGAGAGATAACTGTCAGGTGGCTGACCCAGACATGGAGGGCTTTTGTGCCGTTATAAGGACTTTGGTTTTACTGTGAGTAAAAAGGGAAACCATCAAAGGGTTTTTAGGAAACCATCAAAGGGTTTTTGGAAAATCAATGGCTTTTGTTTTTAAAGGCTTCCCTGACAGTTGTGGGGCTTTTAGTTATGCGAAGGCAGAAGCAAAGTGTCTAGCCAGGAGGCCAATACATAATCTGGGCAAGCATGTGGTGGCTGTGACCATGGTGGTAGCCATGGAAGTGATGAGAAGTTGAGTTCTTGACACCTTTTGAAGGCAAAGCCAGCAGAATTCCTAATGGGTTGCATGTAGTATGAAAGAGAAGAGTCACAGATGACTAAGACTAGAACAACTAGAAGGATAAAGCTGATATTGACTGCAATGGGGAGAGCTGTAAGTAGGCAAATCCTGGTGAGATCATCAAGGGAGTGAGTTTAGAAGAGAAAATGGTAAAGAAATGCACCTGAAGAAGTTCAACATTAAGATATGGGGAGGGGAGATGAAGAGGCAATGGTGAATGAGAAAGATTCACCATGGAGAGAGAAAGAAACCTAAAAACGTGTTGTGTCCCAAAAGGCAGCAGAAGCGGGAGAGGCAAGGAGAAGAGAGTGATCAATTGTGCTTTGATTTTCTCAATGAAGTAGGAAACCAGGTCATTAGCTGACAGTTACACTGGGGAAGGAAGGATCTTTAGCTACAGACTTCCTTCTCAGGTTATTTCAGTTGGTTAGAAATATGAGAAAACTTTTTTGTATCTGAATTCAATGGAGGTAATACTTCTTAGGGATTGTTCTGGAGTGGAATTGCCATGTTCAAGTTGAAGCCCATTCTACAGAAGGTGAAAAGCACTGATAAGTTTGTTGACAGCTCTATGGAAGCTTGAGAGAAAATAAAACGGAAAGGGAATAACCCAGCCTCTAAGTTTAAGTGTATAGTTTTCATGCAAGGGGCCTGCTTTCATTCTTTTGTGTCTTAATCCAAACTTGCTCTAAACCAAGTGATAAGATTCATGTCTTTATTATTAAGAAACAGGAAATAAAGGACAGCCAAGTTCACCTTTATCATTAATCTGACATACAGGGATGTATGAGACCAACCATTCAATGTAAGCAAATTTTCTCATACTTAATAAAAATGATAAGATTTTTATAGCACATTAGTTTAAACCAGATTTGCTAATGCAATTTGATAGGAAGGAGCTGTGTAAAAGATTAATATAATGGACTAGTGCTTCTAATGTAATTGAAGACTTGGATTTTTTTGCATCATGTTAGTGACTTTCATGCTCTTTGTGCAATTTTCTGATGGAATTAGTGCCATCTGTACTACACAAACTGCTTTCATGTATCATAGTGTATGAGGGACTTCTATAATACATAGACAGTTTCACATCTTTAAGCATTTTTTCAATGTGTTGTCAAGTGTTTTGTTTTTTAACACTAACATGTTTCATGAAATGAAAAGTTAACTCACTTCACAAGAGGTAATTGTTAGGAATTTTTTTCAGCTACAAAGTTAGGCCCTCCTCAGTAGCATGTGTAATTTGAATATCCCTGCCACCCTCCACCAGCCAGTGATATTCACCCTCTAAGACTCCTTTTCCTGACCTCTGACAAGTAGACCTGTGAGTTTGTGAGCTTAATGGACAGAAATAGGATGCAATTTTGGACTCTAAGAAGTACTATTAAGAAAACCCACAAGCCACCCTGATAGGTATAGCTCAGTTGGTTGGGTGTCATCCCACAAAGTGAAAGGTCACCAGTTCTATTCTTGGTTAGGACACAGGCCTAGGTTGTGGGCTGGTACCTAGTTGGAGCCCATGCGAGAGACAACTTATTGATGAGAGGCATGTGTGTTTCTCTCACACATTGATGTTTCTTTCCTTTTTTTCTCTCCCCTCTCCTCTCTACAAGTAAATAAATTAAATCTATTTTTTAAAAAAGAAAGAAAACTCTGTAGCTTATTTATTCAAATAGATATGAAAAAATATATCTGTGGAATTCAATAAAATTGTTCAATGTATGGCCTCCTACGCCTAGGGTGCTCATGAGGCATTTAATGTGCTAGGTGTGGCTTACTGCTCCAGTCTCCTATCTTGTCAATCTTCTCCTATGCCCCTTCCATCCATGGCTTCCTGGGCTCCCTGCAGCTCCTCCAAATACATCAGTCTGTTTTATAACTCTGTGACTTTGTTATGTTGTTACCATGTATGCTTCAGACTAGAGAGTCTCTTCTAACATCGCACCTTCATCTATCTAATGGTTTTCCATGTTTTCTGATCCTTGATCTGCAAACACCACTCCACCTTCCTTTTGCCATAGACTTAAGTCTCTCTTTCTAGAACACCCACAATATTGTGACCCAATTATAACTCTTACTGAATAAACATTTTGAGCTTGTATGTCTTTTCTGCCCTTCTAGATCATGAGCTACTTGAAAACAGGGACTATGCTTTTCACACCTGCATTCTTTCTTTAGTCCTTGCCACAAGTAATGTTGAATAAATAAATAAGTACATGAGCAAATGGCAAGGTCACAGGGACTGAACTCTATTGACCTGGAAGTTCCTTTCTCATTGATAATAAGCAACCTTGATCTGTGCATATTTACTTAGGACAATTTCCATTTTGTGCACTTAAAAACAATGGGAGTTCTTCAATGTATCTATATCTATCTATCTATCTATTACCTATCTATCATCTATCAATCTAGCTATGTATAAATTGTAAGTCAATCTGGCTTTTCTGCTGGTGGAAGATAAAGGAAATTTTCCAGAAATTATGGAAATAGTTTTGCAGGAGTGCTTTCTTTCCATTCCTTCTTTCTCTTCTCACCTTAGAAAACTATTATAGTTAACACCTATATTAATGGGTGCTACTAAAGAAGGCACTGACAGGAAGTCCTTCTAAATAGATAATGAGACTCTTTCATTCTGCACTGATAATTTCATAACTGTGTGATAAAAATAAAGTGGTTTAGGCTACATTCAGTCCAAAGTAGCCTCTGTGTGGTTGTCTGGGCTTTTAAATTCGGCTGGATATCTGTAAAAACAGTGTGGCTACTGTGTATGTGTACATATAAGACTGATAGAGTGCTTAAAACTTCTAAACAAATAGCAGTTCAGTGAGTGGTACACTGTAATATATGTTACATTTATTGAGTGTGTCATGATCCCATGGGCTGATTATTTATTTGACTAGTTATTCCACTAGAGGTTGACTAAAGGGAATTGCATGTACATGAAATGCATGCCAATAAAGGCAGGGCATTCCTGGGAGTGGATGGAAAGATTCTAAAAGGTGAATTCTATTGCATTTTAGATCAATTTCCCATGAGTATTACAATCTGAAATTATGATGGAAATCAAGGTGAAATTATATTTGTTTCTCTGTGTTTTGTTCTATGTATGATTTCCTTACTATTTTCATTCATCCATCTGTATGGCACAAAAAATGATTATCTCACCTTATTTTTTTACTGAAATAGATTCCTTTTTCCTAAGCTGGGTAGCTCCAAGAAGGATTTAAATATGTAAAATTTAAAAATGTATTACATAATTAAATAATGCTGTCTTCCAGCTTGTCTTAGAGTGGACAAGAAAGTGAATAAAAAATTACAAAAGATTTTTTGTATTTCCTTCTCTCAGGCAGACAACTTTTCTTAGCATAAGTGAATGATGGAATATTTGGCTGCCATAACTTATGGTGTCCTATGTGATGGTCTATTTTATAATGCTTTGTGCTTTTATGGTTTCTGGGACAAGCACTTGCTGCTGGAAAGAGATGACTCACCTTTGACAGACTGAAATTTAATAGTACAGTTTTGGGGCTGGCCACCTCCCCTTATATTCTTGTGGGCTCTTGTCACCCTATGACACACAGAAGCTCAATATCACCTGTTGAGTGAGGTGTTGTGTATCCTTCTTCCTTGTATTCAGATTCAAGGAGGCTAGAAAGAAGGGAGGTGCTGTGAAACATAAGCAAGCTCTGTGTTTACTTAAACTTTCTGGACTATGTTTGAGTGAGTTAAATGGAAGGACATGTTTCATTTTATAAAAATTGAATTTTAAAAATATGCAAGCCAAGGGTAGAATTTTATCTGTATTAAGCTATAGTATTTGTATGTGTATTTTCAGCAGGTTTTCAAAGTGTGTTGAATCATCTTAAGCATTCCTCATTTTGTACCTGTGTGTGAGGTAATATTATTGCTACATTAAGGATGGGGAAATGGGCCTCAAGAAGACAAATGACTTAAGATTGCACAGCCAGTAAGTACCAAAAGTCAGAATTCAAGCTTGGCGCTTCTGATTCCAGATCAACAGTTCTCTCCTGAACGTGTAACACATACCATAAAAATGTAAGTGCATGCATGTATGGACACACAGCTCGTTTTCCACTATTAAACTGAGGCCCACAATGAGCCATCTGTCCTGTTACTCATACCTAGTATGAGTCCCTTCCCACCAAGAATCTTGGCTGTCCTCTGTCACTCATTGAAGGAGATTGAAGTGATGCAGTGAGACCTTTGAGGCAAGGATCCAGGGAGACTTGCAGGTGCAGCTTCAGCCTTAGTCTCATGGAACCATCTCTCTGCAGAGAGCTTGACCATGCTGAGATGCTGAGATCGCCATGCTGTCAGGAAGCACAGCCAGTCAAGAGCCACATGGAGAGAGAGAAAGAGAGAGAGAGAGAGAGAGAGAGAGAGAGAGAGAAGAGAAGAGAGAAGAGAAGAGAAGAGAAGAGAAGAGAAGAGAAGAGAAGAGAAGAGAAGAGAAGAGAAGAGAAGAGAAGAGAAGAGAAGAGAAGAGAAGAGAAGAGAAGAGAAGAGAAGAGAGAGCCATAGCTGACTAGGACCCCAGTATTCAGGCATTCCAGCCCAAGGATCAGCAACACAAGTGAAGAAGCCTTTAGAAAATTCAGCCCTTGCCACTATGTGGCAACAACCATATGAAAAAGGCTCTTAAGCAACAACAGCCCAGCTGTGCCAAGAGCCATGAGAAATAATAGTAAATTGTTGTCTGAAGTCATTAAGTTTTGGGTGAGCTGATAGGCAGCAAAAGATGACTGGAAATGTGATGTATAAAACATTCCTTATTTTCCTTCCAAAATGCCATTAAGTTTATATTCTATATATTCCCCCCCAAAACAAGCATCCAAACTTAGTGACCACTTTCCTAGGCTTTTTTTTTCTGAATCACTTCTCATTCATAAAAAGTAAATAGTTTGAACAATGTTTCAGAGAATGTGAAAAAGCTGTAATTCCAAGTCATGGCTTTTAGAACTTTACTGTTGAGAGCCAGTTCTCTATGGACCTCTCATGTTTCTGGATAGCTTGTAAACAAAGGCACTGACTGTCTTCATTCTGGACTTTATCAAGGGTGTCATATAACAAATAGCCTTGGAACATAGGGGAAGTTATGTCCATTTGCAGCAAAGATGATTTTACCTTTTATGCAAGCTAACAAATTAGTCTGCCATAGTTTCATGGATGCTGATAATATAATTAAGATAGTGTTTTACTTGGGAGCAAACAGGAGGCAGACTCAGTGCCCATTATAACAGAGATTCGTGTTCTCTGAACTCAGGGTTCCTCTCTTGTCACACAGCCCACAGTACATAAACGTGTCATGTGGTCCTCTTTGTGTCACCTTGTAGGAACTGAAGCTTAGGGAACCCTTGTAAACACTGATACTCTGGTTATTGCTATTGTTGTGAGTAATGCACTATCTTTTGTCCTAAATCCAGGGTCTCATGTTTTATACAGGCATACCCTGGAGATATTCTGGATTTAGTTCTAGGCCACCACAATAAAGCAAGCCATACAACCTTTTTTTTGGTTTTAAAAAATGTCTACACTATATTGTAGTCTATGAAGTGTATAATAGTATTATCTAAAAATGTAATTGCCTTAATTAAAAACATTTTATTGCTAAAATTTGATAACCATTACCTAAGCCTTCAGCAAGTCATATATTTTTTCTGGTGAAGGATCTTGTCTCAATGTGGTTAGTGCTAACTGATAAGGATGGTGGTTGTTAAAATTGGGGTGACTGTGGAAATTTCTTAACACCACATTGAAATTTGTTGCATTGATTGACTTTCTTTTATAAATAATTTCCCTGTGGTATAAAATGCTCTTTAATAGTATTTAATCCACAGTAGGACTTCCAAAATTGGAGTCAATCTTCTTAAATCCTGCTTTTGCTTTATCAGCTCAGTTTATAAAGTATTCTAAATTCTTTGTTGTCATTTCAACAACATTCAGAGCATCATGACCAGAGGCAGATTCCATCTCAAGAAATCACTTTTTTTGCTCATCTAAAAGAAGCAACTCCTCATCGATTGAAGTTTCACCATGAGATTGCAGTGACATCTTCAGGTTCCACTTCTAATTTTTGTTCTCTGACTATTTTTGCCACATCTGCAGTTACTTTCTCCACTGAAGTCTTAAACCCCTGAAAGTCATCCATGAGTTTTGGAATCCACTTCTTTTAAAATCCTGTTAATATGGATATTTTGATCATTTCTCATGAATCCACAAATATTCCTAATGACACTTAAAATGGCGAATACTTCACAGAAGTTTTTAAAATTTACTTTGCCCAAATCAATCAGAGGAACCACTATCTATGGTAGCTATAGTATTACAAAATGTATTTCTTAAATAATAAGACTTGAAAGTCAAAATTTCTCCTTGGTCCATGGGCTGCAGGATGGATATTGTGTCAGGAGGTATAAAGCAACATTAACCTTGTGCAACTCCATTAGAGCTCTTAGGTGAGCATGTGCATTACCAATGAGCAATAATATTTTGAAATGAATATTTTATTTTGTTTCTGAGTAGAAGGTCTCAATGGTGAGCTTGACATATTCAGTAAATCATGTTGTAAACCAATGTGCTGTCATCCAGGCTTTGTTATTCCATTTATATAGCACAGACAGAGTAGATTTAGCACAATTCTTGAGCAGTAGCTTTAACTTAAAGTCACCGGCTGCATTAACCTCTAACAAGAGAGTCAGCCTGTTCTTTGAAGATTTGAAGCCAGGCATTCACTTCCCTCTATCTATAAAAGTCCTAGATGGCTTCTTCTTCCATTATAGTCAGGGGTTACTTAATGGTAGGGATACATTCTGAGAAAGGCAATTGCATCATTGAATGAACCTCATAGAGGGCATTTACACAAACCTAAATGACATAACCTACTACATTCCTATACAGTATGTTATGTATAGCTGATTACTTCTAGGCTACAAGCTTGTATAGCATGTTACTGTATTCAGTATTGTAGTATTGTAGGCATTAGTAACAATGATTTGTGTATCTAAATATCTAAACATAGTGTTTGTGTATCTAAATATCTAAACATAGTAAAAATACAGTATAGAAGATAAAAAATGATACACCTTTATAAGGTAGTTATTATGAATGGAGCTTGCAGGAATGAAAGTTGCTCTGGGTGAGTTAGTGAATGAGTGGCGATTGAATGTGAAGGCCTAGAACATTATTGTACACCAGTGTAGACTTTATAAACACTGTACACAGGCTGTACAATTTTTTCTTTCTTCAAAAATAAATTAACCTTAGCTTACTATAACTTAAAAAGAAATTTAAAAAAATTCCTCAGTGAAGGACAAGGTTATTGCTTCTAGAGAGAAAAGCAGGGTGGGGATGGGGGGGAGAGATATCAGTCATTTATCTCTTGCCCATGCCCTGACCAAGGACATAACCTTAAACATTTTTGGTGTACAAGATGAGTCATATGACCAAGGCTATAATTTTTTATTTTATAAAATTTTTAATTTTTTAAAAACTTTTTGACTTTTTGATAACACTTAGCTTAAAATGCACATTGTGCAGCTGTACAATTTTCTTTTTCATATACTTATTTTATATTTTTTCTCTTTTTGATTAAAAATTTGTAACCTGTTAAATGTTTTTGTTAAAAACTAAGATACAAACATACATATTAGCCTAGGCTTATACAGACAGGGCCAGGATAATCAATATCACTATCTTCCATGTCCACATCTTGTTGCACTATAAGGTCTTCAGGGGCAATAACACACATGTATCTGTTATTTATAATGACAATGCCTTTTTCTAAAATACCTTCTGAAGGACTTGCCTGGGCCTCTTCTTGAGGAGGTGTCACTCCTTTCAGGAATATGTCCATGGTGGTTTGCTTCTTTTTCTTAAATTATAGATTTGCTTATAAACACATGATACTTCATGAACATTCCTTTCTATTAATGAAAACCTATGGTGTTGGTGTTCACATTTTTAAACTTTTTAAGAAGCTTGTTGTGATCTATAAAAGCTTCTGTTATACCTTTCACTGAATTTTCTCAGGGGTCCTTTTCCCACCCTTTTTTTGCAGTTTCCTTTTCTTGTGACTCTTCCTCAGCTCTGCATTATTTTTCAAGTTCCAAAAACTTTTTATTAGTTAATTCCTCAGAAACCACTTCTAGGATCTCCTCAGTGTCCTTGTCATCCACACCAGGTTAAAGTTCTTTGCTATCATAACAACAGCCTTGTTGACTTCTGCAATCTCCTCATCCTTGGCAAATATAGACACATGTCACTTTTAAGTATAAATATAAAATTCCTAAATAAAATATTTGTAGAATCAATTAGTATTTTAGAATTTTTACTGTCCTCACTACTTAAGGCTTATACCAGGAATGGAACCATGTTTTCAAATATATTAGTATAATTTATTATATCTATGGGAAAAGAAAACCATTATCTCAGAGAATCCAATGGATCATAATGCAAAATTCAACATCTGTTTTTTTTAAATTGAATTTATTGAGGTTACATTAGTTAATAAAATTACACAGGTTTAGGGAGTAGAATTCTATAATACATTATCTGTATATTGTATTGTATGTTTACCACCCCAAGTTAAGTTTCCTTCCATTACCATTTATCCCCTCTAAACACTCTCCTACCTCCCTTCACCCTCATTTCCCTCTGGTAATTACCATACTGTTGTCTGTCTATGAGATGGTGACTTTTTAAATCCTCACTCCAATATATAATTTTATTTATTTTAGAGAAAGGGGAAGAGAGAGAGAGGGAGAGAGAGAGAGAGAGGGAGTCATATGAGAAACAAATATTGATCAGCTGCTTCCCACATGAGCCCTGACTCGGGATCAAACTCACAACCTAGGTATTGTCCTGACTTGGAATCATGCCTGTGACCTTTTGGTGAACAGAACAGCATGATGCTCCAACTGACTGGGCAACCAGCCAGGGCTTTTATTAATTAAAATTTTTATTGTTATTCAATTACAATTGTCCCCATTTCCCCTCATTGTTCTCCCCTGCCCTTCCCACTCCACACCTCCCACATTCAATTCTCCTCCCCATTGTCTTTGTCCATGGTTTCTTTATACGTGTTCCTTGACTTTTTTCTTAATTTCCATCTTTTTCACCCAGCCCTACTACTCTCTTTCCTCTGATAGCTGTCAGTCTGTTCTCCATCTTGATGAGTCTGTTTATATTTTATCTTTTTTGTTTCAATACTTACCTGAGGATATGTTTATTGATTTTATTTGGGGGGGCGGGGAGAGAGAGAGAGGGAAACATCAATGTGAGAAGAAACATTGATCAGTTGCCTCTCATATGTTCCTCAGCCTGGATTGATTGAACCCGCAACTCAGGTATGTGCTCTCACTGGATCAAACCTGCAAGCTTTTGGTGCATGGGTCTATGTTCCAACCAACTCAGCCACCTGGCCAGAGTTGTTTCTGTTTTGTTTGCTAGTTTATTTGCTCATTAGATTCCACATATAAGTGAAATCATATGGTATTTGTCTTTCACTGACTGGCTTATTTCACTTAGCATAACAATCTCTATGCTGTTGCAAAACATAAGATTTTTTATGGCTGAGTAACTGGGTAAATGTACCACAGCTTTTTAAATATTTTTTAAATCCTCACTTGAGGATATGCATTTATTGATTTTAGAGAAAAAGGAAGGGAGGGAGAAAGAAAGAAATATCTATGTGAAAGAGAAAAATAAATCAGTTGCCCCTTTTATGCACCTTGACAGGAATAAAACTTGCAGTCTTTTGGTGTATGGATGACACTTCAACGAACTGAATCACTGGGTTAGGGCTGTACCAGCTTTTTTTGTCTACTCATCTACTTATGGGCACTTGGGCTGCTGCCAGTCTTGGCTATTGTAATTAATGCTGCAATGAACATAAGGGTGTATATATTCGTTCAAATTTGTGTTTTGGGTTTCTTTGAGTAAATTTCCAGAAGTGGAATCACTGGGTCATAAGGCAGTTCCATTTTTAATTTTCTTAGTTAACTCCA
Source organism: Phyllostomus discolor (assembly GCF_004126475.2). Classification (NCBI taxonomy): domain Eukaryota; kingdom Metazoa; phylum Chordata; class Mammalia; order Chiroptera; family Phyllostomidae; genus Phyllostomus; species Phyllostomus discolor. The sequence goes on from NC_040908.2 coordinate 71,726,150, forward strand.
TGCTGCTTCCCACAGTGGCTACACCAATCTGCATTCCTACCAACCATGAATGAGGGTTCCCTTTTCTCCATGTCTTTGCCAATACCTGTTTGTTGATTGATTATAACAACTTACAGCAAAATGGACATAGAATGACTGAAACTGCAATAGATTTGTGTACTATGGTGAAGCAGTAAATATATTTCTTTTAATACCGGAGAAGGCAAAGATGTTTTTTCTTATTTTTCAAAAAAAGTGAGTTAATGCAACTAGACAAGAAATCAAAATATGGCATGTAAACATTGAAAAAAAGAGATAAAATTATTCATTGTACATGATTATAAACTTGTAAAATAAAAAAGAAGTCAAATGAGCAGATATCAGGAATACTAAGAAACTTTGCCTGGTAAGAGCACAAAAATAAGGTGGAGGATCTAAGATGGCGTGGGAGTAGGAAGGAGCAGATTTGGCTTTCCTCTGCTCAGGGGAGAAAATCCTGACCGATCTATGGAGTAGAAAGGCAAACAACCAACATATTTCAGCATTTTTGAAAACAGAGGACCAAGGATTGTGGCAGAACCGAAAGAACAAAGAACGGATCCTAAGGGGAGTGCTGCAACAAGGTAGGGTCCCAGGACAAGCGTGTGGTCCCGGGGCTGCAGCCCCAGGCCAGGGGGCCGCAGCTGGGTTTACCATAGGGTTATTGGGAGAGAGCCAGGTCAACTGCTCCCTCCCCAGCCGAGCAAGGTCTGAGCAGCTCTGGGAGGAATCCAGGTGCTGGCAAACACACGGGGGGTGGTGAGCAGCTTTGGAGGCGGTGGACACCAGAGCCGAGTCACGCAGCGGACCCGGACTCCCACGGTCACCGTTCTGGGTGGAGCTTTGGCAGTGAGAGAAGCCAGGACACGGTGGGGAGCGGCGGGCTTGAACAGGAGGAATTTCTCAAGAGGAAGGAGTGAATATACACAGACACTGTTTGGGGAATTCTCCTAAAGTGATCAGTGGCTATAGCCTGTCTGCTCCCCAGCTGTGAGAGCGCAGGCACAAGCGCGCAGGCACGGTGGCACCTGCGGCGGACAGGTCGCGCCCACTCACGGGAGCACAGGTGCAGGGGCGGCGCCTGCAAGGAGAGCATCCCTGCACACCAGCCCACAGCAGTAACCCTGGGGAAAGACCTGATTCCCACACCCAGGGCCCAAAGCTGAGGAGCCAGTGCGAACTCCTCTGGCCAAGGAAGAAAAGCCAAACAAATCATCCTTCAGCCTGCCTCAACAAGCAAGAGCAGAAAAACCGGTTTGGCCACTTTGAAATCAAGAGAGTTTTTAACTTGATTCTATTTTTTTTAACAATTTTTAATTTTTTAAGTTTTATTGTTTTTATTCTCTTTTGATTTCTTTTTCCTCTCTTACCTGATTTCTTGTTTTATTCCTTCCTCCTTCCTGTCCTCCAATTTTATCTCTTCTTCCTTCCTTCGTCTGCCTTTTCTATTTTTTACTTTTTTAAATTTTTTCCTAAATACCTACAAGTGAGACAAAATCCTGGATCTGTGAAAAGACCAAAGTTGAACCCAAAGAAGGGGCATCACAACAGCTGGGACAGTGAGATAAATGTCACTCTGCTATTACAGAGAACCTGCAAGTTATTGCATATTTGTATTATTATTATTTTCCAGTGTTCCTACATCTTTTTTTAACAGTATTTTTACATCCCTCTTCTTTTTGTATAGCCTGCTTTGCTAGGCTGGTTTTATTGTATGACCTGACAGCTTTCCCCTGATATCTCTTTCTATACTGTATTACTAATCTACTGTCGTTTAACTCACCTGTGTCCCATCAGCACACTACTCGATGTTCTGTACTCCCTATTCTTGTTACCTAGATCTCATAGACTCTGCCATATGAATATTGCCATAATATTATTGTAAATAACTGCTGTTCCATGCAATTGTAATTACTTCACAACACCCCCCGCCCCAGATCTTAGCCCATTTCAAAGTTTCCTGAACTCTATTACTGTAGTGGTTAACTCTATTCTCTCACACACTACACCTATTTACTATCCTTTACTCTCACCTTACCCCAGAATCTGACCACCCACAACCTCCCTGCTTTATAGATCCAACTCACAATCCTTCCTCCCCCAACAAGAGTCTTATCTTCTTTCCATCCTTTCTAAAAATCAGCTAGCTGGGTGGAAGACCACAGTTAACACTATACATAGTGAAAGGATCTCCTATCTCTTCCCTACTTGCTACTACTGTAAATAGCATAGAATTCTCTCTTGCTGTCTTAAACCATTTTGCCTTCCCCCTCCAACTGATGACAAAAAAGAATAGGTGGAGGAGGTGAACACCAGGATACCCACTGGAAGAGGAAACCCAACAACAAAGGAACCACTAACAGATAACAGCAGAAGAAGGTGAAGGAGGGAATAGTAACCACACAAACCTCAATCCAGGACTTACCTGGAAATACAACTAAACAGTAGAGACAGTACCCAATACAAACAACTGAACAAGATTTCTTTAAACCTTGTACACACAGAAGAACCAGCTTCAACACAACCTGCCCTCACCAGCACAACAAAATACAGAAGGTGGTGGACAGAGTGACCCACATTTAACCAGCTGGCAGGAAGGAACCACCAAAGAAAGACTCAACAACAATCAAAACCCAAAGGCAAACACAAAGCCAACTTAAATGACAGCCCAAGACCAGTGAGCTTGGGAGATCAAGGAAACAGCACCACTGAAACTCACTGCTATTCTACTAAAGAAGTTCACAACATAAACCCAGGGAGCCAGAACAGATCAATATAAGAAGCTGAGGCGAACAAGAAGAGTCTCACAAACAATGGGAAGACAAAGAAATAATCCCCAAATGAAAGGAAAGGAGGAAGCCTCAAAAAGAATGCTAAATGAAATAGAGGCAATTCAACTATCAGATATTGAATTCAAAGCAGTGATTGTCAGGAAGCTCAATGAGCTCACAATGAACTACGAGAAACTACAGGGAAGCTACAATGAACTCAATGAAAACTACATCAGCATAAAAAAGGAAATAGAAACTCTCAACAAGGGCCAAGAGGAAATGAAGAATACAATTTCTGAACTGAAGAACACAGTAGAAGGAATGAAAAGCAGGATCGATGAAGCAGAAGATCGGATCAGCGAGCTAGAGGACAAAATAGAAGAAAACACCCAGAAAGAGCAAGAAAAGGAAAAGAGGCTCAGAAAAAATGAAGAGGGATTAAGAGAAATGCAAGACAATATGAAATGTAATAATATCCGTATAATAGGGATACCAGAAGGAGAAGAAGAAGAACAAGGGATAGAAAACCTAGTTGAACAAGTGATAATGGAAAACTTCCCTAATTTGATGAGACAAAAAGTCACACAAATCCAGGAAACACAGAGAGTCCCAATCAAGAGTAATCCAAAGAGGCCCACCTCAAGACACATCATAATTAAAATGGCAACATTTCAAGACAAAGAGAGAATCTTAAAGGCAGCAAGGGAGAAACAGGAAGTAACATACAAGGGGGCCCCAATAAGGCTAACAACTGACTTCTCAATGGAAACACTCCAAGCCAGAAGAGAATGGCAAGAAATATTCCAAGTAATGAGAACCAGAGGCCAGCAACCACGACTACTTTACCCAGCAAGGCTCTCAATTAAGATAGAAGGCCAAATAAGATGCTTCTCAGACAAAAGAAGTGTAAAAGAATACACCTCCACTTAACCAGCTCTGCAAGAGATGCTAAAGGGACTGCTTTAAGGAAAGAAAGGAAAAGAGAGAGTGAGAGACAAACACACGTACATAAAAGGCAATGAATAGGTACCTACCAATAATAACCTTAAATGTAAATAGATTAAATGCTCCAATGAAAAGACATAGAATACCTGAATGGGTAAGAAAACATGACTCACACATATGCTGCCTACAAGAGACCCACCTCAGGATAAAAGATCTGCACAGGATGAAAGTGAAGGGCTGGAAACAAATTTTCCAAGCAAATGGACAGGAAAAAAAAGCCCGTGTAGCAATACTCATATCACACAAAATAGACTTCCAAAAAAGGACCATAAAGAGAGACCCAGAAGGTCATTTCTTAATACTCAAGGGAAGAATCCACCAAGAAGACATAAATATTGTAAATATATATGCACCTAACATAGGAGCACCCAAATACACAAGGAAAATCTTAGAGGACTTCAAGAAAGATATTGACAGCAACACAATTATTGTGGGGGATTTTAACACCCCACTGTCAAAACTGGACAGATCTTCCAAACAAAATATCAACAAAGATATTGTGGCATTGAACAATACCCTAGATGAAATGGGCTTTACTGATATATACAGAACCCTCCACCCCAAAGTAGCTAAATACACATTTTTTCAAATGTACATGGAACATTTTCAAAGATTGACCACATGATAGGACACAAAAGAAGCCTCAACAATTTCAAAAAAATTGAAATCATACCAAGCAATTTCTCGGATCACAAGGGACTGAAACTAGAAACCAACCCCAAGGAAAAAAACCCAAAACACTCAAATTCATGGAGATTAAACAGCATGCTATTAAACAATGAATGGGTCAAGAATGATATTAGGGAAGAAATCAAACGGTTTTTGGAAACAAATGAAAATGAACTCACAACAACCCAAAACTTATGGGACACAGCCAAGGCAGTCTTGAGAGGGAAGTTCATAGCGATACAGGCCCACCTAAAAAAGTTAGAAACATTTCAAACAAACAACCTAACCCTACGTCTACAAGAACTCGAGGGACAACAACAAAGACAGCCCAGAGCAAGCAGAAGGAAGGAAATAACCAAGATCAGAGCAGAATTAAATGACATAGAGACTAAAAGCACAATTCTAAGGATCAGTGAATCCAAGAGTTGGTTCTTTGAAAAGATAAACAAAATCGACAAGCCTTTAAGCAGACTCATCAAGAAAAAAAGAGAGAAGACCCAAGTAAACACAATCAGAAATGAAAGAGGAGAGATTACAACAGATACCACAGAAATACAAAAGATTGTAACAAATTACTACAAAGAGCTGTATGCCAAGAAATTTGAAAACCTAGATGAAATGTACAAATTTCTAGAAAAATATAACCTTCCAAAACTCAATAAAATGGAAGCAGAAAGCCTAAACAAACCAATAACAGCAAAAGAAATTGAAGCAGTAATCAAAAAACTCCCAACACACAAAAGCCCTAGACCAGATGGTTTCACAGGAGAATTCTACAAAGCATTTAAGGAAGAACTAACACCTATCCTTCACAGACTATTTCAAAAAAATCCAAAAGATGGAAGACTTCCAAACTCTTTTTATGAGGCCAACATCATCTTAATTCCAAAACCAGATAAAGACACAACAAAGAAAGAAAACTACAGGCCAATATCGCTGATGAACATTGACGCTAAAATCCTTAACAAGATACTGGCAAACCGCATCCAACAGTACATTAAGAAGATCATACACCATGACCAAGTGGGATTCATTCCAGGTATGCATGGATGGTACAATATTCACAAATCAATAAATGTAATACATCACATAAACAAAAGCAAAGACAAAAACCACATGATCCTATCAATAGATGCAGAAAAGGAATTTGATAAGGTACAGCACCCATTTATGATAAAAACACTCAGTAAAGTGGGAATAGAGGGAGCATTCCTCAACATAATAAAGGCCATATATGAGATACCTACAGCCAACATTATACTCAATGGGCAAAAATTAAAATCTTTTCCACTAAGAACAGGAACAAGACAAGGATGTCCACTTTCACCACTTCTATTCAATATAGTACTGGAGGTTCTAGCCACAGCAATCAGACAAGAAAAAGAATTAAAAGGAATCCAAATCGGAAAGGAGGAAACAAAACTGTCACTGTTTGCAGATGACATGATAGTGTACATAGAAAATCCTATAGACTCCACCAAAAAACTGCTTGAGCTAATAAATGAATTTGGGAAAACAGTGGGATACAAAGTCAATATCCAGAAATCAAAGGCATTTCTGTACACCAACAATGAAACAGCAAAAGCAGAAATCAAGAAAAAATCCCATATGAAATAGCAAAAAGAAAAATAAAATACCTAGGAATAAATCTAACCAAAGAGGTAAAAGACCTGTATTCAGAAAACTACATAACACTGAGGAGAGAAATCAAGGAAGACACAAACAAATGGAAACATATACCGTGTTCATGGATTGGAAGAATTAATATCATTAAAATGTCCATACTACCAAAAGCAATTTACACATTCAATGCAATACCTATTAAAGTACCAGTGGCATATTTCACAGACATAGAATAAACACTTCAACAATTTATATGGAACCATAAACGACCCCGAATAGCTGCTGCAATTTTGAGACAGAAGAGTAAAGTAGGAGGGATCACAATACCTGACACTAAACTATATTACAAGTCCACTGTAATCAAAACAGCCTGGTACTGGCATAAAAACAGGCACATACACCAATGGAACAGAACAGAGAGCCCAGAAATAAACCCCAGTCTCTACGGTCAATTAATATTTGACAAAGGAGGCAGCAACATAAAATGGAATAAAAATAGCCTCTTCAACAAATGGTGTTGGGAGAACTGGACAGCTACGTGCAAAAAAAGGAAACTCGAGCACCAACTTACAGCTTTTACAAAAATAGATTCAAGGTAGACAAAAGACTTAAATATAAAGCGTGACACCATTAAAGTCCTAGAAGCGAACATAGGTAGGAAAATCTCAGATATTTCATGCAGAAACTTTTTTACTGACTTGTCTCCTAGAGCAAGGGACATAAAGGAAAGAATAAACAAATGGGACCTCATCAAAATTAAAAGCTTTTGCACCGCTAAGGAAAACAGTATCAAAATAAAAAGAGAACCAGCTGTATGGGAAAACATATTTGCCAATGATACCTCAGACAAGTGTTTAATCTCCAAAATATATAAAGAACTTACACAACTCCACTCTAAGAAGACAAGTAACCCAATTATAAAATGGGCAAAGGACTTGAACAGACACTTCTCCAAGGAGGACATACAGAAAATCCAAAGACACATGAAGCGATGCTCAATATCGATAGCCATCAGAGAGATGCAGATTAAAACCACAATGAGATACCACTTCACACCAGTCAGAATGGCCATCATAAACAAAATAGCAAACAACAAGTGTTGGAGAGGATGTGGAGAAAGGGGGTCCCTAGTGCACTGTTGGTGGGACTGCAGACTGGTACAACCACTATGGAAAGCAGTTTGGAACTTCCTCAGAAAACTAAAAATGGATCTGCCTTTTGACCCAGCAATTCCATTGCTGGGACTCTATCCTAAGAACACTAAAACACCAATCCAAAAGAACCTTTGCACCCCGATGTTCATAGCAGCACAATTTACAACAGCTAGGTGCTGGAAGCAACCTAGATGCCCATTAGTAAATGAATGGATCAAGAAACTATGGTACATTTACACAATGGAATTCTATGCAGCAGAAAGAAAGAAGGAGCTCATACCCTTTGCAACAGCATGGATGGAGCTGGAAAGCATTATGCTAAGTGAAACAAGCCAGGCAGTGAAAGACAAATACCACATGATATCACCTTTAACAGGAATCTAAACAACAAAACAAAACAAAAAAAAACTAGCAAAATATAACCAAAGACACTGAAATAGGGGATAGTCTGACAGTGGCCAGAGGGGAGAGAAGAGGGAATTTCAGGGGGGAATGGGTAGGGATTACAGGAACAAATTTGGAGGACACATGGACAAAAACTAGGGGTGGGGGGTAATGGGGGGAAGGGGGGAGGGTTGGGTGGGTTGGCTGGAATGGGAGTAGGGGGGAGAAAACTGTACTTGAACAATGATTAAAATAAAAAAAGAGCACAAAAATAAGATGTAATAATTTTCTTCTAGAATTATAAATTTCTTCTAAGTATTAAAGATGTAAAACTCCTATATCCAAGAATATGCTTGGAAAGAAGAATGCTTGACTGACATGAGAAACTGTATTGAGTGACATGATAGAAAAAGCTTATACAAATTACAGTATTCTTGGATGGAAAAACTCAATAGTGATAAACATATTAACTTTTTTATAATAAAAAAACAATAAAATTTCAGTAAATCTTGGTTAGAGTTTGAAACATAACATTATTCTAAATAATCTACTGGTCAGGCTAAACTCCAGAGTGCAAGAGGAATTTTGAAAATAGGAATGAGGAATGTAAATACTAAATGTATTTAGTATTTTAACAGATACTAAAATATACTATAAATCTGAAATAGTTTGACTATATGCAACAATAGTCAGATTAATAGAGCAAAATATTAAAAGAAATATAGATTAATATGTAATTTTAAATTGGGAAGGAAAGTGTACCTTACATTGGAGGCAAAGAGTGTGAAGGAAAATCCAATATATTTTACCATATTATAATAAACAAAAATTAAGCAATCCCACCTCATTTTGTATATCATAATAGCAAACAGACAAAGAAAAAATGAGTTTTAAAGATAGAAGGTAAAAATAGAATTGAAGAATGCTCTTGAAACTAAATAGTAATGGTCAATTAACATTCTTAATATACAAAAGGGCTTTTCTATATTAACACCAGATAAAAGGTGACCATCTCAACAGGCAAATGAGATAAATTCATGAAGGATTCAACAAGAAAAACACATGTGAAAGTTTCAAACTGCAGATATCAACAAATTGCAAACAAAAGCAATAAGATACTATTTAAAACAGATTTAAAAGAATGAGAATAATCAGCATTTTCCATGTTTCTGAGCACAGACATTCTGCCCTAAATGGATGTGAGTATTAATGACATCCTTTTGGAGGATTATTTGTGTATGTGTATGAGTACATATGGTAAGCATTCTAAAAATGTATCTTCGTTTTGATCTAGCAATTTCATTTTTAAGCTTTCCCCCCAAAAGAATAAAACAATCTAGTTCTTTTAAAAATTTATTTATTTTTAGAGAGAGGAAGAGAGGGAGAAAGAGAAGGAGAGAAACATCAATGTGCGGTTGCCTCTCCTGTGCCCCCTACTAGGAACCTGGCCTGCAACCCAGGCATGTTCCCTGACTGGGAATCGAACTGGAGACCCTTTGGTTCACAGGCTGGCACTCAGTCCACAAAGCCACACCAGCCAGGGCCAATCTAGTTCTTTTATAAATACTAATGACCTGTATTTCCATCTTATTTTATATATATCAAGTAAATTTATTTTTACCCATATAGCATCAATAAAATTCCGTGTGCCATTTTTCCTTTATCATTGCTTAGGGGCTGTAAATTCTAATCATGCAGGCCAAAAGCCATAGTTTATTATTTCCAAATATTGTCAGTGACATTCATTGAATAGAGAAAACAAATTTAAAGACAGCATTAAAGGTACAACAGGTAGAATCTGAAACTGTTCTAAAAAATAGTCTATTAAAAAAGTCTATTATGATACACAGTCTACACCAAGACATGACCTGAGTTTTAATTTGAATTTTTTAAAAAGGCTCAATTCACCTAAAGTAAATAAAAAAACTATTAGTTGCAAACTAATTTGGCAGTAGGACTGTACCAAGGGGAAGTGTTTGAATTAGACAGTAAAGGCTAAAACCATCTCTTCTCAGATACATATTGGTGTCAAGTGGGTACATTCCAAGGAAGTGTCTCTGTGGAATGAAGGCAAAAACAAGAAGTGGTACTGGTGACCAGAAGCACCAGAAGTTGCAAGATTTTGAGTGACATTTGTAATCTGTTTTGTTCTAGAAAATTTCAGAGGTCCGTATTGTGCCCTGTTGAAAACAAAATTGCTATAATATGGAGGGGTGCGATGTCACTGACATTGTAATACCAGTTTATTGCAAGTAAATAGCCATTACCAGGATTCATAAAAGTACAAAAATTAATGGTGTTACTAGCTTTTAAAAAAAATAGAAAATAAATGGCCACTTACCAGTTGTTTTGAAATGCTAATTAATTTCCATAGGATAATTTCCAGTGAGTCAAGTTTATTTTTCCAAAAGCTAGTTTTGCAAATTAAGTTTAGAATGCAAGTCAATATTGCTCATAGATCTTTTCAACATGCTTTAGATGGAAACTGAAAGCTCTTAATTGAAGAGATTTCCTTTACTACCTCCTCAGGTAGGGCTCTTGTCACCACAGGGCGCAAGATTAGCACAAAATGCCCTGGAAACTCCAGTAGTTTTTTAAGAAACAAATTCCACATTGAAAAACAGTTGACAGGATAATCAGGAAGAAGCGGGCAAGAAGATACACAAAAAATAAAAATAAAATGGAGCAATAAGGTGAAATTAGCCTTTGGAAAATATTTTGGTATTTTAAAATTCAGGCATTATTTTCCTTTCCACTGTTAACTAAACCCCAACCCTTCCCTGTCTGGCCAGTATAGGGGAGAGACAACCACTAGGAGGCTCTCATGGGGTTTGATGCTATGTACCATTAAAAACTTCCTCACATGACCCCACGTGACCACCAAATTCTTGGCAGTTGTCTCCATCTCTCCTTTCTAGGTTCACAACATGCACATATATATTTTAAAAATAAAATCATCCCAAGCATAAAGAGTCTGTCTCCCTTCTTTCCTCTTCTCTCCCCACCCCACCACTAGTCACCCACCTCCCACCCTCCCCACTGATGCAAACAAAAGGACCAACCTGGCTCTGGTGGAACAGCTGACCCTGAGAAGGAAGCAGGAGCCAGACTTGGGGAGCTCCTGGAGCAGGCACATCTGTCACTCTAGAGCGTTGCCCTGCCTTGGCCAAGTCACTATAAAATCAGAAGGGAAAAACACTTGTTTAGAAAGGTGGAGGGACAGATAGCTATTATAATAAGCAAATCTGGGCTAGTGTGAGAAGGGGGATGCATGCCTGTCCTCCTCATCTTCCTTAAAGAAAGTTTTCCTTTCTCATAAAAGAGCTTCCTCAATAAGTGTGGCCAGTATATGGGAGAGACAACCACTTAACATAACCATACACATAAGTGTGTATGTGCATTCACATACAGAGACACGCACAACCCCCAAACCACCCTACTGTCCCTTCTCTCACCTGTTTTGGAATAGTTCCCTTACTTCATATATAAGAATCATAGCTTTTATGAAAGACTATTGGCTAGTGCCAACACCTCCTACTCACCAGTGTGGAAATTTGAAATAAACAGTCTTGTCTCCACCCACCTCTGGCTCAGTCAAACCAATTACCAATTTTGCACAAAAGTGCCCAATGAAAGACAAATAAACAAACAAAAAACCCTCAAACCTTGGAGCAGTCACATTTTGGGGAGCCAACAAAAGCTTTTATTTGCAAAGGCAGAGCTGGAGAGATTTTTTAAAATTTGCAAAAGCACACTTCTCCCTGGGAACAGAAAGGATGCCAGGAGCCCCTGGGACAATGGGTCAGTTCCCTCACTTTTCTGGTGAAAGGAAAAAGCTGCTTTAATTGCCAACATTTTTTTTTTCACAGCAGTCTTTAGAGGAAGACCCTTGGCAATTCATACTTTGAAGTTTTATCCATGGCAGTTACCACCTCTACTTTTATATATTTGAAATAAAAATAGCTCAGCAGCAATTTGCTTCTTTTTTACCTCTTGTTTTAAAACTCATTTCCTCATACCTTTGAAGTGCAGAGAACTCTCTTAGTCACTAGCCTTTCTGAATGGCAAAATGTTAATCATAAGAATTTATTTTCTGTGCTAACAAGTGTTTTCCTTAGAGAGCATTACCTTTTTTATTTTTATCATTTAGACTGAACTTTTTAAAAAGATATAAATTAAATCAGATTGTTGAGAAATTTCCCTGGGGAACAGTGCCTTCATTTATAAGATCCTCCTGATCTCTGAAATGCTCAGAGCTATGGTTCCTACAGAAAGAAAAAAATACTTAACACTAAAAACATTAAGCCAGAGAACATTTTCTTCTAAGGAGATTTTGTTCCAGTAATATAAGGTGCAAGTAATAATAATAAAGTAAAAATTTTTTTAAAATCCCATACATGTTCAGGAAGGTCTCCTTTCTTCCCAAAGTTTCTGCAATTGTGTAATAAACATTCTGGGTGTTTCTGCAGAGCTCTGATCAGCAGATTTGATATATGGATTTAGATCAATTTTTTCTTATGGCAAATCTATATGTTATTCTTTGTCTTCATTTGGTGCTATTTGCTGAGTGGCTGTTACTCAGGGGCAAAGGTCACTTTCTAGCAGTGGAAGCAGCCGGGTAATCTTTTACTCCTCATGAGAGGAGTATGTGATATTAAATCACACTTGACATACCTGAGGCACAGCAACTTCATCCATATTTTATCTGGTGTAAATTTAATACCACAGCACTTTTTAGGGTGATGTATTTATTAACTGGTGGGGGATGAGCTGTACAGAAATCCAGTTTGTTCAGGAAAATAAAATGAAGTCAGTCTGACAAGTTTATGAAATAAGCACAATAGCTATTTATTACTTTTTAAACACAGTTTGTTGAAATATCTTTAGCAGTGTTTGTTCAATAAATGCATAACACTTTCTAAATCATCTAAGGAGATTTTTTTCTTTGAATGTTAATAATTTTTTCCCTTTAAAGAAATCTTCTGGCCTTCACTTACTGTGGCTTGGTTTCAGATGACTTACCAGGTACTCTTTAGGGAAGGAACCACATCTTTGTTCTGCATGCGGAATTGTGGGAAATTAAATCACATTTAGACTTGTTATAGCCAGTCTTCTGCACCATAAAACAGTTGACAAACTACTTCAGACTAACAGTTGCCAAGACCATGGCTTCTCTCAATTACTTTGCTTACCTTTACTTTCTCCTTTCTTTCCTTCCTTTTTTTCTTTTTTTTTTTTTTTTTTTTAAATTCCTGTGTTTCATGGCACTTGTGCTCCAAAATCCTTATTTTACCTACAGATAAATCACAGGCCTTGCTTGTGTGATCCACAGGCTGGCCCCACTGCCCTTTCTCTGTCTGCTGTCATGTGATGTCAGCTATTTATTGAAAGGTAGAATGAGGTCTGGTCCATTTATTTCTGTAATCATTAAGTCTGATAAAACCTTCTTTTCCTTTCCTTTCTTAAAAGATAAAATCTTGAGAACCTGGGCTGAGCCTAACCTCTGTAAGTTCAAGTTGAGTAGGGACAGCATTTCTGCAGTTATAATGGCTTCCTTCCTGTTTTCATTTTTAGATCATTTTCATTGGTGCATTTTGACTTTCACTCAATTTAATTAGCAACATGCAGCCCATATCTCTAAAGAAATCAAGAGGACTCTATACTTTACCCTTGGTGTTAAGTTCAAGTGTCCTAATTCCACAAAATGGAACTAGAGCAGTGGTTCTCAAACTGTTTCAGACCTGAAGCAGCGGACCCTGGGAACTTGGTGGCCACACAAAGTCTCTGGCCCCACCACTGAACCAGAACTCTGGGGACATGTGATGAAGGGTGATAAGGAGCCCATGTTTTAACTAGCCCTCCATGTGTTCTGGATACCAGTTCAAATTTGAGAATCACTGGACTAAAGTCTTTATGAACTGCAAACTCATGACCCATTTGCAATATTAGTGTTTTTACTTTGCCCCTCTCTGCTATATCCAATGCTTCTGGGAGGATCTGCCACTTGGTGATCCTCAGAGTGAGCACAGATTTGGCTACATTAAAAAATACTCTTCTGCCCTGGCTGGTGTAGCTCAGTGGATTGAGTACGGGCTGCGAACCAAAGCATCGTAGGTTCGATTCCCAGTGAGGGCACATGCCTGGGTTGTGGGCCACGTCCCCAGTGGGGCCTGCATGAGAGGCAACCACACATTGATGTTTCTCTCTCTCTCTCTCTTTCTCCCTCCCTTCCTGTCTCTAAAAATAAATAAACAAATCTTTAAAAAAAAATCTAACAAACAAAAAAAATAGCCTCGGCCTTTAAAAAAAGAAAAGAAAAGAAACACTGTTCTGACAAAGTATATTCCAGTGGAAGATACAGATACTGTTTTGAATTATGCAAGATATTAAGAATCATCTCTTAGCATGGCTTATTGAAGGATGACTCATTCTTGCTTTAGGAAGAAGGGCAAGGGCAACGGAACTTTTTTTTTGAGAAAAAGAAAACTGATACTAATAAATCTCTAAAAATTAACTCTTACAATATTTGAATAATGTGGTGATATACTTATTTGTGTTCCTTTGGCCTTCATAAGTAACTCACTCCTGTGAATTAGATCTGGATATTTTCAGGAAACATTTCAATTAAATTGAGAAAGCACTGTTTATTTTTTCCTGTGGTATGATTTTAAAATATGTACACAAAACATAAAGATAGGGGGCACTTCTCCTTGGCCAAGTGTGGCTCAGTTGGTTGGAGCATGGTCCCATAAACTGCAAGGTCATGGGTTTGATTCTCAGTCAGGGCACATGCCTGGGCTGTGGGTGTAGTCCCCAGTCAGGGCATGTTCCAGAAACAACTGATCGATGTTTCTCTTCCTCTTCCCAAAATCAATAAGCATGTTCTTGGGTGAAGATAAAAAGAATAAAAGATAGAGGACAACTGAAATCTATCTTTTCATCATCTTTTAACATAAATTAGCTCTTTTTTTACCTTCCTGAGTGCATCATTCCAAGACGCGTTTTAATTCTTTCTTTGGTGTTTTTCTTCTCTGCAGCTTTGCAAGATGCAGATATCCAGGTCATGCTTTGCCTCTGAAAGAATGCATCAAACTGAGTTGTCAGAACATGAGCTTTGGGTTCTACATTCTAAGAAAGTTGATTGCATAATAGTTGATATGTTAAGAAAATAGGGTTATTATAGCACTGGAGATCCACAAAAAGAACTTGAATTCTCCTCCAAAATCTTGGGATGCATTTGTGGTTCACAATTTAGAACTTAAGTGGAAACACAATTTGATGTCTGACCTGAATTGTTTCTTTTCATGAGAAAATGTGTTACATATAAGAAGGTCACATCCAATTAAAGGAAGCACACTGTGATATTGACTGGAGAAAAATAAAATGAATTTCCAAAGCCTAAACCTTTGAACTCTCTTAGTCCCTTTCACTCCAGGCTAGCAGCAAAACATTCATTTAAAAAATTCTGAAAGCATTTAGGGGTATACATATGATAATATCTTTATAATCCCAAGGTTCAGCAGCTAAAAACAGAAGAAAAATCTACTTGAATAGTTAACCTATTATATAAAGTGGTGTGGTTTTTCAAGCAGCTGATTGTGACCCAATTGTGGCTCATAAAATCAATTTTGTTGGCCATGATCTACATTAAAAATATGAAATTAAAAGGACAAACTAGACTAAGACTAAAATAGAATACAGTGGAAAATAATAATATATTATAGTATATAATGAGGCTAAGTATTATTTGGGGGAAACTTGTTTCAGTATAGCATGTGTATGGCTTGATTAAAAAAACTGATGATAGAGTGTTGAATACTTATAGTTAGTGGCTTTTATTATTACTGTGGTATGTCTGGCATTCTCTTACTTGCAACAAAAACAAAACAATAATAAAATCTCCCCAAATAACTTGATACTAGAGGTTGTTGAAAGAAGACAGGAGCAGCTAGGCAGTGTTAAAGCATCAAACTTAAAGCACTCTTTGAATACCTTGATTCATTCATTTATTCATATATACTTAGGAAAATGAGTAAATTAATAAATTTCTCTGTTCCTCAATTTTCTTGTTTGTAAAATGCCACTGACAATTGAACCTATGTATTGTTATTATATTAAGTGAATTAATACATTGAAAGTGCTTAAATACTGTAAGTAGTATATAAGTGCTAGTTATTAATATAAATATGACCTGTATTTAATATATGCCTGCTATGTATAATGCATACTACTAGGGCCATGGGGAATTCAAAATGATTATCCATTTTTATCTATGACCCTTCATAGAAGGAGCCTTTAGATCAAGCTTCTATGTAATGCCTTTGGGAATAAGTAAAAATGAAAGGGATGCCATCCATGTTCGTCTATTTAAGAAGTGTGTTTATGTGTCTCTGTTCTGAGAAAGAGTAAGCAAAGGAATAGTCAAGATTCTGGACTTGAGGTCCTAGTGGAGTGGAGGAATGTTAAGAACATGAGACCCTCATCAAGCTGTGTGACCTTCACCAAGACTCTTCACCTTGCAGAATGATCCTCATTTGTGCATTAAGATCTGGGCTATGACATCCAAGATTCTTTCTATTATTGACTGAACTCTGTTCCCCTAAATTCACATTATGAAGCCCTAACTCCAGTGTGACTATATTTGGAGATAGGACTTTCAGGAAGTAAGCTTAAATGAGGGGTGTGGGGGGGGAGGGGTGATTGGTGTTCCTATAAAGGGAAATAAATCTTTATGATCTTTCTACATCTCTCAATCTTTCTGTTTTTCTCCAGGCCCACAGAGAAAGGCTGTGTGAGGACACAGTGAATTGGCAACCATCTGAAAGCCAGGAAGAGAGATCTCAAAGGGGATCAAATCTGTTGGAACCTTGATCTTGGACGTCTCTCCTTTAAAACTGTGAGAAGATAAAATTTTGTTGTTTAAGGCACCAGGTTGTGGTATTTTGTATGGCAGCCTGAGCTGACTAAGATAACTCCTGACTCCAAAGTTTTAAAGGTGGCTGTAAGAGTGTGCAGTCTGGCCCATTGCCTCCCTCTCCCTTTCCCTGATCTCATTCCATGACTTGAGAATCTTCTCTCTGGAATGATAGTCTGTCCAAAAACACAGGCCTAGACCCTTGTTCTAGCAGAAATAAATTGCTCTTGAATAGTTCTCTTACTAACTTCCTAATCCCAACACCTTCTTCTAACTAATTGTTAAAGTCAAGGCTTTAGGGAAACAAAAATCTGGTTTTCCCACAAAAGAACTGACTGAGAAGGATTTCAATGTACTATATACATACTTATAGCTCTTTGGACAAAACAGTGCCTATACTGGGTTTTGCAGTTTCTTCCCAATTTCATGTTTACCTGGAATATTATGAATGTCATCTTATTTGGAAATTGGGTCTTGGCAGATATAATCAAATTATCATGAGATCATACTGGATTAGGGTGGGCCCAAAATCTAATTTATAGGAAGGAAATTTGGTGACAGACAAGCAGGGAAGAATGCCAAGTGAAAATGGAAAGAGAGACTGGAACAATGTGTTTAAAGCTGAGGAACATGAAGGATTGCTGGCAACCAGAAGGTAGAAGAGGCAGGGAAGAATTCTTCCCAGAGCCTGAAGGGAAGCATGGCTTTGCCAACACCATGATTTTGGGCTTCTTGCTACCAGAACCATGAGAGAATAAGTTTCTGTATTTTTAAATTATTCAGTTTGTAATAATTTGCTACAATGGTGCTAGGAAACTAATACACTGCTCAAGAATAAAACAAACCACAAATGCAAATCATTTATATTTTGTAACAATATATAAAATTTGGTATAAATCAATTGCCTCCTTCATTGCAGCAATTCCCAAACAACACCATATAAACAATGACTGAAGTTTAGAACAGTATAATAAAGGATAAAAATGCATGGATATTTGTTGTGATCCTGGTTCAGGAGCTGTAACCCCCCATGGCTAAGGCTAAGTGAGAGACCTCTGGACCAGAAGCCACTTAAGAGACAAGCTTATCTCCCTGGCAGGAGCACTGTTTCTGGTCCTTGTCTGGCCCCCATTGCTTGGTGGGTTAGCCAATGATGGTTAAGGCTCCTCAGAGGAGGATGGATCTAAGATAGGCATGATCACATGTGAAGGCCCTTAGGGAAGGACTTGGGGGACTGTGGAAAATGGGGGTGATCGACCCTCACCCCTTGGCTTTGACAAAGCCTGAGTCCTCATTCTGCCTGTGAGGAGTCTCAAACCTCTTAGCTGCCTTGTCTCCTCTGCCTGACTCAAGCCTGTAACAATGACAAGGGGTGGTGCAACCCTACACTGGGGACAGCAGACTTCCCGTGGTGATAAGGCCTGAAAAAAGGATATGTAAAATCCTGTGAAACCTGCTTTGCTGAGGATGCTCTTAATTAGATTATGAAGGCCTGGGCAGGAAATGAATTTAGCCCCTTAAGTTCTGTAGCCTTTTAGGTGGTAAGACCCCAACTCAGTGTGAGCCCTTTTTAGCTCTTTGAATGTTATTTATTTGTTTGATCCTTACTGCCTGACAATGATTAATGAACTTTACCTGTATTCCTGGGCATTAAAAGCCAATAAAAAACTCTGTGAAGGAAGGATTGGGATGCTCTCCTTTGAGAGAGTGGCCAGGCCACTCTGAGGCACTCTCCCTCTCCCCTTGAGAGGGTAGCTGTGCCATCCCTTTTCCTCCACATAGGACTCAGTAGTCCATGTGCATGTCTCATGTCTCATCCATTATGCCACAGACACTGCAGGCTGGTGTCCCAGTCAGATATTTCTTTTATAAATATCTATTGCTTATCAACTATATGTTAAGCAATATACTAAAATTACATTCTGTAGGCACAATAGGCCTAGAAAAGTCTGGGAACTTGTTTCGGCATTCTTTTCCATGAGACAGAGCAGTTCAGCTCTTCTCAATCTATACCACTAAACTGAGGGAGAGTCAGACTGCATTTGTTAAAGGAGTGACCACTGCAACAGTTAGAGGAGGAGGAGATGTGGATAAAACCATGGAATGAAAGGCCTCAAGTTTTGCTTTGTATATTAGATTTCCTCATGCCATTTTCAGGTGTTTCTCATAATTTTCTTATTTTCTCCTCTAAGAAAGCAGAAGTCCAGAGCCTATTTACCTATCCCTGAGGCTCTGGATGAGGTGTTGGGGATTCAGGGCTGCAGCCGACAACCTTTTTTGTTGAGATAGCATGCCAGGCCAAGTGGATGAGATAGCATGGAAATTAAAAAGAAAAAAAGCAATAGAGTACAAAATGTGGAACACAAATACACCCAGAAAAGAGCCAGTAGTCATCCCTGTAGGAGGCCTTTGAGCTGATCATTGCATGTGAGCAGCAGTGCAAGAGGGGAAGAAGGGGGAAGGATTTTGAAGAATGGGAAGCAGTGAGAACAACGTTATCCTGCCTGCAATAGGGTGTCAGACCCTGATCAAGCTTGATGAAGTGGGTAGGAAGGGAACAGCGAACATAGGCTGCAAGGCAGGAGATGTTGGGGGGTGAGATTGGTGAGATGAAGTGGAGCTAGTTCATGAGTTTATTCCTTACACTAAGCCCATTGGAATGAAAGGAGAAGTTCAACACTATTGTCTTTTACAAAGGTGACTTTTGCAGGAAGTTGAAGAGTTGGGTGATGACAGAGGCAGAAGGACCTCAAAGAAAACTACTTCCTTTGTCTACAGTTACTGAGGTTCAGGTCTGACATTATGTGGAAGAACATTGACGTTAGGCATAAGTTGAATTTTTACAATCATTTTATTTTCTATTAAAATTACACTTCTTAGAAGAGTTGATTTTTGAGAATATATGTGAAATAACTTAGTAAGAAAGCGGCTGACATTGCCTATTTCTTTAGTGCTTTATGTGCTCTCATCTGGTCCCTAGCCATGCCCTGAAAGACCAAAGGAGACACTAGAGTTCAGAGTAGGAAGTTTAGTTGAGTGAGGTTTTTTTGTTTGTCTCTTAATTTTTAAATTTCTATCTGCCCAATCTCCTTTGTCAACCACCAACTTGTTCTTTAAATTTATAGGTCTGTTTCTGTTTTGTTTTGACTTGTTTGTTTATTTATTTATTTAGATTCCACAGTGAGGTCATATGATATTTGTGTTTCGGTGACTTATTCCCCTAGCATAATACCTTCTAGGTCCATCCATGTTGTATCAAATAGCAGGAATTCACTCTTTTTTTAACGGCTAAGTCATATTAAGTGTGTGTGTGTGTAACAGCTTTTTTATCTACTTATTGACTGATGGACACTTAAGTTGCTTCCATATCTGGGCTGTTAGAAATAATGCTTCTATGAACATAGTGGTATATATATATCTTTCTAAATTAGTGCTTTTGTTTTCTTCAGATAAATACATAGAAGTGGATTTGCTGTATGTTTACTTCTTTGAAGAATCTCCATACTGTTTTCCACAGTGGCTGCACTAATTTACAATCCCACCAACAGTATGCTAGGGTTCCTTTTCCTCCACATCCTCACCAACAACTGTCATTTGTTGATTTATTAGTAGTAACCATTCTTATGGATGTGAGGTGATATTTCATTGTGTTTTTAACTTGCGTTTCTCTGATGATTAATGACATTGAGCATCTTTTCATATGTCTATTAGCCACCTTGGGAGAAAGGTCTATTCAAGTCCTTTGCCCCTTTTTTAAATTGAATTATTTGCTGTTTTGGTGTTAAGTTTTATGAGTTCTTTCTAAATTTTGGATATTAGCCCCTTATCAGTTGTATCATCTGCAAATATCTTCTCCCATTTGGTAGATGTCTTTTTATTTTGTTGATAGTTTTCTTTGCTGTGCAAGTGGGTAGTTGAGTATTTTGCAGTGAGGGCTGACCTAGGCATCTAAGGGTTCCATGTCCACACCAGCCTTCTTTGTTGTGTATTTCTTGGGGAATAATCAGCATTATAATCACTTAATGCTCTGCTTTAGAATTGGGGACACCATCTTGTACTTATTGAATAAAATCCTATGGAGGGAAGGCCTGGGCACCTGCATTCTATCAGCCAGCAAAGGTGACTTTTCAGGTTCACAGAGGTTTGCATGTCACTGATCTGCACTTTGTGTGGAGTGACATGGAGGGAAAGTAGGGACAAACCACCTTTGTGTATTTCCTGAAGTTCAGATCCTTGTCTACATCATGAAAAATCAAGGGGTAAAGTAATTTTCATTTCTATACAGGAGGATTTGAGAGGGGAACAGGAAGGTGAGAGGGAAACAGGACCAAAGGAAGTAGTAAAGGGGAAAAATCTATAAGATGAGAAAGGCAAATGAAGCAAAGA
Source organism: Phyllostomus discolor (assembly GCF_004126475.2). Classification (NCBI taxonomy): domain Eukaryota; kingdom Metazoa; phylum Chordata; class Mammalia; order Chiroptera; family Phyllostomidae; genus Phyllostomus; species Phyllostomus discolor. Next base: position 71,747,074 of record NC_040908.2, read on the forward strand.
AATGACATGAATGAGCAATTGAAGTGGCAGGAGAAGAATGTTATAGGGCCTCTCTCAAAGCAGAGGAAAAGAAGATCAAATATTTTACCTTCATCAGCTTTCCTTTTTCTTATATGAGCCCCCACCATTCTTTCACTTTTGGCCTCCTTTACTTAATTGAAGATTCTGAGGGTGCAGAAAAATTCATATGCTGTGGGAAAAGTGAGAGGGAGAACTATGTCAGAAAGGATTTGTGCTTTTCATTTTGTATAAAATGACAATAATAAGGATAAACTCCTCTCCCTGTTTACCCAAACAAAATAGCACAAAATTGAATCAACTGGCACCATTTTAATTACTTTATGATTCAACTCAAATTAGAGAATTAGATTCTCTTGTCCACTTTGAAAAACCTCTTCAGCTGATTTTGATTTTGATGTGCATCCCTACTTAATAATCTCTGGGCCAGATAATACTGAGGGTCCTTTTAAACTCTGACAAATGATTTTTACACAGTATTGTTAGTACCAATGTCACAGGTGTGCAGGAAGGAATTTCAACCTGCTGCAGGATCTAAAATAGAAGGCTTCAGGGTTTTCTAGTATGTAGGTCAATGTTTTTCTCCCACACTGTCTGGGACACGGTTTAAGTGTGGCCTAATTTCATATTAGCAGTGGGTCTGTGGAATGGAGTTTTTTCTCTCAGAATATGACAGGATGGACATATCCGTATCAGCTCTGGGGATGAGAAGAAGACTTCAGTGCTGAATTCCCTAGAGAGCTTGGTCTCTGGTGAAACTGAGAATTAGTACTGCAGTTAAAAATAGGCTTCAAAAAGAAAGTGCCCAGGGAAGCAGGAGTTATTTAGCTTTTGATCAGTGGGATGAACTGCTACACTTTAGGCCAGGGAGATGTCAGTCAGCTCTGTATGTTTTGAAAGGACCACACAGACCAGTGGCAGAAAAGTCAAGAAGGGAAAAGTGGGTGGCAGAAAGTGGGAGGGCTCTTCTTCAGGAGAAGTTGCTCTGAGCACTTCTAGGGGCTTTGCTGTCCCAGTGTCCTGGGCTGTGGTATGGTGCAGAGGGCCACCAGGAGGGATGGAGTGAGAGGCTCTGCTCTGGTAACAACTGCTATGGTCTGAATGTTTGTGTTACCTTAAAATTTTTGTGTTGACACCTAATCCCCGTTGTGATAGTATTAGGAGGAGGGGGGGCTTTGGGAAGTAATAAGGTCAAGTGTTCCTATAAAAGAGGCTCCGGAGAGCTTCTTCACCCTTCCTCCATGTGAGGACACAGGAGAAGACAACTGTCTATGAACCAGAAATCAGGCTCTCACTAGAACTCAAACCTACCGGCACCTAAATCTTGGACTTCCCAGCCTCAAGAGCTGTCAGAGTAAGTGTTGTTTTTTAAGTACTTAGTTTATGGATTTTTTTGTTATTGCAGCCTGAATGGGCCGTGAGAAACCGTTCCTCTTCACTCTTGATCCAACTGTTTCTTTCTGAGACTCTACCTACCTTGGCCTCAAATGTAGATAAAGGAAGTGGTTTTGCCAAGTATGACTCTGCCTAAATGGTATCGCAGACATTTTCTGCAGGCACAAGCTTGGGAAGGTGTGTGTGTGTGTGTGTGTGTGTGTGTGCGCGCGCGTGTGTGTGTGAGGCAGGTAGCCTGGGCCAAGTGCATACTCTGTGCCTGTTCTACGCGTAGACTCATGTCTGTCTTGGCATGGCCTCTTAGTACAGCTGCCACAGCAGAGAACCATAGACCAGTGGCTTAAACAACAAAGATTTATTGGGTTGGCCAAAAAGCCCATGTTTTTTTTTTCTGTAAAATAAAATACACATTTTCATCAATAACTTTGTTAATTTGGATATTTTGAGCATGTGAGTTGTATCCTGGGTGGTATAATGTTGAGTGCTCTCAATTAATATCTTGATTTGATAGCTGTCAACATCAACTGGTCTACCAGAGTGTGGAGTATCACCCAGTGAGAAATCTCCAGCATGAAACTTTTCAAATCACTTTTGACATGTTCCACCAGTCACAGCACTTTCTCCATACACTGCACAAATATTTTTTAGTGTTTCAGTTGCATTTTTACCTTTCTTGAAATAGTAAAGCATAATATGCCAAAAAATGTTGTGTATTTTCTTCTATTTTCAATATTAAAATGGCTACATGAAAATTCACCAATTTTGATGTTTTTAAAAAACTCACACTAATATGACAGCTGTCATAATACAATGTAACAAAATTATTTTGAAATGAAGTTCAAGACAACTAATCACTATTAGAGCCATCGTATGGAAAATAAACACACAAATTTTTTGTCCCACCCAATGCTTCTCACAATTCTGGAAGCTGCAAGTCCAAGGTGGAGTGCTGGCTGATCTAGGTCCTGGTGAGCACACTCTTCCTGGGTTGCAGGTAACTGACTTCTTGGTATGTCCTCACATGGCCTGTCCTCAAAGCAGGTGCATATTGAAAATCTACTCTGAATGGGTTTGGAAGATAAAGATGAATAACTTCACTACCACATACACTAAAAGGGGGGAGCTATAAAATGCAAATTCCAATGTTTCTCATCTACTCACCTGACTGGGAAACCTTGAATTAAATTGTTTTTAGTCTTCCTAAGTGTATGGCCAGGTTTTGCTTGTTCACAATGATGAGGGGTTGCAGCGCCATAAATAGATGTGCTCCATGGATAATTTAGATAGCTTACTGCAGCATCACTTTTCACCTCCCCCCTTGTCAAACCTTCAACAAAAGGTGCTGATGTGCTGCAAAATAGACTCACTAGAGTCTCATCACTGTTTTTCTTGCTCAACCTTTTGTGAAGGTGCTAATGGGGACTGAGTCTCCAAAAGGTGGTCAATAGTAGGGGGCACATAGAAGTTTAATCAGAACTGTCTGCCTCGACATGATCAAGATATATTTCATTTATTTTCAAGAAGGTAATCACAATGATATACCAGGGGCTGCCTGTGTGTTTATATTTCTGCTAATACAGTCAACCACTGAGCTCAAAGAAGAGGACTGAAGTTTGATAGCTACTGACTGAATCATTCAGAGTCCCTCAAAAATCCTTGTAGATAAATTTTACCAGTGATAGCATTCCATTTCAGGTTCTCACTGACACTTCAACCCAGGGCTTTTCCAGACCCATCCCTGGCTTCCCACCATTTGTGGTGCATCTCCTTACTTCTGGGTTTGTAAAGCACTCTGACTCACACTAGCTCTGTGACCTTTATTTGTCCATTTCTAAATTGTGTAGTTTCTTCTAATTAGTCAGGGAGATGTGTAAATTAAATGAGCTAGCCCTCTGCATCTCAGCACCAGCCTGTGTTAGTTAGTTCCCATCTCTTTTCCTTGTGAGTTTTCTGCGTCTTGACTTTTAGAACTAAAAGAAAATCTCAGCTTCTGATTGTTTCAAATGGTAACAAATCCATAACTTATTGCATTTCTTTATCTCTTTTTACAGCTTTTAAAGACTAAAACAAAAGGCTAATCTGAAATTAATTAGCTCCATGAAGATCCTTACACTTAAATAATTCAACTCACTCTGGGGTGTCAACTCTTTTGTTTACAACCTTTTCAGCTGAGAAAGTTATCATCATTGTTTATTCATAGTTGTGAGCACTTCTGGGCTAGAGTAATAAAGTAGCACCTGATAAAATTCCTTAATAAAAGATTTTACAAGTGAAAACAACATTCTAACAGGATTTCTATCTGTAAGGCAAATATGTAGAGGTCCAGCCTCTGGGGAAGAAAAGGGAAGAGGAGCCGAGGAAGTGGCAGCAGAACCTTTGTTAATGGACTTTGCTAGACAAGTCACCTGCCATTGTACCAACTGGCTTATGGCTGGGAGTACCCAGTGAAGAGCAGGAGAGTGGTCCAGGAAACATTTGCCCTTGGTTTGCTCTTGGGCCACTGATCAGAATGCCAGGGGTCTCAACAGCACAAATGCGAAGACATTTTTCTGCTAATCTCTGCATCATGAGTCTGCTCTCTGAAGAAGTGACTCTTTTTACTTCCCAGATCTACCTGAGCCCCTCCACATGTAAATAGAATAGCTATTTCTGTTAAACAGAGCTTAACTATTTCTGAAACAGCCATTTATTTGTGAAGACTATTTTATTTTAATTTAATTACAAGAAAATTGAAAAGTGTAATACATAGCTAAGCCCTTAAGGCTGATTAATCAATTTGGGTTATAACAAATATAGTTTTTATTACCCTGGCCTATTTGGAAGGTAACAAGTATAACCTTTCCATAAACATTCCAGACTCTGAGTTATGGTCTATTTTTATGTAAAACCAGACTTGAGTAGAATAAGAAGAAAATTCTTTTATCTGTCATTGTGTTATGGAATCATTATATTAATGAGAATAGTATCTGAGCTATTCCCATTATCGCAGAGTGGAGCTCATGTCTTCTCTAGGTATGATTGAAAAAAAATGCCCAGGTAGTTATTAGAAAAATGATCAATCCTATAGATAGAGATAACATATGAAAGCTCCCTTGGGTAAAATATGTTGATTTTTAGGAAGAGAAGTTAATAATTTTTTCCAGCCAGTCAGACTGGAAACTCAACTATCTTGGAACATAGTTGTGTACTTGGAAAGAGGAAAAAAAGAAAGAAAAAAAGAAAACAAAAACCCCAACCAATCAACCAACCACCTGAGAGGCCAAAATGGTGTCAGAAAGTCTGAGTGTCATGGAAACTCTTTCTTTTTATAGAATTCTCCTATTGTACCTGGCTTCTCAGCCCGAACACACAACATACACTGTACCTAACGAGGTAAGACTTGCATTGTTAATGCTCAGCGATGTCAAGAGCACAGACTATGGAGATAGATTGGTTGTGTTGTAATCCTAGCTCTGCCATTTACTGCCTAGGTGATGTATATTCCTCAGTTTTGCCTTCCACAAAATAAAATTACAATTTATACAGTTGTGTGGCAGTGGAAAAGTTAATAAAGGTAAAAACCATTGAACATGTGGCTTGGTACACAGAGAACAGATATAAGCATGCTTAATACACCATCATCCTACAAACAAAGTTAGAATAATTGTTTTTCTTTTTCTAAAATATTATTTTATTTTATAAACCCTGGGCCCACACATCATGACATTACATATTATTGAACTTTTCATCAATATTAATTTTTTTGCATAATTTATGCTAAAATGGTTTCAAAATATCCACATTTTAAGAAGTTAATGCAAAATTTGGTTGAATTTCAGTAGATTGAGCTATGGTGCTTAATGGAGTACCTACTATGTGTCAGTCCCAGAGCTAAGTACTTGCAATATTAGGAAAGCAGATGGCCTTTGATACAAACTGGGAGAACTTGCATGAAATTCAAACCTGAGAACAGAACAAAAGCAAGCCTATGGAGAACTACCCAGGACTATCCAGAGGCCAACCATGTCCATTTTGTTGGTGAAAAAACAGGGCTTAAAGAAGTCAAATGCTCTGTCTAGTGCCACATGACTAGAAGGTGACAAAGCCAGCATTCAAATACAAGTTCCCTTTACTTCAATATGCATGCCATTAGCCACTGGACTATACTGCCTGTCCCAGTTAGCTCTAGTTACTAGAATAGAACACAGACTCAGTTGCCTAAACAACAGGCATTTACCTCTCACAGCTATGGGGCTGGTAAGTCCATTATTGGAGTGATTGAAAAGAAAACTCTTCCAGACTGTTGAATTATCCAGTCCCACCTGACAGACATGGTAGGGAGGGTGCTACCTTCCTACTGAATTTTTGGCACTTGCAAACCCACAGCCAGGCTGCATTCCAGGCTCCACAGTTAGTGCTGCTGTGTGGCCAGTGGGCTCTCAGGTGCAAGGGCATTTGCTGAACTCACTGTGACCCTATTGGACATAACTTACTGCAGAGGCTGTTGTGGGGACTAGGAGAGGCTCTGGGGCTATACTGCCCGGTGTGAGATCTTGCTGCACTATTTTATAGCCATAACCGTGGGCAAATTATTTAGCTTTCCTAAAATCTGAAAGATGAGACTAGAAATGGTGCAGTAATCATACTATTCATAGAGCAGAACACAGTGTCTGACACTCAGGAAACAAATAATGCTAGTGTACTTCCTGTTGACAGTACAGTTGCAGAACAAGAACCAACAACATTGAGAAACATGATACTGTCCTTTTCTAAGCATCGTCCTAAGCAGAAGCAGTCACTGGAAATGGCCATGAACCTTTTCCCTTCCCCCATCAGGAGGCAAAGGAAAAGTTGCTTCCACATTGCCTCAGGGCTTGTCTGTGTGGTCTGTTTGGGCCTATAATACCTCAACAAACATGGAGGAGGCAGACACTTGGTAACCTCATGCCTGGAGGTACTCTGAAGCAGCCACAGAGTGAATCTCAAGATGTGCCATCCTGGAGACATGGCTGCTGTTCTTGCTGACACAGCCCGAAGCCAGGGGCAGTGACTGAGGAAGCTCAGGAGAACTCAGATGAGACCAGTGAAACTACATAGACAACCAACATGATTGTGAGAAATTATAAATTGTTTTTAACCACTCAGTTTCAACTTGGTTTTTTATACTCCTGTGCTGTGCCAGGCTCTTTAATCCTTATTAGAACATTGGAAGGTGGAAGGTAGATATTATTGGCTCCATTTTACACACCAAGAAGTGGTCTCAGAAATATAAACACTTTGTTTCATATGTCACACCTCCTCAGTGGCTCTTATCATGTCTGTGCCTGATTCTATACCAGGGTTTTATGTTTTCTCTCATTCTTCAGTAAATTTTGACACTTTCACTTAAAAACATCTCCTATAGGTCAAACTTGTTTTTATCTTGGTGAATGTAATCTTCTTTTTTCCCCTGAGGGTATCAAAGTAATATAAAGATAATTTCCTCAGTAGTCATCCTGATTCAGATACGGAGAAGCAAGTATTACTCCACAAAAGTCAGCAGGACATTTACAAAAATCACTGCTGAATGGATGTGAGGTATGTTTACAAGACCCTGTCAAAGAGGCCCTGGCACTGAGTGTGGAATCTGTCTCTGCAGATGGGCACTTTTAATGGTCTGGCTCTAAGGGACAAAAATCATTAGTGGGCCAGATGTGACTTATAGTCATAGTTTGTGGAACCCTGTTCTAGAGAATTCAAAAATGGCAGATGTGGGGGAGAGGGAAGATGGCAGCATGGTAGGAGGGAGCAGATTCCACTTCTTTCTACACATGAGAGAAAAACCTAGCAGATCTACAGAGGAACAGAGCAAACATTCAACAGTACCACAGCATATATGAAAATCAGAGATCAAAAATTGTAGCAGACATTCAAAAACCAGACAGAGCAGCGACCTAAAGCAGTTAAACTGTACTGCTCTCCCATCATCCAGCTATCAGAGTCCACCTACTTCATGTCCTCACCAGCATGTGCTGCTGTCAGTTTGCTTCAATATAACTTTTGAGGAGGAAGATGGCGAGGAGGTAGGAGAGGGGGAGTCAAACCATGAGACCAAAGGTGACCTGGGCACACCCACACACCCGTGCCTGCAACCTGGGGACAGGGTGCTTTGTGGAAGACCTGGAGCCCACAACTGTAAACCTGAGAAGAGCTCATGCTTAGGAAGACCCCATCCCACACCCAAGGCCCTGTGGAAAGGTGCCAGACTTGCTCTGGGGAGTAGTACGAGCAAGGCTGACTGAACACTGAATAGGAAGGGAGAAAAGCGAAACCAATAGCCCCTCACCCTGCTGCAGCAAGAAAGATCAGAAACACCAGTTTGGCCAGTTTGAAACCAGCAAGAAGCTTTTTGTTTGTTTGTTTGTTTCTTTGATTTTTTAAAAGTATATTTTAAATTTTTAAATTCTTATTATTTTTATATCTCTCAATTCCTTTTTCTTCTCTTCCCTTCTTTCTTGTTTTATTCCTTCCTCCTTTCTTTCCAATATTATCTCTTCTACCTTCCTTCTTCTGCCTTTTTTATTTTCTTTTTTCTTTTTAAATATCCACAAGTGAGACAAAAAACCCAAAACTGTGAAAAGACCAGAGTTGGACCCAAAGAGGGGGCATCCCAACAGCTGAGAAAGAGAGACAAATTTCACTTTGCCATTACAGAGAACCTGCAAGTTATTGCATATTTGTATTATTATTTTTTCATTATTCTTACATCTTTTATTTTAATAGTATTTTTGTATACTTCTTTCTGTTTAGTCTTCTTTGCTTGGCTGGTTATATTGGTTCATTTGACAGGTTTTTCCCTGTTCTCTTATTCATAGTGTACTGCCAGTTTACTGTCCTTCACTTCACTTGTGTTCCATTAGCATACTACTCAAGGTCCTATACTCCCTATTCTTGTTATCTAGATCTCATAGATTCTGTCATATGATTGTTGCTCCAATATTATTGTAAATAATAGCTGTTCTATACAATTGAAAATACTATACAACACCTCTTCCAGATCTTAGCCCACTTCACAGTTTCCTGAACTCCATTACTGTAGTGGTTAACTCTATTCTCTCACACACTAAACCTATTTACTATCCTTTACTCTGACCTTACCTCAGAATCTGACCTCCCACAACCTCACTGCTTTCGAGATCCAACTCACAATCTTTCCCTCCCCAACAAGAGTCTTATCTTCTTTCCATCATTTCTAAAAAGTGACTAGTTGGGCAGAAGATCACGGTTAACACTATACATAGCCAAAGGATCTCCTATCTCTTCTCTATCAGCTACTACTGTAAATATCATAGAATACTCTCTTGTTGTCTTAAACCATTTTGCCTTACCCCTCCAACTGAACACAAAAAAGAGTAGGTAGAAGTTGTGAACACTAGGATACATGAAGGAGCTGCACCACTGAATCTCACAGGCATTCTACCACAGAAGTTCACAACATAAACCTAGGGAGCAAGAACAAATCAACTTAAGAAGCTGAGGCTAACAAGAAGAGTCTCACAAAAAATGGGAAGACAAAGAAATAATTTCCAAATGAAAGAAAAGGAGGAAGCCTCAGAAAGAATGCTAAATGAAATAGAGGAAACTAAACTATCAGATATTGAGTTCAAAGAAATGATTATCAGGAGCTCAATGAGCTACTAGAAACTACAGGGAAGCTACAATGAATTCACTGCAAACTGTGTCCACATGAAAAAGGAAATAGAAACTATCAAAAAGGGCCAAGAGGAAATGAAGAATACAATTTCTGAACTGAAGAACACAGTAGAAGGAATAAAAAGCAGGACTGATGAATCAGAAGATGAGATCAGCGAGCTGGAGGACAAAGTAGAAAAAAAAAATACCCAGAAAGAGCAAGAAAAGGAAAAGAGACTCAGAAAGAATGAAGAGGGATTAAAAGAAATGTAAGACAATATGAAACGTAATAATATCTGTATAATAGGGATACCAGAAGGAAAAGAAGAAGAGCAAGGGATAGAAAATGTATTTGAAAAAGTAATGATGGAAAACTTCCCTAATTTGATGAGAGAAAAAGTCTCACAAATCCAGGAAACACAGAGAGTCCCAATCAAGAGGAACCCGAAGAGGCCCACTTCAAGACACATCATAATTAAAATGAGAAATTTCCAAGACAAAGAGAGAATCTTAAAGGCAGCAAGGGAGAAGCAGAAAGTAACATACAAGGGAGCCCCAATAAGGTTAGCAACTGACTTCTCAATAGAAACACTCCAAGTCAGAAGAGAATGGCAAGAAATATTGTAAGTAATGAGAACCAGAGGTCTGCAACCAAGGCTACTTTACCCAGCAAGGCTCTCAATCAAGATAGAAAGCCAAATAAGAAGACAAAGAAGACAAAAGACAAAGGAAGTCTAAAAGAATACACCTCCACCAAACCAGCTCTGCAAAAGATGTTAAAGGGACTGCTTTAAAGAAAGGAAGGAAAAGAGAGAGAGAGAGAGAGAGAGAGAGAGAGAGAGAGAGAGAGAGAGAGAGAGAGGGAGAGGGAGAGAGAGAGAGAGAGAGAGAGAGAGGGAGAGGAACACAGGTATGAAAATGGCAATGAATAAGTACCTATCAGTAATAACCTTAAGTGTAAATGGATTAAATGCTCCAATCAAAAGACATAGAATAGCTGAGTGAATAAGAAAGCATGACCCACACATACGCTGCCTACAAGAGACCCACCTCAACAAAAGACCTACACAGACTGAAAGTGAAGGGCTAGAAACAAATTTTCCAAGCAAACAGACAGGAAAAAACAGCTGGGGTAGCAATACTCATATCAGACAAAATAGACTTCAAAAAAGGGACAGAGAAGGTCATTTCATAATACTGAAGGGAACAATCCTCCAAGAAGACATAAACATTGCAAACATATATGCACCCAACATAGGAGCACCCAAATACATAAAGAAAATCTTAGAGGACTTCAAGAAAGATATTGACAGAGACACAATTCTAGTAGGGGATTTTAATACCCACTGTCAAAAATGGACAGATCTTCCAAACAAAATATCAACAAAGATATTGTGGCATTGAACAATGCCCTAGATAAAATGGAATTAAATGATATATATAGCCCTTCATCCCAAAGAAGTTACATACATATTCTTTTCAAATGCACATGGAATGTTTTAAAAGATAGACCACATGATAGGATACAAAGCAAGCCTCAACAAATTTTAGAATATTGAAATAATTTGAAGCATTTTCTCTGACCACAAGCAACTTAAACTAGAAACCAACCTCAAGGGAAAAATCCCCAAACACTAAAAATCATGGAGATTGAATACCATGTTATTAAATAAGGAATGGGTCAAGAGTGGGATTAGGGAAGAAATCAAAATTTTTGGAAATAATGAAAATGAACTCACAACAGCCCAAAACTTATGGGACACAGTGAAGGGAGTCCTGAGAGGGAAATTCATAGTCATACAAGGCCTACCTACAAAAGATAGAAACATTTCAAATAAACAACCTACTCCTATGTCTACAAGAACTCAAGGAACAACAACAAAGACAGCCCAGATAAAGAAGAAAAAAGGAAATAACCAAGATCAGAGCAGAATTAAATGACATAGAGACTAAAAGCACAATCCTAAGGATCAATAAATCCAGGAGCTGATTCTTTGAAAAGATAAACAAAATCAACAAGCCTTTATGCAGACTCATGAAGAAAAAAAGAGAGAAGACCCAAATAAACACAATCAGAAATGAATGAGGAGAGGTTACAACAGATACCACAGAAATACAAAGGATTCTAAGAAGTTACTATGAAGAACCCTATGCCAAGAAATTTGCAAACCTAGGTGAAATGGACAAATTTCTAGAAAAATATAATCTTCCAAAACTGAATGAATAAGAAGCAAAAAGCCTGAACAGACCAATAACAGCAGATGAAATTGGAGCAGTAATAAAAAAACTCCAACACACAAAAGCCCTGGACCAGATGGTTTCACAGGAGAATTCTACAAAACATTTAAAGGAGAGCTAACCCCTGTCCTTCACAGACTATTCCAAAAAATTCAGAATATTGGAAGATTCCCAAACTCTTTTTCTGAAGCCAGCATCATCCTAATCCTAAAACCAGATAAAGACACAACAAAGAAAGAAAACTTCAGGCCAATATTGTTGGTGAACATAGATGCTAAAACACTCAACAAAATATTGACAAACTGCAGCCAGCAACACATTAAAATGATCATACACCATGAGCAAGTGAGATTCATCCCAGGATGCAGGGATGGTTCAAAATTCACAAATCATTAAATGTAATACACCACATAAACAAAAGCAAAGATAAAAACCACATGATCATATCAATAGATGTGGAAAAAGCATTTGATAAGGTATAGCACCCATTTATGATGAAAACACTCAGCAAAGTGGGAATAGAGGGAGCATTCCTCAACATAATAAAGGCCATATATGAGAGACCAACAGTCAACAGCATACTCAATGGGCAAAAACTAAAATCTTTTCCACTAAGATCAGGAACAAGACAACGTTGTCCAGTTTCACCACTTCTATTCAATATAGTATTGGAAATTTTAGCCACAGTGATCAGACAAGAAACGGAAATAAAAGGCATCCAAATCAGAAAAGAGGAAACAAAACTGTCATTATTTTCAATTGATATGATAGTGTACATAGAAAATCCTATAGACTCCACCAAAAAACTGCTTGACCTAATAAATGAATTTGCAAAGTAACAGGATAAAGTCAATACCCAGAAATCAAAGGCATTTTTGTGTACCAACAATGAAACAGCAGAAGCAGAAATCAAGAGAAAAATCCCATTTGATATAGCAACAGGAAAATTAAAATACCTAGGAATAAACATAACCAAGGTGGTAAAAAACCTGTATGCAGAGAACAACACAACACTGAAGAAAGAAATCAAGGAAGACACAAACAAATGGAAACATATACTGTGTTCATGGATCAGAAGAATTAACATCATCAAAATGTCCATACTACCTAAAGCAATTTACACATTCAAAGCAATACCTATTAAAGTACCAATGGCATATTTGACAGACATAGAACAAACACTTCAAAAATTTCTATGGAACCATAAACAACCCCGAATAGCTGCTGCAGTTTTGAGAAAGAAGAGTAAAGTAGGAGAGGTCACATTACCTGATACCAAACTTTATTACAAGTCCACTGTAATCAAAATAGCCTGGTTCTAGCATAAAAACAGGCACATGGACCAATGGAACAGAATGGAGAGCCCAGACATAAACCCAAGTCTCTACAGTCAATTAATATTCGACAAAGTGGGCAGCAGAATAAAGTGGAATAAAAATAGCCTCTTCAACAAATGTTGTTTGGAGAACTGGACAGCTACATGCAAAAAAAAAAAAAAAAATGAAACTGGAGCACCAACTTACACCTTACACAAAAATAAATTCAAGGTGGAGAAAAGATTTCAGTATAAGTCATGACACTATTAAAGTCCTAGAGGAGAACAGGAAAGATTTTCCTTTCCTAGGCAGGGAAATCTTTTGACATAGCAACATTTTTATGATACATCCCCTAAAGCAAGGGACATAAAGGAAAGAATAAACAGATGGGATCTCCTCAAAATATAAAGCTTCTGCATGGCTAAAGAAAACATTATTATAATAAGAAGAGAATGAACTGTATGGGAAACATTTGGCAATGATACCTTGGACAAGCATTTGATCTCCAAAATATACAAAGAACTTACACGGCTCCACTCTAAGAAGACAAGCAACCCAATTGATAAATGGACAAAGGACTTGAACTGACACTTTTCCAAGGAGGGCATACAGAGAATCTGGAGACACATGAAAAGATGCTCAATATGGCTAGCTATCAGAGAGAAGCAAATTAAAACCACAATGAGGTACCACTTCACACTGGGCAGAATGGCCATCATAAACAAAGCAACAAACAACAAGTGTTGGAGAGGCTGTGGAGAAAAGGGAACCCTAGTGCAATGTTGGTGGGATTGCAGACTGGTCCAACCACTATGAAAAACAGTATGGAATTTTCTCAGGAAACTAAAAATGGATCTGTCATTGACCTGCCAATTCCACTGCTAGGATTATACCCTAAGGACCCCAAAACACCAATCCAAAAGGACATATGCACCCCAGTGTTCACAGCAGCACAATTTACAATAGCCAAGTGTTGGAAGCAATCAAGGTGCCCACCAGTAAATGAAAGATCAAAAAACTATGGTACATTTACACAATGGAATTCTATGCAGCAGAAAGAAAGGAGCTCCTACCCTTTGCAACAGCATGGATGGAGCTGGAAAGCATTATGCTAAGTGAAATAAGCCTGGCAGGGAAAGACAAATACCATATGATCTCACCTTTAACAGGAACCTAAACAACAAAACAAACAAACAAAGAAACAAAATATAATCAAAGACATTGAAATAGAGAACAGGCTGACAGTGTCCAGAGGGGAGATGGGAGGGAATTTCAGGGGAAAAGGGGTAGGTTTACAGGAACAAGTATAAAGAACACATGGACAAAAATAGTGGGGGGTTGAAATGGGAGGGAGTTGGGGAGGACTGGGTGGGTGGGCTGGAATGGGAGTAAAAGATAGGAAACTGTACTTGAACAACAATTAAAATAAAATTTAAAAAAATGGCAGATATGCCTTTGACCTTGAAGAGTTTATCATCTATTTGCCCCAACATAAGGGGACTTTGCTATTTTTTTACCTCCTACCCTTTCCCTTACCATAATTTTCTTGTGATTTTCTTCTTACCCTTCTTCTTCTGCCTTGGAATACATGAGCAATGCTTTACATCTCTCTGGTGATCCCCAAGGCTAAATAAAGGCTGTATTGTCCCAGTGTCAACTAAACTGCGGTGTGACTTTGACCAAATCTATTGCATGTGTGCCAGAGAGTAAGGCAAAATCTCTCCTCCTTTCTCACCACCATCAAGTTATCACTCAAAAGAAAAAAAAAGCAATTGTCTTATATTTACTCTTTGCTAACATTTTTTTTTCTACTGGGTGCTCCCTCAGTTATTTTTTTTTTATTCCAATAAAGTACCATTCCAGCAAAGTACCATTTAGGGAAAACTTTATAGCCTGAAACTAGTTTAGTCAGTTTTGGCTTTGGATGTTTATAGAGGTAAGCAAAGGACTTTCTATTACTTCCTAAACTTAAGAACTTTTAAACCACATTTTACAAAATGTAAGATAAATGCAGTCCTATTGGATAGATAAAATAAAAAAAAACTATTCTGATATTCTGTGGGTTGAAATTGCTGTATATCTAATAAATTATAAGTAAATTAGATGTAAATATAGCTAATATTTAAAGTTAGATGGATTTAGATGATTCAAAGCTGGCTTGTTAATGATGGTAAAGACTTAATTTTAAAAAAAAGATTTTATTTATTTATTTTTAGAGAGTGGGGAAGGGAGGGAGAGAGAGGAAGATAAAGATCAATGTTTGGTTGCCTCTCACATGCCCCCTATGGGAACCTGGCATGCAACTCAGGCATGTGTCTTGACTGGAAATTGATCCGGCCACTCTTTGATTCGCAGTCCAGCATTCAACCCACTGAGCCACACCAGCCAGGGTGGCAAAGACTCTAATGAAGAGTTTGCATTTTTTTTCTTAAAGTGTAAGGTTGAAAAATGTAATATATCTAAGTTAATAAATCTTTTTGTATAAAACATTGTTACATCAAGAATTCAGGTTATGATATCTATTTCATTAAGCTGTCATAAGAATTAAATGAGACTGTGACTGTTGAGCTCCTGACATCTAGGATGTATTCAGTACATATTAACATTCATTCTGTTCCCTTTAATAATAAAAGCAAATACCTAAGAGAAAAATCAGTTTAATCCAGTGTTTAGTCCAAAAGACTAGTGTTTTATAGAACGCAGTTTGGTAACCCCAATGATTAATTTTATGTGTCACCATGGCTAGGCGGTGGTATCCAGATATTTGATAAAACATTATTCTGGAAATTTCTTTGATGGTCTTTTTGGATGAGATTAATACATAAATTAGTGGACTTTGATTAAAGCTGATTAGCTCCATAATGTGGTTGGGCCTCACCAAATCAGTGGAAGGCCTTAATAGAACAAAATCTGACCTTTTCTGAATAAGAAGGAATTCTGCCATCAGAAGTTCTTGGGATTAGATGTCAACTCTCCCCTGGATCTCCAGTCTGGTGGCCTACCATGCACATTTGGGATTTATCAAGCCTCCACAATCTCATGAAGCAATTCCTTAAGGTAAATTACTCTTTGTTTCTATATATGTCCAATCGGTTTTGTGTCTCTGGAGAGTCCTTACAGTTACATCTAACCTCTAGATAACATTTTATTAAACAGGCTAAAGAGAATTATGAGGAAATAGTGAAGATGGTGAGAGAAAAACCAAACTTTGGATAAGGGAATAATTTGCTGTGTCAAGCAGTTTTTATAATATTCTGAATTTTTAAAAAAATAAATTATATTTGGCTGCTTCCAACAGGCTCCATGTCTTCTCTGTTGAGATTGTCTATAGTCTTACATGATAATTGTGCCAGTGTATTGAAAATACAGTTGTCATCCTCTCTGAAGCTGATTTGAAGTCTGTGTGTGTGTGTATGTTGAGGGGGGCATTATTTTAATAAACATAGAAAGGAAGTAGAGAAGGAGACGAGGGAAATGAAGGTTTCATATGTCCAACTTGAAAACCACTGTGGGAAGTATCAGTGTCCTTCAAAGGAAAGACAATACAAACTTGAAAGGGGGCAGGATATGAAAAAGAGAGGGTGTAATGGGCTGCTGAGTGGAGAAAGAAGTTCACCATGTGCAGTGCCCTGAGGGAAGCATGGATAAACAGTGAGAGGAGGCTTGCTTCCTGAAGTGAAAGCAGGCCAGAGTCCTGAGCTCTGAGCTTGGGAAGGCAGCTGGGACAGAGGAACAGAGATCCCACTGAGGTGCTGAGGGATGTGGACAACTGTCCACAGGTGCCCCAAATAGCTATGAGCCACATGTGGAAAGAAAGATAAACTATGAAAACACTTCATAGTGAAATCCACAGAAGTCACCAGCTCTGAGGGCAACTTGGGGAGAAACAGAAATAAAGGCATTAAGGATTTGGACTCCTAGGAAAAAGCACATGGAGTTTTGAAAATCAATTGGAAATATTGGGTGACAGGAAGACCAATATTAACACTGTTGGTCAGGTGCTCTAGAGGAACATTTATGAATAAGACTAACTCTTTAAAAATACTTTGTGTGAAGAATTTTTCACTGAATTTTAGCAAGAAACAAGAGAGAAAATAATACTTAAGCTTGAATTGTAAGACAATGACCATAGGGCATGGGGAGTTAGAGACATTTTAAGTTAGCTTGGTTTAAGTTGAAAAGTAATAGACTGTGTTATATGTTAACATATCCATATTACCACTTAAAATAGAGGCAACGAAGGTAAGTGTTAAATGTGGAGGTACTATAACCCAGGAAGAGAATGATGGGATTTGTATATATTTCCAAGAATGCTGATATGTTTCAATAAAATTATACATCACCTTAGAAAAAAAGTAAGTATAAATATAATAAGTGGATGACAATCTTTCCAAACTCCCCAAAATAATTTAACTCAAAATGCAATGCATGCTTATGATTTTAAAATCTTGGTATTACCATGTAACAACAAGAAAGGCAGAACAATTGGGGAGCAGGCACCCCAAAGAGGCTAAAACGTGTCACAAGGATGAGTTGACATTGGAAGAAAAAAATCCAGCTTTTCTGTGCTTACTGATATTTAAAATTTTTAAATCTCATAGTTGCACTGACATTTTTTAAAGCAGCAGAGGTGAATTAAGCCTAATGCTGCTGGGTATAGTATAGCTTCTTCTTGTTTGTATTAACTTTCAAAAAAAAAAACAGAGAAGGAGAAAGAAAGAAGAAAGGAAAGAAAGAAAGAAAGAAAGAAAAAGAAAGAAAGGGAGGAAGGAAGGAAAGAAGGAAGGAAGGAAGGAAGGGAGGGAGGGAGGGAGGGAAAGAGAATGAAAGAGAAAGAAAAATCTCTCTATTGGGCATATCCTTTTATGCTAAAGCCTCTGAATGAGCATGATATAAACAACTTATTTTTGTAGGTGGGCAGCAGCATATACAAACTGGCCCTAAAGACTTCCTTTCCTTTTCATTAAAGGCCTCACTCCAGGGTGGTCAGTAATATGTGTTTGCTTCAGGACCTGTAGGGAGAGCAGCTTTTCTGTTTTGTGGAGACATTGCTAGGCTGTTACCCCTGGCATATATTGTGCTGTGATTTTAATTAAAGTATTTGAATGCTGGCAGGTCAGTATTGTTAGAAGAGATGTCTGATTAATTGCTTACCTCTTTGTCACAGCCATAAATGGGATGTTGTGAGAGTGCATGTTAGAATCCAAACAATTCCCCTTAGACTGGATGAGTAAATGGACTTGGGAGCAGTCAGTTCCTCTCACTTGGATAAAAGCCAAAATTGCACTGGCCATTCAGTGATCCCACTTAAAGATGCTAGAGGTTAAAAATGTATCCTAGTAATGAAAGGTGGGCCAGGGCAAGTCTTTATGTGTGATGACTCTAGCCCCAGGGTACAGGGAGGATTCAGCAGGTGAAGAACTCAGTTCTTCGGCAACCAAATTAATAAATGTGCAAATTAAAAAGCATGCCAGAGCACTAAAGAAACATCTGCTAACCAAAGTAAAAAAAGTAATGATGATGATGATAAATATTGAGAGAATAAAAGATTTCTGCTTCAGGTAAATTTCTAACCAGCTGCACCCTACTGTAAGGAGTAATCAGAGTTACCATGAGGTTCCCCACTGGTGAGATGTTAGAATGTTATCTTTGAATCAGCCGGTGATAGACTTTTAGACTATTGACACTTGGGAAAGTATTACCAGATACTGGCAACTATCTCTGTTCATCCTAATTTAGGGTTTCTCAAATTTTATACTCCTGACATTTTGGACCAGATAACTCGGTTGTAGGAGCTGTTTTGTGCCTTAGAAGATGTTTAGGAGCATCCCTGGTGTCTACCCACTAAGATATTTGTGTCCTCTCTTCTCCCTCACAGTCATTAAAAACAAAAAGTTCTCCAGACATTGCCAAGTGTCTCGTGGGGGTGGGGAGGTGTGTAAAATTGACCCTTGTTGAGGATCACATTCCTAGCTAAGCTTGCTGAAACAGTATCTTACACTGGAACATACATTGATGGACAAATATTTACAGTAGCACAACGATAGAGATGGTTCAGTAAGAATTTACTTGTCATATTTCTGCACAGTAAAAAAACAGGGTCGCACATCTAGTGAGCCATATGTTATGTATAATAATTGGAACTGATAAACACTCAGAAAAATTAAAATATTCATATATTACACATAATAGTTGCATTTGATGTGCTCTTTTAGAAAACTAAAAATGTTCACCTTTTAGAAATTTAGCCTCCTGTGTACACTTGTACATAAAGTTTTCTATTTGCAATGCTTTCTCTTTGCTCCTTTCTGCAGGAAATTTTGAATAGGAATGATATCTTCCTTGGCCATGTGATGAACAGTTTCAGTTTTCATGAGGCAATTGTCAATGAATCTTTTCATGACTTAAAATGAAAGGAATCTTGTTGCTAAACACTTATAGCATCCTCAGATCTTTTCCGTGAACTTCCTGTTTAGAAACAACATAGTAATTACTAATTGTCACTGTGTCCTGAATCTTTACAATCAGCTGTCTGTGTTTTTAGTTGTTGTTCATAAAGCAGGTGAAGTCACTACTAATTTTTAGAATTTACACAAGTCACCTGGGAAAATTTTATGCTGATTATACCATGAGTTTGCTTTACCTATCTATGTATTCAGTTTTAGCACATGAATTTTTCTATATAACATTGTTTATAATGGTATGACTTATAATTAGTGTCTAATGATATAACTCACTTTCTGAAACTAGAAGAGAGCTAAATGATGTACAATAATAGATAAATGTTTGGGATATTATATTTGTAGCATTGCCATTGACAAAATAAGGTCTTGGCCATTATTTCTATAAATAAAGACTAAGCCTATACTTTTAAAAAATATACTATAAGAACACTAATGTTGTCTCTCTTTGTCATGTAGCTTTCTAATATTTCTAGTTTATTAAATATTTCCCATAAAGTAGAATATTGATGTGTGAAAAACCATGATGAATAGATACAACAGATCCTCCAAGGAGACCACACCCTTCTAAACACACACATACACACACACACACACACACACACACACAATCATGATTTTCAATAGAAATCACATGTTAAAAGTTTCTGATGAAACTTTTAAATATACCTGACCCATGGACATGGACAATGGTGTGAGTATTACCTAAAGAAGTGGAGGGGCTGGGTGGAGGGGGGCAAAGGAGGAAAATTGGAATAACAGTAGCATAAACAATAAAATATCACAAATAAAAACAAAACAAAAAAAAAACAGAAAGTTTCAGATGAGACCTTAAAACTCATTAGAACCTGTCTCAAACCAAAGACTTCCTTCTACAAATATAGTCTGGGCTCCCTCAATATAAAATAGTTGGAAAAATATATTTCTCCCATGATAAAATATAGTATATAGCATATCTACTATGATATGAGTAGCTTTAAACCCAACATGAACCATTTTGTAACAGTTTTTCCATCCTATTTGGTTTTGGGTTACATCTCCCAACACTTTCTCCCTTAACTGAGCCATCTCAAAGTTTATTTTATAATCTGATAGGAAGAACAGCAGATGAAAAGATGTATTAAGGTTTATAATTTTTACCCAGTAATCCCTCACTTCAGACCAACTCAGCAGTCTACAGAAATTTGCACAGAATTTGAATAAAAAGCCAAACTTGAGGGTACTCATCCAAATGCAATCTTGAAGTCTTTTTAAATTTGTCCAGTCTTAACAGAAACCAGTTTCTCTATCTTGGACTACAGGGTACTGAAGAATGCCAATGTGCTTATTAGTACTATTCTGAGTACCCTTTGTGTAGTATGGAGATACTAACATTATACTCAATATTTTTCAATGTACTGTGCATAGATACACTGAATACTTATTCATGCATATAACTGTACATTCAGTTACAAAATCACAAAAATTTAGGAGAAGTTACAACTCAAAGCAACTGCTGAGGAAATCAGAGTCATGGAACTTAAAAGCACCTTGGAAGATGACCTAGAAAATTTCCCTTCCCATTTCAAAGGGGAAACTCTTCTCTTTCTGGGGTGATTCTCTGGAGAGGAAGCTTCACTGGGCTCTTGCCTATGATTGTGGCATTGGATGATTTGCTATAATTGTGACCTAGGATTTTCCTCTGACACCCATCCTCTTGTAAAAAGGCAGAGATATACCAGGTCTTGCAAGTGACGGTTGAATGTTATTTATTACAAAATAACTATACAGTAAAAAAGCATTTTCACTCATTGGCTATGGGCCATTACTGGCCAACTAGAGAGCCAGGCTGTGCAAAGGAGCTGAAAAACAGCTGTGGAGATGCGGGTCAGTGACCCTATAACCTCTCATTGTGTCGAGTGGCCAAGAAACCATTTTAGCCCATTGTAATTAAATGATGATGTGAGGTTGAAAGAAAGGTATACTGTTCAATAAATGGATCCCAGGTCACATAAATGTCTTAGTAAAGCCGAGGTACATACCAACCAGGACATCTAACTTAATCGATGGAGTGTTCTCATGAGAAAAAATACACACATGTCATATAAACAGGAAGCACTATAGTTCACAGCTAAGCACTAAAAGGGGCAGAGGGAGTGCAGACTTAGCAGATGGGCAGCATTAAAGGTGTGGATATGGGCAGCATTAAACTTAAAGGAAGATTGGAAACGAATGGTTCTGTAGGAAGATCATGGCTATATTACAGCATATGAAACATAACCCTTTAGTGCAGTTGTGTGTTCACACTTTTGACATGGGTGGCCAGTCAGATGGTGCTGGAAAGAGTTGGAGGGGGTCTAGATATGAAAAGTCCTGAGTTCCAACTGGACCTTGAGCAAGGTCCTTTATACTCAGTTCCTACTTCAGTTCACTGGATGGTGTGAGACCAACAGTAACTTCCTGTCCTAAGTCCCTTCCTTCCTTGTACTGAGTGTGTACAGACACTAGAATGAATATACTATAATTAAAAATGCATGCTTTCTCTATGCAAACCTAGCTGTAGAATAGGATCTACATCAAAATCTTGTGAGTAGAAATCAGGACTGCAGTGGTGATAATGATCTAATTTTAAAAAATTCAATAGGCAGGGGATGTATTATAACCTTTATCTTCATGCACTGTGTTTGAGTAATGTTGATTTATTAGTACAGTAGAATCCCACTAATTAGCACTAATGACAGTAAATCCATTGTGGATTATCGACTTTCACAAATTAGCCAGTAGAGGAATAAACAATAAAAATCAGAAATCCTGCACTGCAAAATGTCCTTTTCCACTTATTTTTCATCATACATTGCTAATGTTAGATTTTGTTAAAAGGGGCACTTGTGAGAATTGCTGGGATTATGCTTCTAAAGCAGTTTGGTAAAAAGAGTGACACAAGTGCAAAACATTCGGATGATGATACTGAAATAAAGTTGTAGGAACAAAATGTAGGAATGAAACTTTCAAGTTTTAGATGATAAGTGTGTGAGGCAGCTGGATGTTTTGGAAGGATTGTTAGAATGGTGAACTTGTGCTTGAGAATTAAAAATACTTTTTTATTAAATGACTATGAAAATTGGATCTTAGCCTGTATCTGTCACTGTGGTATTCAGCTGACTCAATGTGTTATGTTAGCTACTGTATGTGATCTGGTTTTTCAGGTGGCATCTTCAGGAAATAATAAATGTATTTAATATATAATAAACACAAATTTTGCAAATGAAATGATATAGGAACTTTATGCAATTTTTCTATGAGGAATTTTTTTCACTCCTGGATTTGGATAGTGAATATCAAATTATGGAGTATAGCAAGAGGACTGGGGGCAGTGTGTAAAGTTGGGCAGCACGAGGATTTAGTCTAAGGAATGGGTGATCCTGTGTAACCCTGAGGAACCATGCTTTAGTAACCATGAATTAATTCCTAATGCCGTGTTGCTGGATAAATACCAAAGTCAAAGAAGAGTTATTCTGCTAATTAGAGAGGTAAAGGCATGCAATTAGAAATATAATTTCAGGCTAAATCAGCCTGGTATAGGCTTTACAAGTCTATGGTGCTAGGTTGTAAAATTTTGCATTCCTATAAGTTAATACCAATAGATGATAAGATCATGACTACTACGCCAGACAATGGTCATCTCTCTGCTAGTTCCACAGCGTCATTAATTGGCATCTTTTAGGCTGTAGTAACTTATCTGCCAGTTAATGATGAAAACATTCTTTCTTTCTTTTTTATTGTTTATGCTGTTACAGATGTCCTATTTTTCCCCCTTCTCCCCACCCCAACCCAACCTGCCTCCCACTTCTACAGTCAATCCCCACAATGTTGTTCATGTCCATGGGTTCTTCATGTATGTTTTTTGACTAAATATTCCACCTTATTTCATTCAGTACCCACCTCCTTCCCTCTTACAGCTGTCAATATATTCCATGATTCCATGCCTCTGGTTCTATTTTTCTCATTAGTTTATTTTGGTCATCAGAATCCTGTTATAAATGAAATCATATGATATTTGTCTTTCACCAACTCACTAATCCACATAGTCTAATATTCTCCAGTTCCAACCATGCTGTCCCAAAAGGCAGGAATCCCTTCTTTTTTTCCGCTGCATAGTATTCCATTGTGTAAATGTACCACAGTTTTTTTGATCCACTCCTCTACTTATGATCACTCAGGTTGTTTCCAAATCTTGGCTATTGTAAATATCACTGCTATGAACATAGGGGTATATAAATTCTTTTGAGTTGGTATTTAGGGATTCTTAGGGTATATTCCCAGCAGTGGAATCACTGGGTCAAAAGGTAGTTCTGTTTTTAGTTTTAAAAGGAAATTCCATCCTGTTTTCAGCAGTTGCTGCACCAGTCTGCATTCCCACCAATAGTGCACTAGGGTTCCCCTCTTAATATCCTTGCCAGCACTTGTTGTTTGTTGATTTATTAATGATGGCCATTTTGGCAGGTGTGAGGTGATATCTCATTGTGATTTTAATTTGCATGTCTCTGATGAATAGTGATGTTGAGCATCTTTTCATATGTCTATGAGCCATATGTATGTCCTCCTTAGAGAAGTGTCTATTCAAGTCCTTTGCCCACTTTTTAATTGGATTATTTGTCTTTCTGGTGTTCAGTTGTACGAGTTCTTTATATATTTTGAAGATTAAACCCTTGTCAGATGTATCATTGGTAAATATGTTCTCCCATACAGTTGGTTCCATTTTCATTTTGATGATAGTTTCTTTAGCCATGCAAATGTTTTTTTTTTTTAGCCATGCAAATTTGTTGTAGTCCCATTTGTTTGTTTTACCCTTTATTTTCCTTGCCCTAGGAGATATATTGGCAAAAATATTGCTACGTGAGATATCTGACATTTTACTGCCTAGGTTTTCTAGTAGGATTTTTATGGTATCCTGACTTATGTATAGATCTTTTATCTGTTTTGAGTTTATTCTGGTATGTGGTGTATATTGGTGGTCTAGTTTCATTTTTTTGTGCATGTACCAGTCTAGTTTTCCCAGTACTATTTATTGAAGAAAGTATTTTTACTCCATTGTATGCTTGTATCCCCTTTGTCAAATACTAATTGACCATAGAGAAATGGAAGAGGGCTTATTTCTGAGCCCTCTATTCTGTTTCATTGATCTATGTGTCTGTTCTTAAGCCAGTACCATAGTGTTTTGATTACAGTGGCCTTATAGTATAGTTTGATATCAGGTATTGTGTTCCCTTCAACTTTGTTCTTCTTTTGTAAGATTGCTGAGATTATTCAGGGTCTTTTTTAGTATATATTTTTTTAAAATATTTCTTCTAGATCTGTGAAGTATGCCATTGGTGTTTTAATAGGAATTTCTTTGAATCTGTAGCTTGCTTTGGATAGTAGGGGCATTTTAATGATATTTATTCTTCCAATTCATAAACACATTACATGCTTCTATTTATTTATATATTCCTCAATTTCTTTCTTTAGTGTTCTATAGTTTTCTGAGTACAGGTCTCTTACCTCCTTGGTTAAATTCACTCCTAGGTACTGTATTTTCTGTTGTTGTTACAGTAAGTGGGATTTTTTCCTAGTTCCTCTTTCTGATAGTTCATTGTTGGTGAATAAAAATGCCCTTCATTTATGAATATACTATTGACTTTGTATCCCACTACTTTGCTGAATTTTCTTATTAGGTTGAGTAGTTGTGGGGGGTTTTTTTTGTTTGTTTTTTTTTGTTTTTTTTTTGTAGAGCCTATAGGGTTTTCTATGTACAGTATCATGTCCTCTGCAAATAATGATTGTTTTACTCCATTATTTCCAATTTGGATGCCTTTTACTTATTCTTCTTTTCTGGTTGCTATGGCTTGGACTTCCAGTACTATGTTGAATAATGGACATCCCTGTCATGTTCTTGATATTAAAGGTAATGCTTAAATTTTTTGCCCCTTGAGTATACTGGCAGTGGATTTGTCATATATGGCCTTTATTATGAGGAGGTATGTGCTCTGTATTCCATCTTTGCTGAATGTTTTTATCAAAAATGGGTGCTAGATTTTATCAAATGCTTTTTCTGCATCTTCTGATATGATCATGTGATTTTTATCTTTTCTTTTGTTTATGTGATGTTCAGATTTATTTATTTGTGAATATTTTACCATCTTTGCATCCTTGAAATAAATTCTACTTGATGACAATGCGTGATATTTTTTAATGTATTGCTGGGTCCATTTTGCTAGTATTTTGTTGAGGATTTTAGCATCTTTGATCATCAGAGATATTGGCCTATAGTTTTTTTTTTCTTAGTTGTGTCTTTACTTTGTTTTGGAATTCGGATAATACTGGCCTCATGAAAAAAGTTTGAGAGTCTTCTTGAATTTTTTGGAATAGTTTGAAGCATAGAGGTGTTAGTTCTTTGAATATTTGCTAAAATTTGCCCATGAACCTATATAGTCCAGAGCTTTTGTTTGCCAGGGTTTTTTTGTGTGTGTTTGTTTGTTTGTTTGTTTGTTTTGATGACTGCTTCAATTTCACTGCTTGTTATTGGTCTATTCAGGTTTTCTACTTCTTCCTGATTCCATTTGGGAAGATTGTATGTTTCTAGAAATTTACCTGTTTTACTTAGGTTGTACAATTTCTTGGCATATAGTTCATAGTAATTTCTTACAAACCTTTGTATTTGTGTGGTATCAATTGTTACTTCTCTTTCATTTCTGATTTTATTTATTTGTGTCTTCTTTTTTCTTGATAATTCTGGTTAAGGGTTTGTCAATTTTGTTTATTTTTTCAAAGAACCAGCTCCTGGATTCAATGATCCTTTGAATTGTTTTTTTAGCCTCTATGTCATTTAATTTTGCTCTGATCTTGATTATTTCCTTTCTTCTACTTGCTTGGGCTTTGTTTGTTGTTGTTTCTCTAGTTCTTCTAGGTATAGGATTAGGTTGTTTATTTGAGATTTTTCTATCTCCTTTATATAGGCTTGTAATGCTACACACTTCATTTTCAGGATTGCCATTGCTATGTCCCATAAGTTTTGAGATGTTTTGTGTTCATTTTCAATTTCTCTAGGTACTTTTTATTTCTTCCTTAATCTTACTATTAACTCATTCATTATTTAATAATGTATTATTCAGCCTCCATGTATTACATGTTTTTTTTTTTTTCCTTTGAGGTTGGTTTTTAGTTTTGGACCATTGTAATAGGAGAAGATGCTTGATATGATTTCAATTTTCTTGAAAATTTTAAGGCTTGTTTTGTGTCCTACCATGTGATTTATCTTTGAAAATGATCCATGTACATTTGAGAAGTATGTATAATTCGCTTCTTAGGGGAAAGGTTCTGTAAATATCAATTAAGTCCATTTGATCTAGTGTGTCATTTAATGCTTTATGCTTGTTTGTTTTGTCTGGAAGAGCTGTCCATTGTTGACAGTGGGTTGTTAAAATTCCCTACTCTAAGTGTGTTGCTCTCTATATCATTTTTGCAGTCCTCCAAGATTTTCTTTACATATTTGAATGTTCACATGTTAGGTGCATATATGTTTATAAGGGTTATATCCTCTTGTTGGGCTGCTAGCTTAAGTGTTATGTAGTGAGCTTTGTTTTTTTATGGCCTTAGTTTTGAAGTCTGTTTTGTGAAGTCTGTTCTTATGTAAGTATTGCTACCCCAGCTTCTTTTCATGTCCATTTATTTGGAATATTTTTCTATCCTTTCAATTTCAGACTTTGTAAATCTTTTGTTCTAGCTGAGGCTCTTGCAGAGAGCATATACACAGGTTGTGTTTTCTTATCTACTCAGCTACCCTATGCCTTTTGATTGGAACATTTAATCTATTTACATTAAAAGTTATTATTGATAGGTACTTATTCATTGTCATTTTTCCTTTTGTAGCTGTGTTCCTCTCTCTCTCTCTCTCTCTTCCCTCTTCTCCTTCTTAATGCAGTGCCATCAGCATCTCTTGCAATGCTGGTTTGGTGGAACTTTACTCCTTTAGTCTTCTTTTTAAGGTTTGAAAACTATTTCACCTTTTATTTTAAATGAGAGCTTTGCTGTATAGAGTAGTCTTGGTTGCAGCTCTTTCCTCTTCATTACTTGGGATATTTAATGCCAGTCCCTTCTGGCTTATAGTGTGTCTGCTAAGAAGTCAGTGGTAGCTTTATTGCATTTTCTTTGTAGGTACCTAGCTGATTCTCTCTTGCTGCCTTTAAGGTTTTCTCTTTGTCTTTAAATTTTGCCATTTTAATTGTGATGTGTCTTAGTGTGGACCTCTTTGTGCTCATCTTGATTGGGACTCTCTGTGCTTCCTGAACTTGTGTGACTCTTTCCCTCACCAAATTAGGGAAGTTTTCTGTCATTGTTTTATCAAACAGGTTTTCTACCTCTTGCTCCCTTTCTTCTCCTGGTATTCCTATGACATGAATATTGTTACATTTCATGTTGTCCCAAAGCTCCCTTAAATTATCCTCATTCTTCTTGAGTCTTCTTTCACTTTGTTGTTCTTTTCTGGGTGTTTTTTTCTACCTCATCTCCAACTCTCTGATTTGGTCCTTTGCTTCATCTAGCCTACTTTTAATTCCTGCTAGAGCATTCTCTTTTCATACATTTCATTCTTCATCTCCAACTGGTTCTTATTCAAGGTTTCTATGTTCTTTTTCATGCTAATGTAGTTACCACTGAGTTCTCTATAGTTCTCACTAAATTCCTAGAGCATCCTTGTAACATTATTTTGAACTGTATGTCTGATAAATTTCTTGCCTTGATGTTATTTAGCTCTTTTTTGGAGATTCTACCTTTCTTTTCTTTCGGGGGTTGTTTTTTTCCTTCATTTTAGTTGGCTCTTTGTGTTAGATGGATTTGCTTTGATTCTCAGTCTTGTGTCGTGGTCTTATGTGTTTGGACTGTGGGACCCCATCATTCAGACTCCTTGATCTCCTGGTTGTTCTAGGAATGTCCTTTTTATTGGTTATGTGGACTTTCCTGTTGTGTTTTGATCCTGATTGTTATTGGCCCATTTGTTGGTGGGACTTTCCTCTGGCTGGCTGACTAATAGGCTTAACCCCCACCATGTATTGTATACTGTTATATTGTATAGGTGCTGACAGAACAAAGCAAAACATGACAAAAACAATACCAAAAAAAGCATTCCCCTCCCCCACACAACAGAAATATCAATGACAAGAGAGCAAGGAAAAATAAAATCAGAAAGAGAAATAGAGTAATAGAGAAAGGGAAAAAGAAAAAAGAATATGAGAAGATCAAAAGAAAGAAAAGTGATTATGAGAGGAGAAAAAGGAAAGGAACTAATACTAGTAATGAACTTAAAGAGGAAAATGGGATAAAAGAACCCAGAAAAAGTAACAAATAATAAAAGAAGACAGGAAGGGAACAATGGAGTAATCAAAGATAAAAGTAAATAAGAAATATGAAAGAAAAAATAGAGCACCAACAATGAAAGAAAAAGAAAAATATATTGATAATAAAAAGGCTATGAAAAAGAAAAATAGAAAAAAAATAGTGAAAAAAAACCCCAAGTGGATTGGTCTCAGCAGAGTTTGGTGCTTGCCTACTGGTTTATCCCTTTGGATGCCACCGAGATGTCTGAGTCCAGTGTAGTGAATGTCAGGTGCTGTTCACATCTGACCGTCAACAGCCTTTTCAAATCTATAAGCAATCTACAGTTTGTAGCTGACACCTGGGTTGTTCCCAAGGTGGGCCAAACTGCTCTGAAAAGTGGGCTTCTATCAGCACTAGGTCCAGGGATGTGTCAGTAAATGTCCCAAGTCATTGCACTGTCTTGAGAGGTCTTCTAGGTGTGGGTTAGATCCCCAGTTGGGGTTGCATCCCCAGCTGGGTCATGTACAGGAGGCAACCCATTGATATTTCTCTCTCACCCTGATTCTTCTCTCTCTGTCTCTCTCATATCGATAGAATATAACCTATATGCATTGTTTTCTTTCAAATTCTTGTATCATTCTGATGGGGTGGGGAAAGGGAGGGAAGAGTCCAGCAGCAAAACTATAACATGAAATGATGGCAGGGTACTCGCCCTCCCAATTTCTTTTTCCCCTTGAGCACTGCCACCACTTGCTCTGCTCCCACTGGATGCCCTGGCCCAGTGCCCACTCCTGAGGCCCCTGTACAGGGAGTCAGAAATCTAGTTCCTGGTAGGCTCAGCATTATTTCTTAGAGTATGTAAAACTAAACTGGTCCAAGTATACTTTGTGAACTTTATGAACTTTGAGAGAAAATTGTTTGCATTCACTTCCTGTTAGTCCATAAGCTAACATTTGTCAAATTTACCTGCTAGCAACCTTGATTTTCCAGAGGAGTAAACAGCAAGAAAAAGTCTCCAGAAATAATCACAGTTGGACATTACTGAAGAGATGAGAATCAACGTTGAGAAGCAGGACCCAGGGGACAAGAAAATCTGGTAGTTATTCTCTATCCTGTCTGTTGTTCTTTGAGCCCTGACAATATACAAAGCTTCCCATAAATAGGGTGGGCCAGTTAGCATATGCAAATAAAATCAGGAAAGTTTATTTTTAAACTGCTTATTTGTGCTTGAAAGTAGAGGCTAGACACCTGTTGGTTTCATGGTTTCATCTATGTCCTGGTGAAAATGCTAAATCCTTTTTTAGTTTTGTGTCTCACAATTGGAGCAGCTGTCCTTACCCAGGATCCCCCCAAATGAGGCTGTGATGTGCTTTGGGCTTTCTGCAATCCAAGACTTCCTGCTGCTTGGTATGTGTACCCCTCTGCTCCAGGAAATAAGGGCTTGGCTTTACTCCATGGGCTACTTTGACTCTTAAACAAAAATTTCTTTTGATGATTTAAATAACCTTATTCTAACTCAGTTTTAATAAAGACATTATTTTGCCACTTTTTTTCTTCTTTGATCTGTAAAACTCTAAACTTGTAAAAATAGAAAATGGAGTCGATACAACACAGAATTTTACTTTCATAGTTATAACCTGGGAATTACAGTTGGATTTCATATTCTTTCTAAACAAACAAGCAAACACAAAAACCAACCATTTTCCAAATAAACTAAAGGATATTCCAAAAATACCATGAAAAAATCTTTATATATGTCTATATCTATGGATATATATATGCCTTTTCATAAATTGTAGTGTTTAGTTAGTAAAAGCCTATAACTTAAGTATTAATGGATTCTAAATTCTAATTGCTCACAAGGATTAGACGTCTTCAATTATTTTTTCAGCTGCTTTGCCTATAAAGTTTAAACTATTCTTTTTTTTTAATTATGTGTAGTGATTTACACAGAAATGTGAGCTCCCAATCCACTTACATTTAACAAAGCAACACCAATAAGTTCCACTGGCTGCATTATACCTGTTTAATATGCTTTCCCCTTAGAAATTAGAAAATTAGAAGGAATACATGGAATTGAAAATCAAAGGGTGTTAGTCAGAATCAATGCTATAAGAATGTTAGATAACATTGGAAAGTGGTAGAATTAATCTTTCTTCCTTAATGTATATATTTTTCAGAACAGGTGCATTTTCCTAGTAGGCTGTTGACTCTCAGTAAATCACTTATAAGCAAGCAATTACCAAAGAGAACCATTGACTGGAATCTATTGATGTCTTCAAATAAAGCATAAAATTTTAATTCTGAGTACTAATGCAATATGCCCAGTAATTTTGAAGGAAATTACCTCAGGTCTAATGTTTCTGTTTGACTGCCATGTCATATTATTACTACCTGTGACTTCAACTGGATGTACAGTTTTTCACACCCCAAAAGGAGTCAAGGTTGTCAACCATATCATATTATGTTAAGTGGAAACCATAAAATAGTAGAAGAACCTATATATGTAGTATAAATACACACGCGCACACACACACCCCAGAGGCAGCATCAGATAGGAGATGTATTCCCATGAGCAAGAGCATGCTGGGAAAATGGAATGCTGGGAATTCCATCTCTCTACAAATGTAACTATTATACCTGTTCAGAAAAGAATTTATCTTTTTTCTATATCTGAGGAGAGCCTCAGTTCCCAAGTTTGAGAAACTATGTATTTCTGGGCACTATTTGAGCTTTCAAAATAGTCAGGATCCTTTGTTTCAGGTTTACCTCAGAGTGTTAACACCAAAAATTGAATTATTATTATTTATATATATATTATTGTATTTTTCATCACCATTTATCCTCCCATACCCTCTTTTACTTCCTTTCACCTTCTTCTCCCATAATCTCCACACTGTTGTCTGTGCCCATAAGTTCTTTCTCTTTTTTTTTCCTTGAACCAAATTATTATTATGATAAATTCTTACCATTCTGAAAGCTACCAATGTGAAACTAAGTTCTCATTTCATTGGGGAGCTGAAAGTGTTCAGTAAAAATGGGTTCTGCTCAGTTCCAACTTGAATTTTCTAGAGTAGGGTAATGTGTTAAGGAATCATTTAACATCAAGGTTAAGTTTTTATAGTCAGAGAGGGAGTGAAGGCAGGATCAATTTAACTTATTTAAGTCATGCAATTTCATTGATAAGATAAGATACTGGACTATTTGCAGGAATGAAGCTGTTGTTGGCTGACTACCCATCTCATTATTTCTCTTCACTTGTAGACAAAACCATAGACATGTCTCCTTAGGCAGCTGACTTGTTTCATTTTTACTCCAGATTGCTGTTGGGATAGGTTGACTTTCATGCTAGTAAAAGTAAGGGATGACTTCTTTGTGAGCTATGCAAGCTGTAAGTATTTTAGCTTAAGATTTTCCTTTGAATGTTTTCAGGAAAAAAAGGAAGTAAGTAGAGGAAAGGCCAAATCCTTCAACTTCTTTCTTGGTTACTTAGAGAAAAAAAAAAACATAGGAAGAGACACTTTATTTTACAGAGACTTTGTTTTATAGTTCTCTTGCTTTCCAAGAGTTGAAATAGACCTTTCACAGCAATAATAATAACTGAATTCATGGTCAAATATGACTCCCTAATATTTAAATTTATACTTATGAAAGCCAGGTTTATTCAGTTGCTCTTTCACTCACATACAAACACACCAAAACAACGTAAGAAGGAAAGTTATTGTCTTATGTAAGGTTTCTTATGTTTGTGAAAAATAACATATATGCAGAAACAATATCTGTAATTTATACATGTGAGTAGATGGATTTACTTAAAGATTATGTTGTCAAATTTATGCAAATTGGATCATAGTTTAAATGCACTCAAGGTTTTTTGAACTGATTCTGTCTTTCATGCTTATTTAAATGGAAAGTACCCTGTTGAATGACTATTCATTAATTTATCCTTTTTTATACCTGAATTTTCATCCATTATTATTTTAAAGCAGAGTCCACTTGTTTGGAACTCTTTCAACTTCTCAGGTGTCCAAGTCCCAGAGCAGTTGCTCCATAAACCTGGGAAACCATCAGGTCTATTTCTTCCCTTTCAGATGAGTCTGGGTTGATATATTTTTAATGAAAAAAATGTTGTTTGATTTTAGAGAGAGAGAAAAATTGATTTGTTGTTTCACTTATTTAAACATTCATTGGTTGACATTTGTATGTGCCCTGCCTGACTGAAGATCGGACCCACATCCTTGGTGTAGTGGGACGATGCTCTAACCAACTGAGCTACACCACCAGAGTTTGGGTTAGTATTCGTCAGCTTCTTTCTTATACATCTCTAGTGACTTGCTTATACACACACTCAATGATGTTCATTCACTTACCTCTACTTGCAGAGTATTTAAATTTTATTTATTTTTATTCTAAATTTTTGACAGTCTGACTAAATTTTAACTTTATTTATGCATATTGAATTGGAATAGGCATAAACCAAAAAAGAAGAAACAAAATCAGGATAAAATGTCAATGCTATTTTCTTTGCAGGGAGGAGTCAGGAGATAGAACAAATTTCTAGGACAACATTGTAAGACATCCCAAAGTAGCTAGTTACATAATGTTTATAGTAAAATGTCAAAATTAGATATCATCCTACTTATTCTACAATAAAAAAGGAAGTCAAAAGTTTATTCTACTTAGTATAAAAATCTTTACATTAAATATAGTGATTCATTTCTCAGAAAATCAAAGTATTTAAGTTTTATTATGCTTTGCTCTTCTTGTGTTGTCTAGTCCTGATTCTCTGATTAAGTCAAATTTTCTTTAAGGACAAGAACTGATATTTTATTTGCTTCACACTCCAAAGAGATTGCACCAGAGTCAGTGACCAATATTATTATTGCTTTTTAGTCCCTCCCAAATAGCTTTGTGTTTGAGTCTACTAGTATCTAGGTGATGAGAGGGGATGATGTGATAAAGCCTGATTACCTCATGTAGTTCTTTCATTTGTAACCTTCCAGACTTGTAGGTAAAATTTATTTCAACAGAAGAAGCAATATCAGAGGGTTCAAGCAGATTACTCAGACTGTTCTTCCTTGCCTCTGTTTTCCCTTTTATAGGATAGGCTTTAACTATTTACACACCAAAGACATCCATCAAACCAAAGACTGTGCCCACTCCACAAGGCAGATATCAGGGCTCAAGGCAGGGTTTTAAGACACAGGCACCCATAAAATGCTCTATATTCTTCAGAAACTTCTTCCCCAAATAACTTTTTTCCCATAAAATATTTTCATACAGTGAAAACCTATCTAAAAGAAAATTTTCCTTCAGATTTCTCTAACAAAGACCTCTTTTCCTGATGGCATGCAACTACAGTTAGAAGTCCTGGGGCTGGGTCTCCCTGTAGATAGTCTCTCCTTATTTATGGGAAAGTGAGGAAAACATAAGTTTTCTGGGATTTTCCAGATATTTTCCTGACAATCATACTACACAACATTTATTGGCTGCTTTCCTGCACTGGGCCCATCTCAGGCAGGTGGCAGGGGCTTCTCTGCAATGCATCTTTGTTTGGCCAATATCCTCATCACAACTTCACCCTCCCCAACCTGTCTAAAAGAAACAGGTCTCAGGAGCTTCCAAAAGCAGGCCTACAAATCAGAGGGATCTGGCAGCTTTGGGGAGCCTTTGCTTTCTGTGTTCTTCACAGTGCACTGACATGAGTGCCAGGAGGCCAATGGGGGAATCAAGACCTCATATGTTACACAAATCCTACTTCAGAGAGTGGAATTATATATCCTTTTTTGAACTTAAATACAACCTTGATCTGTTTCTCTTGAATAAATAGATATTGCTACAGGTTGTTTGATAGGGGCATCCAAAGGTTGTCAAAATTCATGCTTTCTTACCTTTTATTTCCAGTTTTCACCACTACTACAAGTTACATATCAAGAATTTCATCTTTACCTTTGCAGATTATCATCAGGATGCATGGAGAGAGAGCAGGAGGCTGCTGTGAGTAAAGTCCTAAGTATGACCTCTGGTCAAAAGTAAATTCTTCTGCTACCCTTGTTTTATAGGGGAATAAATAAAAGTTCAGAACAGAAAAAGAACTTGCCCAGAAATCACCAGCTTTACATGACAGAGCTGGTAATTGATCCAGCTATCACCACTGTGATCTATTCCCTTTCTTCATTGAGAAGTAACACATTCAAATTTGTCTAGCATGTGTCATCCCTGTCTAACATTGGCCCAGAAGCTGCTGATATAAAACATGTCACTGTGGTGCTTGCTATTAGCAGGTCACCACCAGCAGACCAGGGGCCCCAACATGGGAGAAGGTAATTACCTTAAACAGATTTCACTCAGATGAGAGGAAAAGATCCAAATAACAGGGCACAGGACAGGATTTGGTAAGTTCTCACATTGTGTTATATACAGAAGCAATGAGATATATCTCCCATTTCTTCTCCTGAGGGTCTCTATCTTTCTCAAAAGTCATTTGTTTTTCCATTTTCCCCTCCAAGCTCTAGTAAGAAGTCATATATTCTCCCATGAGTATTGTTCTTTCCTTCCACTTCTCCTATAAGTTGGTATTTAAGCCCTGAATTCAAACCACCTTACTGTGAATCTCTGCATATGTATATCAATAAACATTTGTCTTTTCTCATGCTAATTTTTTTGGTCAGTTTAATTAGCAAGCCTCCATTTACCAAACTAAGAGGGTAGAGAAAAAGATTCTCCTCCTCCAACTATATCATCACCCAATGAGAGGAGGGCTGAGGCCAGAACCTTCCAGGGCACTCATAGATAGTTGTCCAGAATGGAAAAAAAAGAATTAACTAAAAAGAGATTGACATGGGCTGGTTAGAGGAGGGGACTCAGAAGGGTGTGGGGAGTGGAGGGGTTCAAGAAGAGTAGGGAGAAGAGTAGGGGGCCATGACAAATCTTGCAGAGAGTTTGGAGAGACTAACACTTTATTGTGTGTTTACTGTTTGCTTCACTCCACCAAGCTTGTAAAACATCATGCCATCTAATCCTGATAGCATGCTGGTTCCTGAGAGTAAGCCCTAGCCTCACTGTCCAGGCCCAGAGAAGGGAAGTGACTCACTAAGTTGTTGAGCTGTGAGAGAAGGAGCCAGTGTCAGGCTCTGGATGTTTGGCTTTTATACTCCTGCCTTTCTGCTCTCTGCAAACCAGGAGAAAATTCTAAAACCTGGTTATTTAGTTTAAGAGTCATCTTGTTTTAAACAGAGAGCAACAGCTCTAACCAGTGTGGCTCGGCTGGGTGAACTGAACTAAAAGGTCATCAGTTCCATTCCTAATCATGGCACATGCCTGGGCTGTGGATTGAGTCCCCGGTTGGGGCATGTGTAAGAGGCACCCAGTCAACGTTTCTATCCTTCCCTCCCACCCTAGATAGATACATAGATGATAGATAGATAGGCAGATAGATAAAGAATCTTTAAATAGAGATGATTAGACTTGTAGCCTATGGGACAAAGCTGAGCCACTGCCTGTTTCTGTAAATGAAGTTTTGTTGTTTTCTGGCCCTGGCCACTCTTTTGGGAGCTGTTATCTATGGTGGCTTTCACCAGCACTGGCAGAAGGAAGTGGCTGTGAAGGAGACACCCAAAGCCTAACAATTTATTATGTGTTCTTTACAGAAAAAAATGTGCTTACCCTCCCTGACTTACACCACTAGGTTGCATAAACATTTTACAAAATGGGAATTCTGATTCAGTTTAATGTAAAAATCTTATAATGAAAATACACTTATAGAGAAAATATGATATTAAATTAGTGTGATTTCCATCTACTAAGGAATAAAATCATGTACTCTAAACTGTACTAAATTGGGATATTATTGTTTTCAGAGATTTGAAAGAACCAAAAGCTGATGAATGACAATTGGATGGCATCAATAAAGCAGCACACACCAACTCAAAAATCAAATCTGGTAAAATCTTTGCATTTCTCTCTCTCTGGTAAAATCTTCTCTCAAGAACACAGAAGAGGTGGGTGGGCAGAGAGTTAGAAAAGGTGAGGGCATCATACTTAAAAGACAACAAACAATCCCTTAGGACTTTGGAGTTAGCACATAATAGGGCGCCAGCTGATTTGTCCCTTGCCCATTAGCCAAGACCCCAGGGCCTTGAGGAAGAACATATGTCTCTCTTTTCTTTTTATGTGTCTGGAAGTAGTACCATGGGCTCTTCAGGTAAAGGGGTGTCCCTTGGGCTGGCAGCCTCCCTGATGTTGGTAGAACAGCAGGCTGTCTGAAGTGGCAGTCCTGCTGGGGCACATCTGTCCCTCTCAGTATTCATACTGCTAATGTCTCTCTCTGGTGACAAATGCAAATTGGGTTGCTTCGTCCAAACATGTAAGCCTCATTAACAAGTGCATAGCGATTAGCACAGAACACTGGCCTCTCCTGTGTGTTTGGTTTTTATGTTCACCCACCTAGGGGTCTCTCATCCTTCAGAAGAGAATTATTAATAGGGAGCTCTGGTTGTGGGGAACAAGCAGGTACAGAACACTTTTTATTTTAAACAAAAGAAAGGCTATGGTAAGTAGAAGTTTGTTCGCCATAGGTTATTTTCTGTAAAGCAAGTCGATCACCTCTGATAAAAAATTCAGCAAAATCAGACTATAATACACCTTGACCTTAAAAAAAAGTGTGTGTGTGTGTGTGTGTGTGTGTGTGTATAATTACCCAGTGTGCCCCCAGGGCAGAATGGTATATAAGATTTCAACTCTGGATATGAGATATAGGGAAGGTAGATTTTTATAATTTGTTTAAATACCTGTTGAGTTGGCCAGAAGTCCATTTAGTTTTTTCCATAAAATAAAAGACACATTCTCCACTTTCACCAGTAACTTTATTGATTTGGATATTTTGAGTATGTTGACTATATCCCGTATGGGATAACATTGAGTATTCTCAATTAATATACCAATTTGATGGCCATCAACTTTAACTAGTCTATCCAACTGTGGAGCATTGTCCAGTGAGAAATCTCTAGCACGAAACCTCACAAACCACTTTTGACACATTCAATCAGTCACAGATGCTACTGTATACACTGTATAATTTTTCTGTGTGTGTATCAGTTGCATTTTTACCTTTCTTGAAATAATAAAGCATAATATGCTGAAAATGCTGCATTTTCTTGCCTCTTCAATATTAAAATGGCTACACAAAAATTCACCAATTTTGATAAGTTTTTATGCATGCTAATATGACAACTGTCACAATACAACAAAATTGTTTCAAATGACGTTAAAGTCAACTAAACGCTACTAGAGTATTCTTATGGAAAAAAAAACAAACAAACTCTTTGGCCAACTCAATCAATACTCATTGACTTAAAATATTTTTGGTGAAGAATGTGATGAACAGTATAATTGATAATTGAAACTTTGCTTTTTCTTTCATTTAATTAATCTACATTTAATTATTCAAATAATTTTATTTCTTAAATCAGAAATTTAAATGCATACAATGTTTTTGTGTTTCTTAAATTTATCTAATAATAACATTGTGATAATAGCAGCCTGGAAATTCAGTCAAGGGTTGTACTTTTGTTATTAACAAATGCCCCATACTCTTAGGTCCTGGAAAGTTTGAAATAGTCTTATTGCAATCAAAATCGTTTTAAAGTCTTTTTGAAGCCAAGAATATATTTGTGGTATAAGCACAGGTTAACTCTATGGTATTAGGTATCAAGGGGATAAAACAAAATATTACCTGATAATGATGAGGACTTTTAGTTTGCATTCATTTGACTCTCAGTATACATTTTGTGATGCCACACAAATTATTTTTACTGGTAGAATTTCACATGATGATTTTAAAATATTTTAAAGGATAGTATCAATACTCTGTTCTCATTCCTGGAAATTTTGTTTGGCACACAAGAGATAAACCTTTTGAATTTAAGGTAAATTAGCATACATCTACCACACAGCATACATTGAAGACACCACATCATGTCAGGCATATGCATAAAAGCAGTAGGAAGTGTGACAATCTGGAAGTTTGTCACTGGTGTCAAACACATGTATGTTTGTCCATCCAAACAATTGACCAATTGGCTTAATTTTTATTTGAGCATTTGATATCATAAATATAAAGCATACAGCAAACTATAGGAAAATTATATATTCAAGTGCTCAATTAATTTTTCCTTGTTGATCATTTAGTATAAACTCAGGCAGAGCAAAGATATATCATCATAGTAGTTCTGAAAATTTTAGTTATTTCTATTTTCTGATAAACAAAGTTCTGGGGAAAAATTAAAATTTTTTTTTCTCAAGAAGATACAGATTATTTTGTTTTTATCTGTAGTTAGAAATATAAAAATAGTCAATGAGAAAATTAATTTAGTAATTGAACATATAATTTTCCTATAGTTTATGTTTTATTTTAATGGTAGCAAATGCTCAGATAAAAATTAAACAAATTAGTCAGTTGTTTGGATGGGCAAATATACAGGTGTTTGAGACCAGTGACAAACCTCTAGATGGTCACACTTCCTTTGGCTTTCATGCATACACCTGGCGTGGAATGGTGCTGTTGATGTATACTAAGAATTTCTTATTAAAGGTTTTAAAAACATTCTTCACCTTTTAATCACAGCACAAATCCAGCATGGTTATTGTTTAAATACTTTCTTTCTAAAAGGTCATCTCTGCTCTGAAATGAAGTCACCATGTTACCTTCTCTTTAAAAGGAAATCAAATTGCTTGTGTGAAGATTCACAGAGCCTCCATGCTATGTGCCTGTCTGAGAGGAGAGAGGTAAATGGAGAGAGAAAAGAGCTGTCTGAGAATCAGAGAATTACAGGGATGCTGTGCAGGGGCATACGGGCAGTTCAAAGCCAAGAACCTTGTAAGTCTTCTGCAAGAGATCTATGAGCCACCTGGGTCCTATGGGCTCTAGACTCCTCTTCAGTGTTGTGCTCACTACCACCCATAACAAAGCTACCAGCTCTTCATCTTTTCTCTTCCTAAAGGACTGTGTTTCTGAGGGGAACAGTGATGTGACTGGCATTTCCCTCATCAACAAGGACTCCTGAAGGCTGCCTCAGCACCACCCATTCCTTGCCTTGGACAAGCGCTTGGCTGTTTCCAAGCATGTGAGCTCTTGTGCACTTTGTTTTTCTCCCTCCATTTCCCCCTACTTTAAAAAGGGCCTCAGTTCCTTGAAGTGCTAAGTACCCTCATCTGCATCTGCCTGCTCCTGCAATCACATGTAACACTAGTCAGACTGCAAACATAAAGTGCCACCTGGTCCAGGTGTGGCAGACAGGTTCTAGGTATCTGGAGGAACAGGCATCTGACCTTGCAGCTGGAAGTAAGCCTACTAGACAGGGATACTAGTAGGAGAGAGAGTGCTGAGTATTGGCTTGGCACTGAGAGTGAGATGGTGGCCTGGGGGGCCCTCAGACGTGGCACCTGAACTTTCTACTGGTGACTTTCTTTCATTGGTGAATAAAGTTCCTCTCTTTCTTGGAAGGAAAGAGGATAACAAGGGAAGAAAGAAGCAGGTGTATTCTAACAGTTGACTCTTTTTCTGTCTGTTATTTATCTTACATAATAATTCTAAAAATACTATGTGGTATTTTTAGAATTATTAATCATTAAACTGTATATTCACCTGTGAATGTCACAGATCCAATTTGTCTGATTGAATGCTACATTATTACCCCTCCAATAATTTCTTCACTATCCACAGAAAGCTCAGGCCAGTACTCAACACAAAGGGGTGTAGTTCTGAGCCAGTTTTATACCATGAGATCAAATACTCCGCTTTCTTTAAACCCCTACTCATTACTTTGAGTAGTTCTCTAAAATGTTCATTATGTCTTGTGGCAAAAGTATGTATACAGGGATTGAAATTATAATTTCTCAGAAAGGAAAGAGAATGGACAACAACATTCAGTGACAGAGCTTCTTCTATAGGACGTGGGTCTTACCCAACAACAGCTCTCCCCCATTCCCAAGATCTTCTTGTAAGAGAACAAACCAGGTAGTTTGTCAATCAGAAAACCAAGCACCAGAAGCAGCAATCTTCCAGGGGTCTGCCCTGAGGGCAGCAGATGTGTCTGGAATGTGTCTGGCCATACCCCAATTGTTGCTCCAGGCAGCAGGAGTAACTGTGTCGCACAGCTCTCCTTGCTCTTGATTGTGCTGGGCTGTCCCATCTGCATGCAGCCTGGCACCCTGCACCTGCCAGGAAGAGTATGAGAGTACCCCCCAACTCCCTCAGTAGTGGGTCATAGAGTCTTCTGCTTGCTTTCCTTCCAGTGTCAAACACCAAGACCTAGCATCATAAATGAGGAAAAAAAGTCAGTAGCATGGAGCATTGACACGACCACTGGCCTGCAGTGACCACAGAACACTGAAGATGGCTCATCGAAACACGAGAAAAACATACACAGAGACAACCAGGTCCTGTGAGGAAATAGGAATGGAATGGCTACTCTCTCTAGTGGAGAGTGCCATGGCCACCCTCCCTAGGGGAGAGTGCCTCATTCTCCCACCCGAGTAGGCTTTTATTGGGTTTGTTTACACAGGAATTCAGGTAAAGTTCATTAAACATTGCCAGGAAGTAAGGGTCAAACAATAGACAACAAAGAACTCTGAGTGCCTATTTTGAGTCAGGGTCAGATAGCCAAAGAGCTGTAAAACTTTGAGGAACAAACTTACTTCTTGCTTGGACCCTTATCATTTAATTGAGAACATTCTTAAAAAAGTGGGTTTCATAGGATTTTACATATACTTTCTTAGGCCTGATGACTGGGGAACCCGCCCTTTCCAGCTCAGGGCTGCACCACCCTCTGTCAATGTTTCAGGCTTAGGTGGAGCAAGGGAAGTAAGGCAGCCAAGAGATTAGGAGATTTTCTCGCAGACAATGAGGACTCAGGCTATGTCAAAGCCGAGGGGCAAGGGTCCATCACCCCCTTTTGCTATAGCCCCCAAAGTTCTTCCTTGGGGGCCTCCCACATGATCATGCCTGTCTTAGATTGTTCCCCCCTTGGGGAATCTTACCTGTCATTGGCTAATGGAGCAAGCATTGGGGGCCAGGCAGGGTGAAGTAAAAGGAGCAGAAGCAGTGTTCCTGCCAGGGAGATAAGCTTTTGTCTCCTGGGTAGCTTACGGTCATGGTCATTCCCTCTGCCTTAGCCTTGGCAGGGGTTACAGCTTCTGATACCAGGCAGGGCAGTTCCCAACAGAGCATGGTGCTAGCAAGGCCAAGTCTGAGTCTTCAGTTCACAAATGCTTTAATTAGCTTTGCATGAATTTAAAGATTGTTCCACAGATCCTGCCAGCCTTATTGCAAGGGTGTTCAGGATAACTATTACCATTGCCAGAGAGACCATTTGAAGCTCAGACTCAGAACCACCATCGCTAAAGGAAAGTGGACCAATGACAGTATGATATGGGCTTCTATTTACCTACAGTATATAACAGCTGTCTGTCCTATACCTTATGATTGGCACACTTTTCATTAGTCATTTCACTCTAAGTGTACTGAGTACATGTTATGTAAAAAGTACTACGCTACTCTATAGCTGCAAAATTAGGTAAGACAAAGTGAAGAGGAAAGGGGAAGGCAGAGAGCGGAAAGCAGAGAAGAGCAGATGGGGCAAGAGGAGGCAGGAAGCAGAAGAAGGAGGGGAAGAAGGAAAATTTACCATCTTAATGAGCCCCAATTACTGTGGGGCTTTTTAAAAACATATGAGTAAGGAACATTAAACCCATTCACACATGAGAAAGAAAGAGGCTTAGAAAATTTAAAAAAGAAAATGATGTCCACACACAAAACTTTCAATAATTAATTTTTCACCTGTTGGAACTTGAAATGATGATAGAAAGTGATCTGGGCTGGAGTCAGAAGCTATCCATTCTAGTTAGCCCTGTGATGATGATCTGGGTGATTTTGGGCAAGTCACAGGATGACCCCACACTTTGTTCCTTAGTCTGTAAGTGGCAGGTTGTACTATCAGTCTACAGAGCCTTTCACTCACCCACAGTAATGGATTAAAACAAATTAGTTTGCCTGCCATAGGCAGAGCCTGCACTAGGCACTTCACCCCATTGCCACAATCGCCTATTATCTTGTACCCTGACACTTTCCACTTTGGTTACCTTCCTAAAACCATTTAAGTTTGCAACCTCTGTATAATCTAAATCTTTCCACATCCCACAGCTTAGCAGACTGACTCCAAATGACAGATATTTTTTCCAACACTTATATGATGAATTCATTTGCAGCTTTCAGATCTTGAAATACTGGCTTTGTTCTGAATAGAGCACCTGCAATAATTTAATGTCCATGGTAGATCCAAAGACTTAATTCCCTGTACTAATCAGCCTAATAGTCAGCTCTTTGAAGTGGCATATAAATCAGCCCAATTTCTAACAGACATCCAAGGAATTGGGTTAGACGAAAGTAGGGGTCACTTACACTTGAGGAAACTGATGCACACAAGGGTTAAAGTTACCCATGGTGGGCCACACACCTTGTTAATGGTGGAATCCAAATTTAAACCTGTGTAGTTTGGCTTCGGATCCTTAACCACAACACTGTGTAACTTTCACCAATCATATCAGAGAAACTGGAGTGTGAGCTTGCTGTGACTAAAGCTTATTCTCTGCAAGTTGTAACTCTCCTTATTCCAAAGACCTCACATTTATAACACAAATAGATAATTAATTTCCTACAATTTTAAGAAATTACCATTGTCAAGCTCTGACCTAATCATCTGAGAGAAGTTTGAAATATCATTCCTTAATTTGCTGATTAGAATAACACTTAAACATATACAGTAGCAGTGATACTTGTTCACAAATGTGTTTGTGTCAAAGTGCACAAACTTTCTCCTAGAATCTTCAAAAGGTTTATGTCTTTTAGGAAGTGATTCTTCAAAACTGACAATAACCAGAGGGGAGGTGGGAAGGGATAACGAGGGTGAGGGAAGAGGGAAGGGTTGTCAAGGAACATGTATAGAAGACACATGGGCAAAACCAAAGGCAGCTAGGATCGAGGGTGGGAGGTGGGGATGGCTGGGGTGGGTGGAAGTGGTGGTGGGGAAATGGAGACAACAGTACTGGAACAACAACAACAAAAAAAACAGTGATTGTTTATGTCCCTTTAAGGGTAGCATCCTCCAGATTTCATACCTTCAGCATGTACTCATGGCTTGTCATGCACCAGACAATGTGGCAGGTTCTCAGTAATGACATGGTCCCTCTGTCTCTGAGGTCACTTTTGAGAGCAAGTAATAAACTGGGTTTCCAAAGTAGGAGCACCTAAATTGAGTCAGTCTTGTTTTGAGAAGAACTTATCATCTTAAATTTAGATATTGAGGGTAATTTTTTATTGAGATGTAATTGACATATGGCATTGTATCATTTTTTAATAAAATGTTTTTTAATTGAAATAATAGGGGGAAAATGATCTCTTATAATGACATATTGAGTAATAAGCAATAGGAAGGGCTACATCCCAGGGCTAGAAGTTGGGTGGTCAAACTAAGATAGTAAGGAGATATTTCACCAAAACATCCTCAGAATTTTAATGTAAAATAATTTTTTAACAGACACTAAGTGAATGTGAGACAGTGCTGGCAAAAATAAATATTCCTTAACATTCACGAACTCAGTTTTCATGAACTTTACCTCTAGTCAATGTCACATGTACAAAG
The DNA here is from genome assembly GCF_004126475.2 of Phyllostomus discolor. Lineage (NCBI taxonomy): Eukaryota > Metazoa > Chordata > Mammalia > Chiroptera > Phyllostomidae > Phyllostomus > Phyllostomus discolor. The sequence goes on from NC_040908.2 coordinate 71,791,180, forward strand.
AGCTAATTTTTTAAATTGTTGTTCAAGTACAGTTGTCTCCATTTCCCCACCCCCCATCCCCCAACCTCAGCCATCACCACCTCCCAGCCTTGATGCTACACCCCTTTGGCTTTGTATCAGTTTAAGTGGTGTATGTGTTGGTTTGATACATTTATATATTGCAATATGATTACTACAGTAGCATTGGTAAACACCTTTATCATTTCACATAATTATCACATGTTTTTTGTTTTGAGAACAGTTAATATTAAGTCTCTTAGCAATTTTGAAGTTTATACTATAGTACTGTTGACAATAATCACTATTGTTGTGTATCAGATCCTCAAGAATTCATCTAGTTGCAAGTTTGTGTCCTTAAAACAACATTTCTCCAATTCTGACTCCCTACTCTGTAGCCTCTGGTAGCCATCATTCTACTTTGTTTTAAAAAGTTCAGGTTTTTTAGATTCCAGATATAAATAATATCATACAGTATTTGTCTTTCTCTGTCTGACTTATCTCACTTCATATAATGCCTTCAAGCTCTATCCATGTTGTTGCAATTGGAAGGATTTCCTTCTTTCTAACAGCTGAATAATAATTCTTTTCTCTGTATGTACAATATCTCCTTCATCCATTTATCTCCTAATGAACACTTAAATTCTGGGACTCAACATCAAGAAATGTTTTAATATATCCTGAAAACTAAAGCACCAAATTAGTCCACCATGACTCCTTTGATGCTCATTCCTCTCTCTACTTATTTTTTCTCCTTGCCACCTATTACCCTCTTTTCCCAGACTTACCCTTAGTTATTTTTCCATTCCTTCCTTTCAGCTTCTCCTTCCCATATAGATACAAAGGAAACCAGAAGCATATGAAAAAAAAACCTTATTTCATTGCTTTTCTATAGCTATAATGTATATAAATAAAGTTTTATTTATTAGTATTTACAAAAATGATGAGGGTAAGACAAGTCTGGGAGAATATATTCATAGTGGAAGAGAGATAGGTAAATAATATCTGTAGAAATTATATTCACAGAATGGGCATTTTTCAAATTTTAATAAGGGAATACATTTTTCTGTTCTTTAGTTAAAAGCTAAATGAGGAATAGATGTAGTAATATTTGTCAGATTTTACATTTATTTAAAGCCAGGATAAGAGCACAACTCAATATTTATGATGCAGCAGCTTCTATATAAATATTAAAATAAGGCAGTTATCATCAGAACTATTTTTTTGTTTTTATTTGCATTCAAGTTTTAATGAACACAAAATTGTACTTATGTGGTAAAGTTCTATACCTGAAAAGATAATTCTTCTGTTTATTAATAAATATAGCCATAGGATTGTCATTGGAAAAATACACTTTTAAACTAAATAATTTGAGAAAACATGAAAAAGGACTTCTGCTTCTGGAAAGATGGAGTAGATGTACTTTTCCTTATTCTTCCTGCCAATAGCAACTAAAAGCTATGGCCATTATGTATGAAACAAACAAAAACACTGCTAGGTGGAGAAAAGGCAGGTCAGCAAGTGTCCATGGGAACTAAGAAACAACATGTCAGTAGGTTTCCTGGGTTTTCTTTTTGCCTCCTATATACCAGACTGAATCATTGGAGAAGTCAGCAACATAGAAATACAGTGGGTGAGGTCCATAAAAGCCCTTAGAAAAGCCAGAAAATAAGGAAAGACATGGCCTGGCCTGGCCAAACAGAAATCTTTTATACAATAAATGTTCTACTCTTGACAAACACCATAGGAAATCTGTGGACCTACCCTTTTGGTCAGCAAAGGCTGAGGAGGTATCCAGACTTCCATCTTCATGGTGTCCCCTAGCTCTGGTTCCATCAGACAAGGTAAGAGAAGATGTAAATTTCCCCTCATTGGGTAGTATACACACTCCCTTCTCCACAGGAATGACCCCAACCCCACCTCATGCACTGTTGAGGAGGCTTGAGTCCACCTGGCAGGAAGGAAGTGCTGTTCTCCTGCCTTTTGGAGTAGTATCAGAGGAGGCCTGGTGGAGCCTCAGGACTTTAACCAATGTGAAGCAGTGACAAGGTTATTCCCCATTTGGTGTCAGTGGAGAACCAGTGTGGAGTAGTACATAGGGTCTTGTGTCCTTCCTAGCCAGGATGGTTTCAGCAGAGGCCTAGTGAGTGGCCTGAGCATCCTCCCTTCTCAACAGCAAAAGGAAGCCTCTCCCTGCCCAAGTACTAATCCAGACAAAGTGGGGAGCCTGGACTTCCACACACATGTAGCTGCAATGAAGTGGTGCTCCCCTTGCACTCATCAGAGCAGTATCAGAAGAGGCCTTCTAAATCACAAGATTTAAGTGAGAAGACTTATAACACAATACCAAACTTTCCAGGTTTCAATCTAAGATTGTATGAATAATAAGTACCAGAAAAATTATAAGTTGAAAGAGAAAAGAAAATCAACATTTTCTAGTGCAGGGATGACATAGATATTAGAATGATTTGACCACTTTAAAACAGCCATCCTAAAAATGCTTGAAAATGGATATTTTAGAATTAAAAAAATGTGACTCAAAACCTCAGTGGATGGATTTAAACTTAAGAGAAGATAAGTGGACAGAAGGAAGAGTTGATTGACCTTAAAGATAGATAAATAGATGCTACTCAACCTAAAAAACAGGAAGAAAATATATTGTGGAAAAAGAAACAACAGAAAAAAAAATATACATATATACTTACCATTTTAAATATTAGTGAATAGGTGGAAATGAAAGCATTCAATTTTTTTAAATTAAATTTGTTGAGGTGACATTGGTTAATAAAATTATATAGGTTTGAAGTGTACATTTCTATAATATATTATCTGTATCTTGTATCATGTGCCCACAACCCACAGTAAAATCATCTTTTATAACCATATATTTAATCTTCTTTACCCTTTCCTATCTTCTCAGCCCTCTTACGTCTGGTAACCACTATATTGTTCTCTGTGTATATAAATTTTTGTTTTTCTTGTTTATTTATTTGTTGTTTTTAGTTTTATATCCTACATATCAGTGAAGTCATATGGTTCTTAATTTTTTTCTGTCTGGATTATTTTGCTTGGTATGATATTCTCAGGGTCCATTTAGGTTGTCACAAATGGCAATATTTCATCTTTACTTATGACTGAATAGTATTCTGTTTTATATATGTACCAAATGGTCTTAATCCAATCATCTATTGACAGACACTTTGGTTGTTTCCATGTCTTGGTCATCATGAAAAAATATATATATAAAATTTCAAATCCCCATGACACATATATAAGGTAGACCACATGGCAAACCTTAAAATTTAAAAGAACTAAAATAATAAAGTGTGGGTTCTCTGCCCACAAGGAAATCAAACTAGAAATTAGTAACAGAAAAATAATAGAAAACTCTCTAAATATCTGGAAACTAAACAACACATGTCAAATACTTTGTGGATCAATGAGAAAGTTTCAAGGTAATCCCCCCCCAAAAAATTCCATTGAATTGAATAAAATTAAATTTTAACACATAAAAAATTTATTGAAAACAGCTAAAACAGGAAAGGAAGGAGGTTTATAGCCTTAAATGATAGATTAGAAAGGCAGAAAAGCCTTATCTTAAATATATTTTATTCACTATTCTATTACAAGATGTCTCAATTTTTCCCCCTCTGCCCACTTCACCCAGTAAGCCCATTCCTCTCAGCAATCATGCCCTTAGTTCATATCCATGGGTCATCTATATAAGTTCTTTGGCTATTCCATTTCCTATACTATTCTTAACAACCCCCTGTCTATTCTGTACCTATCAGTTGTGCTTCTTAGTCCCTGTACCTTCCCCGCAGGCTCCTCGTTCCCCTCCCAGCTGAATACCCCCAAATGATCTCCATATCTATGACTCTGTTCCTGTTTTGGTTATTTGCTTAGTTTGTTTTTTTAGATTCAGTTGCAGATAGTTGTGAATTTGTTGATATTTTAATGTTCATAGTTTTAATCTTTTACTTAAATGAGTCCCTTTAACATTTCATGTAATAATGGCTTGGTGATAACAAACTCCTTTAGCTTTATCTTGTCTGAGAAACACTTTATCTACCCTTCTATTCTAAATGAAAGCTTTGCTGGATAGAGCAATCCAGGTTGTAGGTCCTTCCTTGTTTTTTAGCACTTTGAATACTTCCTGCCTGCAAATTTTCTTTTGAGAGATCAGCTGACATTCTTATGGGAACTCCTTTGGAAGTAACTCTGTTTTTCTCTAACTGCTTTTCAGATTCTCTCCTAATCTTTAACCTTTGGCATTTTAATTATGATGTGTCTTGGTGTGTTCCTCTTTGGGCCCAACATGTTTGGGATTCTCTGAGATTCCTGAACTTGTATGTCTGTTTCCTTCACCAAATTAGGGAAGTTTTCTTTCATTATTTTTTCAAATAAGTTTTCAATTTCTTGCTCTTCCTTTTTTCCTTCTGACATCCCCATGATTCAGATGTTGTTACATTTGGAGATGTCCCAAAGGCTCCTTATACTATCTTTATTTTTTGAATTGTTTGTTTTTTTCTTGCTGTTCTCTTTGAATGTTTATTTCTTCCTTATGTTCCATATCATTGATTTGAATCCTGGCTTCACTCCCTCCACTGCTGATTCCCCATATATTTTTCTTTATTTCACTTAGTGTAACCTTCATTTCTTTCTGGGTCTTTTTTATGTTGTTGCCATATTCACTGAGTTCTTTGAGAATCTTGATCACTGGTGTTTTGATATCTATATCTGATAAGTTGGTTATCCCCATTTTGTTTACTTCTTTTTCTGGGGTTTTGTTCTGATCTTTTATTTGGGCCATATCTCTTTGATTCATCATTTTGGCAGCCTCCCTGTGTTTGTTTTTCCCTGTGTATTAGGTAGAGCTGTTTTGACTCTCTCTTACTAGCAGTCCTGTCTGTATGAATGTGGTTTCTTTAAATCCTTTGTTGTTGGACTTCCATACAACTCGATTTTTTGATGGTTCTGAGTGTTATTTGTTTTAAGGTTTAGTTGTAATTCTTTCTGTGGTTGCTCAAGGAGGTAACGTGTGTTTATGTATCCTTCCACCTTGAATAGAAGTCTAAGAAAAGTCTTAAATCAATAGACCAAGCTTCCACCCTAAGAATGTAGAAAGATAAGAACAGAAGAAACCCAAGAGAAGCAGAAGAATGAAAATACCGAAGAATGGAAATAAATAAAATTGAAAACAAAAACAATAGAAAACTTAATGAAACAAGCTGATTCTGTAAGATCAATGTATACTTGAAACTTATACAATTCTACTAACTAATGTCACCCCAATAAATTTAATCAAAAAGTATTCATATAAATGAATAGATGCCTCAAAAAAAAACAAACAAAAACAAAACACAAAGATCAATACAAAAGACAAGATAAATATACAATTATGAGCTTGCTGAACTCACTAGTTCTAAAAGTGTTTTTATATATCTTAAAAGATATTTTACATAATCCATTATGTTACCTGACAACAGAATCATCTTCATTATTCGAGGAGTAAGGACTGGTGGAAGAGAGGACGGAAGGCGGAGGACAGTCGGACAGGCGGAATGACTTACGTTAATCCTCCTGTACTTAATGCATGCTTACGTCACTCCTTCATTATTCATTATCCTTCTTTTCTTTCTTTCTTTCTTTCTTTCTTTTTTCTTTTTCTTTCTTTCTTTCTTTCTTTCTCTCTCTCTCTTTCTCTCTCTTTCTTTCTTTCTTTCTTTCTTTCTTTCTTTCTTTCTCCTTTTCTCTCTCTCTCTCTCTCTCTCTCTTTCTTTCTCTTTCTTTTCTTTCATCTTTCTTTCTGATCTATATGAAGTTTAATTTTTTCTTGCTTTATTATGTCAGACAGACAGACTCTCAGTACAATGTTGAACAGCAGTGATGAATCAGATATCCTTGTCTTATTAACAATCTTAGGAGCTGTATAGTACAGTGGTAAGACAATCATATACTTTATAAAGTGGCCCCCCAATATTTCAAGTATCCACCTGGCACCATACATAGTTATTACAATATTATTGACTATATTTCCTATGTTGTACTTTACACCCCCATGACTATTTTACAACTACAAATTTATACTTCTTAATTCCTTCATCTTTTTCACCCATTACCTGCCCCACCTCCACTCTGGACACCATCAGTCTGTTCTCTACTGTATGGATGAATCTGTTTCTATTGAATGTAAACAGTAATTGAAAAATAAAATTAAAAAAAGGATATACTTACAGTGAATTAGCTCCTTTACTCCTTTATGCACATTTTAACTGATGTTTTAAAAATGTAACCATTTCCCTTTTATTACTTAATAAAACTGCATTAATCTTACAAAAAACAATCTTAGGGGAAAATATTGAGTTTTTCACTAAGGGATCTAAAAATCAAACCTACATGATTGCTGATTCATCTAAAGAGACTGAGGTGCTGGTGTCTTCAAAAATACACCCACATTAAAAAGTCTTTATAGAATGCAGCTCTCTGGTAAGTCTTCCTGTTTTATTCCTATTTATGCATATATACTATACAGTCTTGAATACGCCAACTGTTTTTGCCACCTACAGCAACTTGGCCAAATATGAGAGATAGTAAATATTTCCCAGAGCAACTCTGTCCTGCCATCCTAGCTTTTGATACATGACCCTCTCTCATGGTGGCAGCCATGTGGTCTGTCCCTTAATCTGCACACATGGGTACTCAGCTCACAGGTAGTTGGCTGTCTGTGCCCAGTCACATCTCCCTACTGTGTGAAGAAAAAAGGCAAGTTCTAGAGGGCCCTGCGTTCACATCCCAGCACAAGCTTCCAGTTTTTCCAAGTGGGACACAGACTCTATTTCCAATTTGTGATTTTTAAAATGCAGTATGTCCTTCTACTTGATCAAATAAAATTAGCACTCATGGCTGCTGTCATATATAACAACATGGAAAGGAGAAGCAAAGGAAGACAAAGCAACCAGTATCACTAACCACCATTGTAATGATTATTATTGACAAGGTGGAACTACTAAGGGGGTACTTGCAACCTCCATGAGAGTTAACCCTAAACAGACTAACTAGTGCAACCTTTAAAAAATTATGGTTATTATTAAGGACATGTTATACTTAGGAATATATCTGTGTTACTGAAAGAGATATGGCATATTTATATTACCAGGTAACATAGATAAAGAGCCAGAGCTCTGCCAAGGTAAAAGTTGTAAAACTGGATTGATTTTTGCTACAGCTTGCTAAGGGCTCCCCAGAGTCAGGATGCAGTGTTCAAATACAATAATTGATAGTCAGAAAAATATTTCTGATAAGTGTGCAGAGGGAACACAGAACCCTGACTGAGATGAAATGAGCCTTTGTGCTTCACCAAACCCTACAACCAAGGTGACACAGACCCACAGCACTGGTGTCCCTCTCTGATTAGAGCCACTGAGGTTTGAGCGACCTGCTCCGCCTGCCCCCCCATCCCCCACCATAGCTCCATGGCCTCCTGCCTTCACTGCAGCTTCCTCCAGCTGTAGAGAAAATAGTCTTGGCCTTCAAGTGGGCATTTGTTAAATGCTGTTGTGGGAAAGTAATTATCGAACAATCAGACCTGTATGTGTTGGGGGCAAGTCACATTTGTGAATGCCACCTTAGTGATCCCATGGGGTGGAGGGGTTCAGTTAATCTGACCCCTTTCAGTCTTGCCTTGGTGAGCTGACCACCCCAAGCTGTGAATGTATGTCTAAATTGCTCCAGATTCAATTGAACACATTAAAATTTAAAAAGGATTTAACTGAAAATTTTCAATAGCTTCTGAGAAGGGGGATAATTTATTAGCTCAAAGTAAATTAAAATCTCAAGCAGGGGTAAAGACTTCGAAGATTGCTTTAAAACATTTTATAAGCTTTCAAAAGAAATGTTCTTTTAAATGGTCCAAAAATCAGCTAATTTTGCCCTATTTAGCAAATTACCTCCTAAGGCCACAATGTTGAAAAACTTAACAATTATTTTTTTTAAAGGGAAAAATATAGGAGGGGTAAAAAAAATCAGGCACCTTCCATAGGAAACAACCAAACCCCAAATTGCTATGTCTTTTATGTGCCACAGTTAGGGTGATTTTTTTCCTTCTTAATTCAAAAGTGAAACATTTGCTTTTCCTTCTGCCAGGCCACACGCGGGACCTTTCTTCTACATGGTTATTGTAGGCAGAGGAGGGTGTAAGGTTAATGGAGGGGCATTGGAAGGCTAAGTCCCCATGTGCTGTGCTGATAATTTATACCTTTATTTCAGGCCACATTCACCTGTGGAGCAGCAAGGCCATGCAGGTGAGTTGAACTTGTTGCCCCATTCAGCCCAGAGTCTGTCCCTGTCCTGACAAGAAATTTCTTGCTCTGAATTATCTGTAATAAAAAACTCCTTCTCAGCTCCAACTGACATTCTGAGACTGAGGGAGGTAGGTTTGTTTTTTTCCTTATCTCTTTTTTTGCTTAATTTTTCCCCTGATGATAAATAATATTTTTGTGGTTTGTACATTGGAGAATTGTCTTAATGTGCTGTGTACAGCTCCTAGCTTGTTGTGGTTTATGCTGGGTTGTCTGTCCTCCTCTGACTGGGGAAGGAGGCACTGACAGAGACTTTCCTCTCCCAAGGAGGGCCTCCATGTGGAATTCTGGGTGGTGGGCTGTTGACTTTTGGGGGTACTTTAGGTATGGAGCAGTTTGAAGGCATAGCTATGATAATTTTAGAGGTCTTTAGACCCAAACTGAGTTTTGTGATTGAATCTATCTTCTATCTGTCATCTATCTATCTAATCATCTATCTTCTATCTATCAAACATTTATCTATCATCAATCATCTATCTATAATCTATCTATCACCTAATCTATTTATCTACATCTAATTAAAGGTAAGACAGAAGATTATAAAGCAAAAATAAAGAATATGAAGAAGAAATAAAAGAAGTATGAATTTGCCAATCTGTTCTTTCTAATCAAGAATTACCTAACGGCCAGACATCTATTCTTTCTACAGGTGAAACATAGCCTTGCAGGCAGGAAAAAAAAATACAGTATACAGTTTGTGACTTCCACTTTTTTAATGCCTGATCTCAGCAATGACTGCTTTGATTCAGGGTCCCATCAGAAGATAAAATATAGTCTTCAGGAATCTGGACCAATTTGAGATCTGAAATAATCACCCAGTGGAAAATGACTTTTGTGATAGGTTGACTCAAAGACAATTTAAAACTTTGCATGCTTAGAGGGAAGAAGAATAAATTGTTTAATTTTGAGGTTAATAAACTCTTTTTAATGTTTTGACATCTCAGAATGTGAGAGGCCTTGTTTTTGAAATTACCTATCATTCTCCTTAAATGCCAAAAATTACTTGAAAAGAATGTTGATTACCCTCAACATTTCTTTTTCCCCTTCACCCAGGGATATTTTTTCATTGCTTTTAGAAAGAAAGGAAGGGAGAGAAGAAGAAGGAGACAGAAAGAGAAATACTGATGTGACAGGGAAACATTGACTGGAGGCCCCTAGTATGCACCTAGACTGAGATAAAAGGTGAAACCTAGGTGTGTGTTTGAGCAGTAAGTGAACTCGTGACCATCCAGTTGGTTATGGGATGGCACTCCAACCAACTGAGTCACACTGGCCAGTGCCAGGATTTCTTGATCCTCTATTATTTCTGTTTTCTAGTTAATTAATGATTGTTATATTTTTATTTTTTCTTTCTGTTTTTTTTGGGGGGGGGATTTATTCTTTATTGCTTTTTAAATTTCTCTAACTTCTCAAGTTGAACTCATTGATTTTTAAAATTTTAATTATTTGTATATTTGGATATTTTCTATGGTTACATTTTTTATTTTCAATGATTTGTTTTGCCTCTTTTTTTATTAGTTTGATAGGATTATTTAGCCCCTCCCCCTTACTTCCTTACTGGTTTGGAAAGCTTTGAATACCAGAAAACTTGGTTCTACAATACCCTTTTTCTTTAATAAGCATTTTTGATCTGAAAATGTCTTCTAAGTTTCTTAAAATTTCTACTCTCTCCCAGAGAAACAGAACATTTTAACTTTTATCTTGTCTCTTATTTTCTATGTTAGTGTTTATTAGTATTTTGAATCTTTGTTTTTAAACTCTTCCAACTTAGATATTTTTAAAAATTTTAAAGTCAGTTTAGATTTACTTATATATTTGCCAATTTAATTATCAACTTCTTATAATTCACTTTTTTCTTCTTTATTCATTTTCCTTTATATGTGTTCTTTATTATTTCTTTCATAAGAGTCTCTGAATGCTATATTCTGTAAATATCCACCTAAACAATCTTTATTTTACTCTCACTTTTTAAATAGTAATTTAATGGTGTCTAGGTCCACAAGTTATTCTACTTTCTTCTGTGCTCTATTACAGATGATGAGATGCCTGTAGTTAGCACATTGTGATGAGGTCTCTTTTATTTTTATTGTTTATGCTGTTATAGTTGTTTCTACTTTTTTCCCTTTCCCCACCTCTATCCAGCCCTACTGCCTCCCCTCCACAAGTCAATCTCCATAATTTTGTTCATGTCTTTGGGTTATGCATAAATGTTCTCCGGTTAACCCCTTCACCATCTTTCATCCCATTCTCCATCCCCCAACCTTTTTGGCAGCTGTCAGTCTGTTTTATGTATCTAAGCTTCTGCTATTATTTTGCTTGTTAGTTTATTTTATTCACTAGATTCCTCATATAAATGAGATCATATGGTATTTGTCTTTCACTGATTAGCTTATGTCAGTTAGCATAATATTCTCCAGTTCCATTCATGCTGTCACAAAAGGTAGAAATTCCTTCTTTCTTTCTGCTGCATAGTATTCCATTGTGTAAATGTACCACAGTTTTAAATCCACATTTAAATATTTAATTTATTTTGAGTTTATTCTTATGTATGTTGTAAGAAGGAGGTCATTTCATTTGTTTTGCACATATCTGTCCAATTTTCCCAATAGCATTTGTTGTTTGGATTGTCTTTACTCCATTGTATGTTTTTATTCCTTTGGCAAATATTAGTTGACCATATGGGCCTAGGTTTATTTCTGTGCTCACTATTCTTTTCCATTAATTTATATATCTGATTTACACCAGTACCAAGCTGTTTTGATTACTACAGCCTTTTAGTATAGTTTTATATCAGGTAGCATGTTACCTCCAACTTCGTTCTTCATTGTTGTGGTTGCAGAGACTATTTGGAGTCATTTTGATTCCATATAAATTTTTGGAATATTTGTTCTAGTTCTGTGACATACACCATTTGTATCTTGACAGGAATTGCACTGAGTCTATGGATTGTCTTAGGTATTATGGACATTTCAGTGATGCTAATTCTTCCTATCCATGAACATGATACATGCTTTTACTTATTTGCATCTTTTTCAACTTCTTTCTTCAGTGTCATAATTTTCCGAGTACAGATCTCTTACATCCTTGGTTACATTTATTCCTAAGTATTTTATTTTTTGGATGCAATTGTAAGTAGGATTGTTTTCTAAATTTTCTTCTGAGCATTCATTATTGGTGTATAAAAATAGAACTGATTTCTGGATATTTATTTTGGATCCTGCTACTTTACTGAAATAATTTTTGTTCTTTGGTTATAATATACATCTTTTAAAATTCTTTATTCATTTATAACACACTTATTTTGTTGTATATTTCATATTGTTCAGTTATAGGAGTCCTAATTCTCTATATTTTTTTCTGTGTTGTCTTTGATGGAGTCTTTGTAGATTTCTTTTGTGAGGGCATCGTCCATATGGCCCCTGAGTTGTGTAATTGTTCCTTCAAAGCAGTTTTTATTTATTCCTTTCCATATTTCTTAGGATTTCATATTACAGATGCAATTTTCCTGTTAGTTTCTCAGTTTGTGATTCCCATAGCACAAGAATGATAGTATAAATTTGGATTTTATGTACACTCATCACAAGCTTGGGATTTTAATGTTTTGCAGGAGATCTTATCTCTCCTATCACTAAAGGCAGATGGCAAGTTGCACTGATATTTTTCTCCAGCCTGGTGAGTGGAGTTTTTAATTCTTCTTTTGAAGGTTTAGGTAGCCTTTCATGACTCTAGCCTTTAAAAAAATAATTTATCCCACCACTTCACCTTGTTCAGGTGGGGTTTTATCACCTGTCCTGATGCAGTTGTTAATGTCTTGGTCTCATACCACAGGGTCTGCATTGGGAAATTTATTTCAATGAACAGTGATGTGTTCTTCTCTAGTTTTGCGTGGGCTCCAAATTTATCATACTTAGAAAGTTACTTTTGCTCTTTAGAATTTCCCTAAGCATTAGAACTTATATCTTTTCCACACATTTCCATGTTTCTATCAGGAGGGGAACTCTTCACATCACCTGGGTGTGTGAAACTTCATTTGCTGAAGTTTCACACAAATATTTGCTGTACTTAGAGCTGCTATGTGATGGTCATTGAATAGTTATATTTGATGAGGAACTTTGAGATGAGCTTAAGCAGGGGAGTGAGATGTGTTGTTTTTTAGTTAATGATTCAAATTTTATCCACTTGTTCACATTTTTCAAGCATTTAATGTATAAAGTATAGCATAGAGGATATAGTCAGCAATACTGTAATATCTAGGTATGGTGTCAGATGAGTAACAGATTTATTGGGATAACCACTCTGTAAGTTATTTAAATGTTGAAACACTGGTTTGTATACCAGAAACTAGCACAGTATTGTGCATCAATTGTAATTGAAAATTAAAATAAATATTTAAAATTTAAAAAGTGTGAGGCATCATCCCAAATGCTTTACTTCAATATCTAATGTCATTCTCACTTAACCCTGTGAAGTGGATATTATTATTAATTCCTAATGGGGAAACCTTTTTTGCTCATGAGGAAACTCAATTAATGTATAGGGAACTCGTCCAAGACAACTTCTTTAGGAAGTCTTATAGTAGGATTTAAATCTAAGCACACTACCTGTTAAGTCCATTTTATAGGTATAAAAGTGATGATTATGATTAAGAGTAATGATAATAATAGTACTTAACATTTATTAAATGCAACTATATTTCAGGAGTTATTAAAAGGGCATTTTAAAAATTAACTGGTTTACATTATCACAATTCCATGAGCCAGTTATTATCATTCACAATTTTCAGGTGAGAAAAACTGAGGCACAGGCCAAAAGTCACGCAGTTTGTAAATGGTGCATTTGACTTTTGAAACAGGCAGCCAGACTGTAGAGCTCACCCTCATAACTTGTCCTCAGTGTTGCAAAAGAATTAGAATAATTAGTTGTTGGTCCAGGAAGGAAATAACTAGGGTTTGAGCTGAAGTGGTGATGAGAATTGGGGAGGGGCAGAGACAGCAGCTGTGAAGGAACTGAAACGCCACCACCTGGCTTCCTGTGGCTCCAGGAAAAGAAAAGTCAGTGGGTCAGGGAGGATCTGTAGATCATTTCCTTACCTCTGTCTTGTGCTCTTACCCAAAAAGTGATTAAGAACAGTTTGGATCAACCATATGCTTTCCTCTATGTAAGAAATGAGGCCACCACTGCAATCAGAAGAGCCTGATACTGTCATAAGAACAGACACATGGACCAATGGAACAGAATAGAGATCCCAGAAATAAACCCAAGTCTCTATGGTCAATTAATATTTGACAAAGGGGGTAGCAGCATAAAATGGAGCAAAAATAGCCTCTTTAACAAGTAGTGTTGGGAGATCTGGACAGCTACATGTAAAAAAAATGAAACTCGAGTACCAACTTATGCCATACACAAAAATAAATTCAAGGTGGGTAAAAGACTTAAATATAAGTTGTGACACCACAAAAGTTCTAGAGGAGAACATAGGCAGGAAAATTTCAGATATTTGACACAGCAACATTTTTACTGACATGTCCCCTAGAGCAAAGGACATAAAGGAAAGAATAAACAAATGGGATCTCATCAAAATAAAAAGCTTCTGTATGGCTAAAGAAAATAGTATTAAAATAAAAAGAGAACCAACCATATGGGAAAACATATTTGGCAATGATACCTCAGACAAGGGTTTGATCTCAAAATATATAAACTCGATGCTAAGAACTCCACTCTAAGAAGACAAGCAGCCCAATTAAAAAAATGGGCAAAGGACTTTAACAGCCACTTCTCCAAGGAGAACATATAGAGGGTCCAGAGACATGAAAAGATGCTCAGTGTCACTAGCCATCAGAGAGATGCAAATTAAAACCACAATGAGATACCACTTCACACTGGTGAGAATGGTCATCATAAACAAATCAGCAAACAATGAGTTTTGGAGAGGATGTGGAGAAAAGGGGACCCTAGTGCACTGTTGGTGGGAAAGCAGATTGGTGTAGCTACTATGGGAAACAGTATGGAATTTCCTCAGAAAACTAAAAATGGAACTGCCTTTTGACCTGGCAATTCCACTGCTAGGAATATATCCTAATAACCCTGAAAAACCAATTCAAAAGAACCTATGTACCCCTACGTTCATGGCAGCATTATTTGCAATACCCAAGTGCTGGTAACAGACTAAGTGCCCATCAGTAAATGAGTGGATCAAAAAGCTGTGGTACATTTACCCAATAGAATACTACACAGCAGAAAGAAAGAAGGAACTCCTACCCTCCATGACAGCATGAAGGGAACTGGAGAGCATTATGCTAAATGAAATCTCAGGCAGTGAAAGACAAATACCATATGATCTCATCTATAAGAGGAATGTAATGAACAAAACAAACAAATGAGTGAAACAGAACAGAGACATGGAAACAGGAACAGACTGATAGCAGTCAGAGATGGTGGGAGGGGAATAAGGGGGGAAAGAAGGGGAAGGGTCTAGTCAAGGAACAAGTATAAATGACCCATGGACATGGACAACAGGGTGGGGATTGACTGTGGGAGCAGGGGTTTGGGTGGGGCAGGGAAGAACAATGGGGGGGAGTTAGGACAGCTGTAATAGAACCACAATTTTTTTAAAAGCTCAAAAAATAAATAAAAAATTAAAAATGAGGCCAAAATATTTTGTTCAACTCAGCTATTATTTCATTAACAGTTAATCAAGGATTTGCCAGTTAAATAATTCAAGAACATCAGTGGTAGCTTTTTGTAAAATGAGTTCTCTGCAAAATGAATATTCACTCTTCTATACGTGAGTAAATAACTATAATTAGTTTACTTAAAGAGAAGGGTACCTCACCACTGTTTTGTATAATGTATTCTCATTTGATTATACATTTTCCAAGGATATAAAAAACAAATTATTAACAAATTAACTTGTTATCCACAGACCATGCATGTCTTCAGTATTATGGTGGTTTTCCTTTTAAAATAATGGTGTTTCCTCCTCAAATATCAGGAACTTGTAGAGGTTTTGATTTCCAGGAGTCATAATAGATTTTCAGCAATTTATCCAGTCCCTTTATATGGCTCCTCCTTCCAACCATAGACATACATTTTCAAAACCGGTGGCCTGTACTAGGAGTAGTCTGGGGATATGAATGATACAAAAGCTAAGTGGTCCACGTGGGCACTGAACCTCTAACCTTTGCCTCATTAGCACAAAGCTTCAACCATTTGAGCTTACCTGCCAAAGACTAATGATCTGTGTGTGGAGGCACAGCCATATCAATCACATTTTCTAAAGCAAAACTCACTAGCTTGAAAGAAACCAGAAGAACCATCTATACAGATCTCATCACTGAGGGGACTCAAAGCTTTTCTAATGGATGGCTGAAGTGCTTCTTTTCTGGAAGCCACTCATTCATCATTCCTATATCCTAAAAGGACTGGAAGATTTTAGGAATTCATATTAGTTAACTCATATTTTTAAGAATGTACTTTTTCTTCCATGTTGCTCTGGCCCAATACAAAATGAAAATGTATGGTTCCTTGTTCACAAACTAGGACATTCAAACAAGCCCAGGGCCTTCCTAAGTATGGAGTTTATGCAGCTGCACAGGTGTCACATCCATGAAGCTAGATAGCCTCAGGTCCATAGTCTAAACCATTATTATATGGCACATTGCGGAAAACTTTTGCCATGTTCCAATGTTTTCACATTTGTAACCTGTGATAAAGCTTCACTGGCCCACTAACAAGAGCAATGGATGAGTTTTCCCCTAAATCTAGATGATCTAGATGTATTCAATATAAATAATACCCTTTAGCTTGAGAATTAGCTCAAGTATAGCCTTGAGGATTTTTTGATGTTAAAATACATTTTTTGATGAAATTTTAGGAAGAATAAATGGAAGACATTTGTTTGTCTTACGTTCTTAATTGGCAAAGTAAAAAGTTTATTACCTATGTCAAGAATCTAGTTAAGAAAGATATACTGGTCTTTTAGTTCCTAGAGGTACATAACATTAAATGGATAAACTAAAAAAAACAAAAAACAAACAAACAAACAAAAAAAAACACAAAAAAAAACCAACCCATGATGTTGAATAAAGTGCAGAGTGAGATCTAAAGCACAATATCATGTGTACATAAATTAAATATCGTTTATTTCAAATATTTATGCATATCAAGATATATTATGGGATGGAGAAGGAAGGTTTGAAATGAGAATTGGTTAAAGAGAAAATCATAAAATAAGGCAAGAAAAGCACCTTGTACCAAGTGATGTTCATAATATGCCTTAACTGAGAATCCAGTTAACTGAACTTCCATCATCTGAAGTCCAAAACAATAAACATATCTCCCCCTAAGGTGTGAAATTTCAGCTCTAGAAGTGCAGCAACCTATGATGGACAGCCTCTACCATTTCTCATATCACCCCAAAACCAGCATTCCCATAGCACATATGGATTGTGGAACAATTTCTCAGTTACTAGCTCTTTGGATCCTTTTAACACCCTAGTGCTGGTGCTATATTATCCTCATTTTACAAACAAGAAACCTGAAGCTCAGAAAGATATAGGTCAATTATCCAAAAGCATGGAGAATCCAGTCAGAGCCAGGTCTTCTGGCTTTTGTTATTATGCTATTTTTGGTCTTTCTCAAAGGTGGTCTCACTGATGGGGTGAGGTTCGTCCTACATTGAGAGTGACAGCACAGTTAGCAAATATTTGCTTTTTTGGAAAACATCTACTGTTGGTATCTTTGAATGCACTTACAAATGATAAAAGCATTCTTTCCTTATGGTCTCTACCTCTATCACCTTCCTTATTGTTTCCCTCATCCTCATATCAGAAAAGCAGGGAAAAAAATTGTAATTTTGTTTCAGGATAAAACAAAAATTAAATAATTGTAGAAAGGATATGATTTATACTTTAAATGCCCTATTTTTCTGAAAACCATTAGTGGATGTGCCATGTCCACAGATTTGCAGGTGGGCTGTACTTCCTCGTGTCATGGCTACCTAGAATCTCTGCTGTACATTGTAACCCCTTTCCTGTCTTCAGAAAAACAGCAGCTCATACCCCAATGCATACTTGAAGATTGTTATTAGCTTCTCTTTCAGCCTCCCTTCTGTAGGCTAATTAAGTCAAGGTCCTTTTGTGTTTTCTCACAGACACCATTCATAGCACCTCAATCATTTTTGTTTTTCATTCCTTTGCAATTCACACTCTCCTGCTCCCTACTTTTTCTTGGAGGCTGCATGTCATTTCTAGGTGCCTACTTGACAGTCTAGATCAGTGATTCTCAAAATGTAGTCTGTGCAAGAGCAGCATAAGCATCACCACAGGATTTGTTAGAAAAGCAAATTATCAGCCCTCACAACAAAGCAACTAAAACAGAAACTCTAGGGATAGGGTCCTACAATCTGATTTAGCAAAACTTCGGGAGGATTCTGATGCTTGTTAAAATTTGAAAACAACTTTTTGTCACTCTTTTTTTCCCTTCGATTGTATGCAGAAACACTTTGTAGCCCTGTTTGTATTGGGCATGGTCACATGACGTGCATTGGCCAATGGAATGTTGGTTAATGTAATACAGGCCTTAACTATGTTTGTGTGGCTTGGGTTGGCTCTTGCATGTCAGTGATTGACCTTAGAAGAACATGACCTGGCTATGAGAAAGTGTGAAGTTACATGGAAGAGAAGAGTTTAATTTGTTTCTAAAGGAAATAGAAGCAAAAATCAACTGGTTAGATGTCTGTTTCACTTATTCTAGACACCATGATGGGTAGTATATGACACATTAAGAAACAAATGATTGTCCAGTGAATGAACTGGATGTCTATGACACTTGATGCTAAAAAACACCCACACGAAAACTAAAAATAATATATAAGAGGAGAGATATTATTAAATAAAGAATATATTACAGCCTAACTTTTTAAGATGGCCTTTTAGATTCTTTAGGGGTAAAATAAAACCCTCATGATGGCAGATTAAATAAATAAAGGAGATTAAGTAAGTAATTTTCTCATGATAGGATGTGTGTAGATGAATAATGTCATTGGTTAAGTGAGTTGATGATATTACTATGATCAGCATCTCTGTGAAGAAGGAGCTAGCACTAACTGTGTTGGTCCTACACTGGTTATTTCAAATAGAGGGTGCTAATAAAGGAAATTGGTTACATTATGTTTTGGAAGAGCAGAGAACTAACCTGGGGGCGTGAGACTCTCCAGATATCAGCAATAACATTAGGACCAGAAGAATAAAATGTACAACTCTGAAGCATATTCTACATAGAGTCCCAGAGATCCCCAGCATATCTGAGCTCAAATACTTACAGCATTCTCCTACTCAAAAGTACACTTTTTATGAACTTTTGTCACTTCCCCACAATCTGACCAGTTGTTTCTTGATTAATTCTATAAATCACTTGCATCCACAGCCTTGTCTAAAAGTGCTAAAAAGTCACCCATATGTTTGTAAAAAAATGTTTTTATCCAATAGATGGGTTCTACTTTCATGATGGGTGATTTTTAGCAAAATGTTACCTGAAATTGAGAGTTGACATGTCTTAGTGGATTCTCCGAGATTCTGAAGCTGAGATAAGAATACGGTGTAGGGGCCAAGATGGCATCGGAGTAGGAAGGAGCAGATTTGGCTTCCCTCTGCTCAGGGGAGAAAATCCTGGCCGATCTATGGAGTAGAGAAGTAAGCAACCAACATACTTCAGCATTTTTGAAAGTAGGGGACCAAGGATTGTGGCAGAACCAAAGGACTGGACCCAAAGAAGAATGCTGCAACAAGGTAGGGTCCAGGGGACCAGCGTGTGGTCTGGGGGCTGCAGCCCCAGGCCCAGGGCCCACTGCTGGATTTGCCACAGAGTCTGTGGGAGAGAGCCGGGACAACTGCTCCCTCCCCAGCCAAACAAGGTCTGAGCGGCACTGGGAGGAATCCGGGTGCTGGCAAACACACACAGGAGAGCTGTGAGCACCTTTGGAGGCTGTAGACACCAGAGGGGCTGAGTCGCACAGCGAACCCAGACCCCCACAGTCACCGGTCTGGCTGGAGTGTTTGGAGGTGGAAGAAGCCAGGCCACTGTGGGGAGCGGCAGGCTTGAGCAGGAGGAATTTCTCAAGAGGAAGGAGTGAATAGGCACAGACACTGTTTGGGGAATTCTCCTAAAGTGATCAGTGGCTCCAGTCTCCCTATTACCCAGTGGTGGGTGCGCTGCAGACCCAGGGGCGCCCGTGCAGGGAGAGTATCCCCACACCCCAGTCCACAGCAGTAACCCTGGGGAAAGACCTGATTCCCACACCCAGGGTGCAAGGCTGAGGGGCCAGTGCCAGCTCCACTGGCCAAGGAAGTAAAGCCATACCAATCACTCTTCAGCCTGCCTCAGCCAGCAAGAGCAGAAAAACCAGTTTGGCCACTTTGAAACCAAGAGACTTTTTAATTTGATTCTATTTTTTTAATAATTTTTAATTTTTTATTGTTTTCTCTTTTGATTTCTTTTTCCTCCTACCTGATTTCTTGTTTTATTCCTTGTTCATTCCTGTCCTCCAATTTTATCTCTTCTTCCTTCCTTCGCCTGCCTTTTCTATTTTTACTTTTTTAAATTTTTTCTAAATACCTACAAGTGAGACAAAATCCTGGATCTGTGAAAAGACCAAAGTTGAACCCAAAGAAGGGGCACTGCAAGAGCTGGGACAGTGAGATAAATTTCACTCTGCTATTACAGAGAACCTGCAAGTTATTGCATATTTGTATTATTATTATTTTTCCAGTATTCCTAAGTCTTTTTTTTAATAGTATTTTTATATCCCTCTTCTTTTTGTATAGTCTGCTTTGCTAGACTGGATATATTGTATGACCTGACAGCTTTCCCCTGATAGCTCTTTCCATACTGTATTGCTAATCTACTGCCTTTTAACTCACCTGTGTCCCATTAGCACACTACTCGAGGTTCTGTGCTCCCTATTCTTGTTACCTAGATCTCATAAATTTTGTCATGACTGTTGACATAATATTATTGTAAATAACTGCTGTTCCATGCAATTGTAATTATTTCACAACCCCCCCCCCCCCCAGATCTTAGCCTATTTCAAAGTTTCCTGAACTCTATTGCTGTAGTGGTTAACTCTATTCTCTCACACACTACACCTATTTACTATCCTTTACTCTCACCTTACCTCAGAATCTGACCTCCCACAACCTCCCTGCCTTATAGATCCAACTCACAATCCTTCCTTCCCCAACAAGAGTCTTATCTTCTTTCCATCCTTTCTAAAAATCAGCCAGCTGAGTGGAAGATCATGGTTACCACTATACATAGCCAAAGGATCTCCTATCTCTTCCCTACTGGCTACTACTGTAAATAGCATAGAATTCTCTGTTGCTGTCTTAAACCATTTTGCCTTCCCCCTCCAACTGATGACAAAAAAGAATAGGTGGAGGTGGTGAACACCAGGATACCCACTGGAAGAGGAAACCCAACAACAAAGGAACCACTAACAGATAACAACAGAAAAGGTGAAACAAGGAGTAGTAACCACACAAACCTCAATCCAGGACCTATCTAGAAATACAACTAAACAGTAGAGACAGGACCCAATACAAACAACTGAACAAGAATTCTTTAAATCCTCTACACACGGAAGAACCAACTTCAACACAACCTGCCCTCACCAGCACAACAAAATACAGGAGGTGGTGGACAGCATAACCCTCATTTAACCAGCTGGTGGGAAGGAACCACCAAAGAAAGACTCGACAACAATCAAAACCCAAAGGCAAACACAAAGCCAACTTAAATGACAGCCCAAGACCAGTGAGCTTGGGAGATCAAGGAAACTGCACCACTGAAACTCACGGCTATTCTACTAAAGAAGTTCACAACATAAACCCAGGGAGCTAGAACAGATCAATATAAGAAGCTGAGACTAACAAGAAGAGTCTCACAAACAATGGGAAGACAAAGAAACAATCCCCAAATGAAAGGAAAGGAGGAATCCTCAGAAAGAATGCTAAACGAAATAGAGGCAATTCAACTATCAGATATTGAGTTCAAAGCAATGATCATCAGGAAGCTCAATGACCTCACAATGAGCTACCAGAAACTACAGGGAAGCTACAATGAACTCAATGAAAACTACATCAGCATGAAAAAGGAAATAGAAACTCTCAACAAGGTCCACGAGGAAATGAAGACTACAATTTCTGAACTGAAGAATACAGTCGAAGGAATGAAAGCAGGATCGATGAAACAGAAGATCGGATCAGCAAGCTGGAGGACAAAGTAGAAGAAAACACCCAGAAAGAGCAAGAAAAGGAAAAGGGGCTCAAAAAGAATGAAGAGGGATTAAGAGAAACGCAAGACAATATGAAACGTAATAATATCCGTATAATAGGGATACCAGAAGGAGAAGAAGAACAAGGGATAGAAAACCTAGTTGAAAAAGTAATGAAGGAAAACTTCCTTAATTTGATGAGAGAAAAAGTCACACAAATCCAGGAAACACAGAGAGTCGCAATCAAGAGGAACCCAAAGAGACCCACCTCAAGACACATCATAATTAAAATGGCAAATTTCCAAGACAAAGAGAGAATCTTAAAGGCAGCAAGAGAGAAACAGGAAGTAACATACAAGGGGGCCCCAATAAGGCTAACAGCTGACTTCTCAATGGAAACACTTTAAGCCAAAAAAGAATGGCAAGAAATATTCCAAATAATGAGAACCAGAGGGCAGCAACCACTACTACTTTACCCAGCAAGGCTCTTAATCAAGATAGAAGGCCAAATAAGATGCTTCTCAGACAAAAGAAGTATAAAAGAATACACCTCCACTAAACCAGCTCTGCAAGAGATGCTAAAGGGACTGCTTTAAGGAAAGAAAGGAAGAGAGTGAGAGATGAACACACATACATAAAAGGCAATGAATAGGTACCTACCAATAATAACCTTAAATGTAAATAGATTAAATGCTCCAATGAAAAGACATAGAATAGCTGATTGGATAAGAAAACATGACCCACACATATGCTGCCTACAAGAGACCTACCTCAGGATAAAAGATCTGCACAGGCTGAAAGTGAAGGGCTGGAAACAAATCTTCCAAGCAAATGGACAGGAAAAAAAATCCAGGGTAGCAATACTCATATCACACAAAATAGACTTGCAAAAAAGGACCATAAAGAGAGACCCAGAAGGTCATTTCATAATACTCAAGGGAAGAATTCACCAAGAAGACATAAATATTGTAAATATATATGCAACTAACATAGGAGCACCCAAATACATAAAGAAAATCTTAGTGGACTTCAAGAAAGATATTGACAGCAACACAATTATTGTGGGGGATTTTAACACCCCACTGTCAAAACTGGACAGATCTTCCAAACAAAATATCAATAAAGATATTGTGGTATTGAACAATACCCTAGATGAAATGGGCTTTACTGATATATACAGAACCCTCCATCCCAAAGAAGCTAAATAAACATTCTTCTCAAATGTACGTGGAACATTTTCAAAGATAGACCACATGATAGGACACAAAACAAGCCTCAACAATTTCAAAAAAGTTGAAATCATACCAAGAATTTTCTCGGATCACAAGGGACTGAAGCTAGAAACCAACTCCAAGGAAAAAAAACCCAAAACACTCAAATTCATGGAGATTAAACAGCATGCTATTAAACAATAAATTGGTCAAGAATGATATTAGGAAAGAAATCAAAAGGTTTCTGGAAACAAATGAAAATGAACTCACAACAACCCAAAACTTATGGGACACAGCCAAGGCAGTCCTGAGAGGAAAGTTCAAAGCAATACAGGCCCATCTAAAAATGTTAGAAACATTCCAAACAAACAACCTAATGCTACGTCTACAAGAACTCGAGCAACAAGAACAAAGACAGCCCAGAGAAAGCAGAAGGAAGGAAATAACCAAAATCAGAGCAGAATTAAATGACATAGAGACTAAAAGCACAATTCTAAGGATCAATGAATCCAAGAGCTGGTTCTTTGAAAAGATAAACAAAATCGACAAGCCTTTAAGCAGACTCATCAAGAAAAAAAGAGAGAAAACCCAAATAAACACAATCAGAAATGAAAGAGGAGAGATAACAACAGATACCACAGAAATACAAAGGATTGTAAGAAATTACTACAAAGAATTGTATGCCAAGAAATTTGAAAACCTAGATAAAATGGACAAATTTCTAGAAAAACATAACCTTCCAAAACTCAACAGAAAAGAAGCAGAAAGCTTGAACAAACCAATAACAGCAAAATAAATTGAAGCAGTAACCAAAAAACTTCCAACACACAAAAGCCCTGGACCAGATGGTTTCACAGGAGAATTCTACAAAGCATTTAAGGAAGAGCTAACCCCTATGCTTCACAGACTATTTAAAAAAATCCAAAAAGATGGAAGTCTCTCAAACTCTTTTTATGAGACCAACATCATCCTAATTAAAACCAGACAAAGACACAACAAAGAAAGAAAACTTCAGGCCAATATCGCTGATGAACATGGACGCTAAAATCCTCCACAAAATACTGGGAAACTGCATCCAACAGTACATTAAGAAGATCATACACCATGACCAAGTGGGATTCATTCCATGGATGCAAGGATGGTACAATATTCACAAATCAGTAAATGTAATACATCATATAAACAAAAGCAAAGACAAAAACCACATGATCATATCAATAGATGCAGAAAAAGCATTTGATAAGGTATAGCGCCCATTTATGATGAAAACACTCAGCAAAGTGGGAATAGAGGGAGCATACCTCAACATAATAAAGGCCATATATGAGAGACCTACAGCCAACATCATACTCAGTGGGCAAAAATTAAAATCTTTTCCACTAAGATCAGGAACAAGACGAGGATGTCCACTTTCACCACTTCTATTCATTATAGTACTGGAAGTTTTACCCACAGCAATCAGACAAGAAAAAGTAATAAAAGGCATCCAAATCGGAAAGGAGGAAACAAAACTGTTACTGTTTGCAGATGACATGATACTGTACATAGAAAATCATATAGACTCCAACAAAAAGCTGCTTGACATAATAAATGAATTTGGCAAATCATCGGGATACAAAGTCAATATCCAGAAATCAAAGGCATTTCTGTACACCAACAATGAAACAGCAGAAGCAGAAATCAAGAAAAAAATCCCATTTGAAATAGCAAAAAGAAAAATAAAATACCTAGGAATAAACTTAACCAAAGAGGTAAAAGACCTGTATTCAGAAAACTACATAACACTGAGGAGAGAAATCATGGAAGACACAAACAAATGGAAACATATACGATGTTCATGGATTGGAAGAATTAATATCATTAAAATGTCCGTACTACCAAAAGCAATTTACACATTCAATGCAATACCTATTAAAGTACCAATGGCTTATTTCACAGACATAGAACAAACACTTCAACAATTTATATGGAATCATAAACGACCCCGAATAGCTGCTGCAATTTTGAGAAAGAAGAGTAAAGTAGGAGGTATTACAATACCCAACACTAAACTATACTACAAGGCCACTGTAATCAAAACAGCCTGGTACTGGCATAAAAACAGGCACATACACCAATGGAACAGAACAGAGAGCCCAGAAATAAACCCAAGTCTCTATGATCAATTAATATTTGACAAAGGAAGCAGCAACATAAAATGGAATAAAAATAGCCTCTTCAACAAATGGTGTTGGGAGAACTGGATAGCTACATGCAAAACAATGAAACTTGAGCACCAACTTACACCTTATAGAAAAATAAATTCAAGGTGGATAAAAGACTTAAATATAAACTGTGACACCATTAAAGTCCTAGAAGAGAATATAGGCAGGAAAATCTCAGATATTTCATGCAGAAACTTTTTTACTGACTTGTCTCCTAGAGCAAGGGACATAAAGGAAAGAATAAACAAATGGGACCTCATCAAAATAAAAAGCTTTTGCACCGCTAAAGAAAACAGTATCAAAATAAAAAGAGAACCAACTGTATGGGAAAACATATTTGCCAATGATACCTCAGACAAGGGTTTAATCTCCAAAATATATAAAGAACTTACACGACTCCACTCTAAGAAGACAAGTAACCTAATTAAAAAATGGGCAAAGGAATTGAACAGACACTTCTCCAAGGAGGACATACAGAAAATCCAAAGACACATGAAACGATGTTCAATATTGCTAGCCATCAGAGGGATGCAGATTAAAACCACAATACCACTTCACACCAGTCAGAATGGGTATCATAAACAAAGCAACAAACAACAAGTGTTGAAGAGGTTGCAGACAAAAGGGGTCCGTAGTGCACTGCTGCTGGGACTGCAGACTGGTACAACAACTATGGAAAGCAGTATAGAACTTCCTCAGAAAACTAAAAATGGATCTGCCTTTTGACCCAGCAATTCCACTGCTGGGACTCTATCCTAAGAACCCTGAAACACCAATACAAAAGGACCTTTGCACTTTGGTGATCATAGCAGCACAATTTACAATAGCTACGTGCTGGAAGCAACCAAGGTGCCCATCAGCAAATGAGGGGATCAAAAACTATGGTACATTTACACAATGGAATTCTATGCAACAGAAAGAAAGAAGGAGCTCCTACCCTTTGCAACAGCTTGGATGGAGCTGGAAAGCATTATACTAAGCGAAACAAGCCAGGCAGTGAAAGACAAATACCACATGATATCACTTTTAACAGGATCCTAAACAACAAAACAAAGAAACAATCAGAATATAACCAAAGACACTGAAGTGGGGGACAGACTGATAGTGACCAGAGGGGAGAGAAGGGGGAATTTCAGGGGGGAATGGGTAGGGTTTACAGGAACAAATTTAAAGGACACATGGACAAAAACTAGGGGTAAGTGGTAATGAGAGGGGATAGGGAGGGATGGGTGGGTGGGCTGGAATGGGAGTAAAAGGGAGAAAACTGTACTTGAACAATGATTAAAATAAAATAAAAAAAAAAGAATACGGTGAACAAATCTTGACCAGGAAAATTTAAAGGAATTGAATAATTCTTTAAAAAATTTAAAATTATATTAGATTATTTTTAAGTATATAGTTCAGTAGTGTTAAGCACATTCATGTTTTTGTGCTAGTTTCACCACCTTCTGTCTTGAGAACTCTTCATCTTGCAAAGCTGACACTCTGTGCCCATTAATCAACTTCCCATTTCTTCCAACTCAGCCCATGGCAACCGCCAGTCTACCTTCTTTTTCTATGAATTTTATCGCTTTACTACCTCATCTCCGTGAAATCATACAGTATTTTTCTTTTTTGACTGGCTTATGTCACTTAATGTCCTCAAGTTTCATCCATTTTGTAGCATGTGCCAAAATTTTCTTCCTTTTTTTAAGGCTGGCTGATATTTCATTGTGTATATATACCACATTTTGTTTATTCATACATAGATAAACACGAATATCTTTCATCTGTTGGGTCTTGTGAATAATGCTACTATGAATGTGGGTGTACAGGAACTGAGCAGTTCGTACAGCAGCCTTTGAGAAATGGATAAAGAAGAGAAATTTATGGAGAAAATGGTTTACTACCATCTACCATCACAATAAATTTGAGTTAATTAGTTGCATTTATTTAGCTTATGGAGGCATAAACAGAAATAAAAATTGGATGTCTGTGGAGAGGAAAAACATGAACACATAATTCTGAGAATGTGGAACAAATGGGAAATTTATGGAATTTTAACGGAAGTGATTTTTCATTTTTCATGGGGGTTGGGTGGGATATGAATTCTGAGGTGAGATGTATTCTTGAAAGACAAACAGTGGATTTCTAAACTTGACAGAATCTTTTTGGCAGGTAAGATTATAGAGAAGTCGGAGGGAGAGAACACATGAACATGGAGAACCAATGTTTCATGAAGATGATCTATGAAAGAGCTGAATTGGAGGGATCCAAGATGGCAGAGGAGTGAGTGGAAGTTACATTAACCTTCCCAATACCAACCTGGAATTACAGCTAAATTATGGAGGAATAAACAACTGAATAATAGCTAGAGAGGATACTCATAAGTGTAGATAGACAGGAGAAACAAATGCAGCACAACATGATTGGTAGAGAGTGTGGAGGGGGTACAAGTGGGCTGGTTGGGCCCCCATGGGTGGCAACTGAAGTGACAGAGGAATATCTCAGCAGCCAGTTGGATACCCCTGAGAAATGGGTCTAAACCCCTTTCTGGGCTCCCCAGCCTTCAGCTCAATAGGTTGAAAAGTACACAGATAACAGCCAACTGTGAAAAGTGGCAAGGTTTGTTTAGGCCAGAGATGGATGATGGGAGATTCAAAGAGCCATTTAAAGGGCCCATGCATGTATTTTCATATGCAGCCACTTACCCTGGCCTCTGGCAAAGCAGGGGGCAGAGTGGACTAGAGATGCTTGAGGAGGGGCTTTAGGGAGAGATCTGAGAGAGCAGCTTCCAGGATCCGGGAGCTGAGTCATCCCCAGTACCGAAGGAGCTCAGGCAGAACACTCCTCTCTGATTGGCATCAGCTAGAGGGGAAACGATAGCCCTACCCCCAGGAATTATTCTTCCCCACCCTATGGAACTTAAGCCTGACTGCTGAGTCCAGAGTGACTAGATTAACAAATGAAGGAGGCTGCCACAGGTGGTAGATCCCTGGGAGTCTTGAATAGGCTGTGTAAGACCAAACTGGGATATCACTTGACATCACCAGAGGTGGATCCAGAAAGAAAAAACAGTGATAAATACTAGATGCCACTGAGACAAAATCCACCATGGTCTTCTCCATGATTTGCAATATTTTCTTTTCTACATAGCATTTAACATTCATTTCTTACCCTTCAAGTTTGTGCATATTAAGCCAGTATATTTTGTATTATAGTTTATTACAATTCTCATATTTTGCTCATCCCTTTTCTCACCCAATGTTACCTTCTTCCTCTGTTTTTAAAGTATATTTTATTGATTACACTATCACAATTTTCCCCCTTTATCTGCCCTCTACCCTACACCACCCCCAGCCTTCCATCTGCCCCACCTCCGTAGTTCATGTCCATGGATTGTACATATAAGTAGTTTGAGTCCTCTGTTTCCTCTACCATTTTTTACCTCTCGCCATCTATTTAATGCCTACCAATTATGCTTCTTCTTCTCCATAGCTTTCCTTCTTATTCCTCCCTTCCCCCTCCACATGGAAAACCCTCCTAGCTGGGGAGCACTTGATCTGCCCTTCCATTATAAATGATAGCTTTGCTGGATAGAGTAATCTTGGATGTAGGCTCTTGCCTTTCATGGCTTCAAATACTTCTTTCCAGCCTCTTCCTGCCTGTAAGTTTTCTTTTGAGAAATTAACTGATAGCCTTATGGGCACTCCTTTGTAAGTAAGTGTTTCCTTTCTTCTTGATGTTTTTAAGATTTTCTCCTTATCTTTAATCCTGGGTAATTTAATGATGATGTGCCTTGGTGTGTTCCTCTTTGGGTCCAACTTCTTTGGGATTCTCTGAGCTTCCTAGGCTTCCTGGAAGTCTGTTTCATTCATCAGATTGGGAAAGTTTTCCTTCATTATTTGTTCAAATAAGTTTTCAATTTCTTGCTCTTGTTCTTTTCCTTGTGGGACCCCTATTGTAACAGAGTGCAACCAAGGGGGTGGGGTGCAAATAGGGATTTGTAATGGGGTCCAGAACTTGGTATCCAGGAAATATTAAAAAAAATATATGTAGGATGTCCTCACCCCCACAAGTCTGAACTGGGGGATGGAACTCATGGAGCAGGGCCTTTTAGAGTTGTTTTGAATAGCAACAGTTTTGCAGATAACCTCTAGAATGGTCCTTAACATATCTATAATCTTTAACTGGTTTCATAGATATGTTAAACAGCTATGGCCATGCTTTGAACTATGGGGATGGGAGTGACTTCAACCCAGGATGTAAATGGGAGGCAACTCCCCCTGGTTACAAAGACTATGTAAGAGCTTGAAGATGATTGGCTCCATACCACAGGGACATACCTGGCCAGACTTACTGCGACAGCCCAGTAAAGCTGGAAAAAATACACAAATGCTGACATATGTGGCCAATTGTTGGAGGAGTTGGAAATGGTGTGGCAGAGGAAGATTGGCACTGGGATTTAAACTCAGGCCCAGTAGCCATGTGGCGTCTTTTTGGAACCATGTGGCTTGGGCAGAGAAGAACCATGGACTTCCATTCCTTTTTCTGAGATACAGTACCCTGAACTGGGCAGAAGGGGAAGGAAGGACTGTGCATTTGTGGGTATTCTAAAGGACTTTGGAATCTCAATGAAGACATTGTCATTACTATTAAGTTTTTATAACTCTTTAAATAAATAATCAGTTTCCTTTTCACCAATCTCTGGCACTAAGAGACACCTTTCCCTGGCAGTGGGCAAGGTGAACCTAATATGGGGTGGGGGACCCGCAGAGCACAAGGGTGAGTCCATTCCACAATAGTTTATCATTCGTACCACCCAACCCCGCAGGTCTGTTCCGTAACACTATGATTTGGACATTGGAACATTTCAAGTTGTCAAAGAGATTCAAAAGTCTCTCTTCATTTTTTTGAATTCTTGTTTCTTTATTCTATTTCAGTTGGATGTTTATTTCTTCCCTTTGTTCCAAACTGTTGCTTTGAGTCCTGGTTTTCTTCCTGTCACTCTTGGTTCCCTGAATATTTTGCTTCATTTCATTTTGGGTATCTTTCATTTGTTTTTTCATATTTCAACCAAGCTCAATCAGATGTGTGCATTTTGATTACCAGGGCTTTAAATTATCATTCAGATAGGTTGGCTATCTCCTCACTGTTTAGCTCTCTTTCTGAAGTTCTGCTCTGTTCTTCCATTTTGCCCCTTTTCTTTGTTCGGTGTCTCTGTTAAGTTGTAAGTTGTCAGGGGGTAGGGCGTTACATATTCACCGGGGCAGGGCAATCCTTCTTGCTGTGCTGTGGCACTGCTTGTGGGAGAAGAGCCAGAGAGGGAACAGTGCAGCTTGCCTGCTTGTCTTTAGCCCACTGTTCAACTAACTCTTGTGTGAGACTGGAAGTTCCTTCCACCGTGGCAACCGTTGTAGTCCACAGCCATACTGACTCTAAGTTTCCCCTTAAGTCAGCCCCACCCATGTAGCTTGCTGCCTCACTGCAGTCAGTCCTGCCTGCATGGTCTGCCACCTTGTTATGGTTTCTCTCTGTCCACCACCTTACTGGTCCAGTTGTTCTGTTTGGTTGTTTCTTTAATTCTGTGGTTGTTGGAGTTCCATGCAGTTTAATTTTCTGGTGCTTCTGGTTGTTTATTGAATTTGGGTTGGTTGTTATCCTCCTTTTGGTTGTTGTGAGGAAGCAAAGGGTTTCTACCTATGCCTCCATCTTGGTCGGAACTCTGAAGTCTCTCCTTCTTCTTTCCTCTTATTATTTTCATTTTAAATTTTGTTTTCTCTCTTGTTGCAACTTGTTTCCATTCCACACTCTTACTATTGGCCCCCAACCAGCTTCTCAAAACCAATTTCCTGTCAATGGTCATTTCACATTCTTTTTTCACTCTTAAAATGCCTGCATTCTCTTTCCATCTTTAGCAGTCTTTGGCTCATTGGTTGTGAATAGGGTAGTTGTTGCATTTTTTCATTTTTATCTCTAAATCTTGACTATTCTTGTATTTCAAATCTCAAATTCTACCATTCCCCTCTCCTACTTCATTCTACCATATCCTGCCCATTCTTTTTTTTTATCTCAAATTTTAACTTTTCCCTGTCTTAGCCTATTTTCTTCTTCTTTTTCTCTTTTATCCTGCCCTTTATTTTTTCAACTCAAATTTAAATTTTTTCCCTTTCTTAGCTTGGTTTTTGTTCTTTATTTTTAGTATTCTCCATCCCTCTATCATGTGAAAATCACTTCCCTTTCATCTGCACATCCCTTAAGCTTTTCTTTCTTTCTTTTTTCCCCTCTTATTGCAATGCCACCTATGTTCATCTTAGCTCATTTCTTGTGGACAGTGTTGTGGTGAGAACACTGTCCACAGTTTTTCTCCAATTTATTTCCTATCTTTTATTTATTTACTTGTTTTCCTTTTTCTTTCTCTTTTTCACTTTATTTTTAAAATTATTTTATGTTTAAACCTAATACTATACCATTTCCTTCTCTTACTCCATTCTGCCTTCTTCATTCCCTTTTCTATTTATGATGTAAATTTTACTTTCTCTCTTCACATTGCTCTGATTCACTGGTCTTATTAGTGTGCCTCCTTCTACCCTCTCAAAATAACTTTTCCTTAAGTCACTCACCTCATATTTGTTTCCCCTTTCTTATAATAGTCTTAATCTATTTTAACCCTTATTAATACTGGTCCATTTGCTGTTAATAGTAGGATTGTGGGTGGGAGTTATATTTGCAGGTATGGGTTTGTTTCCTGGGCTGGGGTTTTGTTCAGGCAGCACCTGCACAACAACATACAAGACGTGGTGGATGCAGAGGCATTCAGTCAACCAGCTGGAGGGAAGGACTCACAAAAGAATGACCCAGAAACAAACAAAACCCAATTACATCCAGAGATCCAACATAAATGTCATAAAGGACATGCTAAGAGCATCAAGTTCAGGAGATCAAGGAAACTGCACCACTGAACCCCATGGGTTTCCTACCATAGAAGTTCATAATACAAAGAGAGGAAGTCAAAGCAGGTAATTTTGAGAAGCAGAAAAAAACAAGAAGAATCTCCCATTAAATGGGGAGACAAAGAAACCACACCCTATCAAAAGGAAAGAAAGAATCTCCAGAAAGAGTGCTAAATGAAATAGAGGCAAGTAAACTGTCAGACACTGAGTTCAAAACAATGGTTATAAGGAAGCTCAATGAGGTCAGTGAGAATTACAAAGAACTAGAAGGAAGCTATGAAGAACTTACTAAGAACTACATCAGCATGAAAAAGGACATAGAAACAATCAACAAGGGCCAGGAAGAAATAAAGAATACGATTCCTGAATTGAAGAATACAGTTAGAAGGAATTAAAAGCAGGCTAGATGAAGCAGAGGACCAAATCAGTGAATGGGAGAACAATGTAGAAAAACATTCCCAAAAAGAGCAAGCAAGGGAAAAAAGACTGAAGAAGAATGAAGAGGGGTGAATGGATCTGTGGGACAATATGAAATGTAATAATATCCATTTAATAGGAATACCAGAAGGAGAAGAAGTAGAGCAAGGGATAGAAAACACGTTTGAAAAAGTAATGATGGAAAACTTCCCTAATTTGTTGAGAGAAAAAGTCACACAAGCCCAGAAAGCACAAAGACTCTCAATCAATATGAACCCAAAGATGCCCATTCCCAGACACATCATATTTAAAGTACGAAAATTTCAAGACAAAGAGAGAATCCTAAAGGCACCAAGGAAGAAACAAATTTAACATACAAGAGAGTTCCAATAAGGCTAGCAGCTGATTTCTCTACAGAAACGCTACATGCCAGAAGGGAATGGCAAGAAATATTCCAAGTAACGAAAATCAAAGGCCTGCAATCAAGACTACTCTACCCAGCAGGGCTCTCACTTGAAATGAAAGGTAGAATAAGGAGCTTCCCAGAAAAAGGAGGCTAAAAGAATACACCTCCACCAAACTAGCATTGCAAGAGATGGTAAAGGGACTGCTTTAAGAAGACCAATAAAAAGTGTGAGGGAGAGGAACACAAGTACAAAGGGGGAAAATGGCAATGAATAAGTACCTATGACCAATAACCTTCAATATATATGGATTAAATGATCTGATCAAAACACATAGGGTAAAAAATGAACAAGAAAACATTACCCACACATATGGTGCCTACAAGAAACCCACCTGAGAACAAAAGACCTACACAAACTGAACGTGAAGGCTTGGAAGAAAATATTCCAAACAAATGGAAAGGAAAAAAAAATCCAGGGTTGCAATACTTATATCAGAAAAAGTAAATTGCAAATCAAAGGCCACAAAAAGAGGCACAAAAGGAGTATATTAAGATTCATAATAATCAAGGGAAGAATCCATCTAGAAGACATAAACATTATAAACAGATTTGCACCCAACATTGGAGCACCCAAATATATAAAGAAAATCTTGGATGACTCTAAAAATGATATAGACAGCAACACACTTATAGTAGGGGATTTAACATCCTACTGTCAACAATGGAGGGATCCTCCAAAGAATCAACAAGGATATTGTGGTAGTGAATGATGCTCTAGATCAAATGGACTTAATTGATATATACAGAATTTTTCACCCCAAAGAAGCAAAATACACATTCTTTTCAAATGCACATGGAACATTTTCAAAGATAGACCACATGATAGGACACAAAGCAAGACTCAACAAATGAAAGAAAATTGAAATCATATCAAGCATTTTTTCAGACTACAATGACATGAACTAGAAACCAATCTCAAGGGAAAAAACTCAAAAACAGTCAAATTCATTAAGACTGGATACATATTGTTAAACAATGAATGGGTGAACAATGATATCAAGAAGGAAATCAATACATTTCTGGAAACAAATAAAATGAACACAAAACAACCCAAAATCTATGGGACACAAAGAAGGCAGGCCTGAGAGGGAAGTTCACAGTGATAACAGGCCTATCTGAGAAAAACAGAAAATTCCAAATAAACAATCTAAGCCTACATCTATAAGAACTGGAGGGACAACAACAAATTCCAGAGCGAGTAGAAGGAAGAAAATAACCAATATCTTAGCAGAATTAAATGACATAGAGACTAAAAGAACAATTCAAAGTATCAATAAATCCAGGAGCTGGTTCTTTGAGATGATGAAATAGACAAGTCTTTACCTATCCTCATCAAGAAAAGAGAGAGAAGACCCAAATAAAAGAAATCAGAAATGAAAGAGGAGAAACTACAAATGACAGCACAAAAATACAAAGGATTGTAAGAAATTAGTATAAACAACTATATGCCATGAAATTTTAAAGCCAGGGTAAAATAGAAAAATTTATGGAAATATATAATTTTCCAAAACTGAATGAAGAAGAAACAGAAAGTCTGAACAGACTGATAACAGCTAATGCAATGAAAGCAGTAATAAAAAAACTCCTGGCACAGAAAAGCCCTGGAATGGATGGTTTCACAGGGGAGTTTTACAAATCATTTAGGGTTAGCTAACCCCTATCCTTCTCAAAATATTTTTAAAAATGCTAGAAGGGGGAAGTCTCCCAAAATCTTTGCATGAGGCCAGCATCATCCTAATCCCAAAACCAGATAAAGACACAACAAAAAAAGTAAACTAAAGGCCAATATGACTGATGGGCATAGGTACCATAATCCTAAAAAAATATTGCCAACTGTATCTAGCAATATATAAAAAGATCACACACCCAGATAAAGTGAAAGTCATCCCAGAAATGCAAGGATGGTACAATATTCACAAATGAATAAACATAATACATCACATAAACAAAAGGAAAGATACAAGCCACATGATTATATCAATAAATGATGAAAAAGCATTTGATAAGGTACAGTACCCATTTATGATAAAAACACTCAGTAAAGTGAGAGTAGAGGGAACATGCTTCAATGTAATAAAGGCCATATGTGAGGAACCTACAGGCAATATCATACTCAACAGGCAAAAATTAAAGCTTTCCCACTAAGATCAGGAACGAGGCAAGTGTGTCTGCTTTTATTACTTCTATTCGACATAATATTGGAAATCCTAACCATAGCAACCAGACAAGAAAAAGAAATAAAATGCATCTTGCATTTTACTGCATTTTTTGCATGTAGATTTTTCTGAACGTTAAATGAAAATGCCACACACAGGAAAGAAAGTTTACAGAGGAAATTTCATAGGAAACATTTTTTTAAGAATGCAGACTCAAGTACTATGAACTAAATTCTAAAAGACACTACTTATTGGAAAGGAAATTAGAAGCTGTTGTTAATGATGACATACAACCAGAAATAAAGGAGGAAGTAAAACTGTCATTTTTTTTGCAGATGACTCGATAGTATACAGAGAGAACCCTATAGACTCCACCAAAAAGCTACTCTTGCTAATAGGTGAATTGGGTAAAATGGCCAGATACAAAGTCAATATTCAGAAATCAAAGGCATTTTTGTATACCGACAATGAAATATCAGAAACATAAATTAGGAAAAAATCACATTTACTATAGCAACAAGAAAAATGAAATACCTAGGAATAAACTTAAACCTAACCAAGGAGGTAAGAGATCTGTACTCAGAAAACTATAGAACACTGAAGAAAGAAATTAAGGAAGACACAAATAAATGAATGTATATATCTTGTTAGTGGATTGTAAGAATTAGCCTCATCAAAATACCCATACTACCCAAAGAAATTTACAGGCTCAATGCAATCCTATTAAAGTACCAATGACATATTTTATAGATATAGAACAAATATTTCAAAACATTTTATGAAACCATAAACAACCTAGAATAGCCACAGCAATTTTAAGAAAGAACAAAGTTGGAGGGAACACAATACCTGATATCAAATTATATTACAAGGCCATTGTAATCAAAACAGCCTGGTACTGGCATAAGAACAGATACATAGATCAATGGGACAGAATAGAGAGCTCTAAACTCAGGTCTCTGTTGTCAATTTATATTTGATAAAGGTGGCAGGAGCATAAAAATGGAATAAAAATAGCCTCTTCAACTGTTAGTGTTGGGAGATCTGGACAGGTACATGCAAAAAAAAATGAAACTAGACCACCAACTTACACCATACACCAAAATAAACTCAAGGTGCATAACATACTTAAACATAAATTGTGAGCACATAAAAGTCCTAAAGGAGAACGTAGGCAGGAAGATTTCAGATATCCCACACAGCAACATTTTCACCAATATGGTCCCTAGAGCAAGGGATATAAAGGAAAGAATAAAGAAATTGGACTACATAAACCTAAAAGCTTCTGCACGGCTAAAGCAAAATGAAAAGGGAACCAACCATATAGGAAAATATATTTGCCAATCATACCTTGGACAAGGGGTTGATCTCCAAAATATATAAAGAACTCATATGACTCCACACCAGGAAGACAAACAGACCAATTTAAAAAATGAAGCCCTGGCTGGTATAGCTCAGTGTATTGGGCATGGGCCTGTGAACCAAAGCAATGCCGGTTTGATTCCCAGTCAGGGCACATTTCTGGGTTGCAGGCCATGTCCCTAGTATGAAGCAACCAGACATTGATGTTTCACTCCCTCTCTTTATCCCTCTCTTCCTCTCTCTCTAAAAATGAATAAATAAAATCTTTAAAAAATAAAAAAAGTAAAAGGTGGGCAAAGGTCCTAGACAAACAGTTCTCCAAGGAGGATATACAGAGGGCCATAGGCTTATGAAAGGGTAGAACTATAGAGTATTATCCTAAGTAAAATAAGACAGGAACTTAATCAACAAAACAAACAAGTGAGCCTGGGACATGGAAATAAAGAACCTACTGACAGTGACCAGAGGGGAGGGTGGAGTGGAATAACAGGAGAAAGAAGGGGGAGGGTAAAGTCAAGGAACATGTAAATAGAGGACCCATGGAAAAGGACAATAGGGAGGGGGAGGGTTGTAGGTGGAAGAGGAGGAGATGGGCAGGGCAGGGGAAAGCAATGGGAGAAAAATGGAGACAGCTATAACTGAACAACAACGATTTTTTTTTTCTGAAGAGCTGAATTGATGGAGTAGAAAGGGCCATTTACAAATGGGATGACAGAATGCATTTCCAGTGAAGATCTTGAAATACTGGAGTGAAAATACAGTTCTCTGAAAACTGAGATTGGAGGAAATCTCTAGCAGGAGAGATGAAGCCATCATTCATTCAGAAGGCCTTTATCTACTTCTCTCACAATCAATGCTTGGACACTTTCTATGGCAGACAGAACTTTCCAAGGTAGATGCCACATTATCTCCAGAAACCAGTGCTCTTTCTGAACTTCCTATAGGAAACAGAGTCCAATTCCCCTTTCCTAGAATCTGGGTAAGCTTGGGACTTATTTGTATCTAAGAGAAGGCATTGGAAATGATGATGTGTGACTCCTAAGCCTAGTCCAGAAGAAATTTTGTAGTTTCTGTCTTACTGTAGTATTACTCAGTTTTGAAGTCTTTGGTTGTCATGTAACTCATCCTTCTGTTCAGAGAAAGCCATGCCATAAGGAACCCCAACAAGCAAGATGAAGAGAGATAATCAAGAGGCCCCCAAGACTTTGAGAGAAAATGATGCCCAGAATGTCCATAGCTGTTACATCTTCAGCAACTTAATGAGAGACCCTGAGGCAGAACCACTGAGACTGTGTCAGGAATTAGCCCTCATCTGATTCCTGACTCACAGACCATATGGAGGATAATAAGGTACTTGTTGTTACTTTAAGAGACTATGTTTTGGAGTGATTTATTATAGAGCCTTGATAATCAGAGCAGTACTTTTTGGACAGGCACAATATGTATACATATTTTTGGTTATGAAGTGAAGTGGTTTGAAAATAAAATTGCTGTTATCTTCATAAAGTTTCAGACCTGGTAGAGACAGAGCAACTAAGAAGAATCTGGATAAATATCTTCCAAGCAAATAGAATAAAATGATTAAGAATAATGATAGAAAAAAGAACCAGTAAGCAGATATGGATAGAACTTTCTTAGCATTTTGTAGTGAATGAAGGGAAATACCCTCTGTGCAAGATAAGCATTGTTCTTTCCCTCCTTTTATGCTGCTGTAGAGGAAGGCAACTGAGGAGGGGAAGTATCATGGTGGAGAAAATTAGGTAGGAATAAAGAAACCTCACTGAGACAAGTGTAACTGGAGTGACACCAAGGTGTTTTAAGCCAGTTCCTAGAGATGAGCTAAATGTTATTACAATGATCTCCCTTTTGGGGGCACTCAGGGGTCATGCTTCCTTTCAGGTACTTGTAAGGCAGTGGGCAGAACCAAGTATGACTGTAGGTATTTTGTGGCCAGAACAAAAGGCAGAATAAGTATACTGTCCCCTACCTCACAGACATAACTTATAGCATTTTAATCTTTCTACTTGTCTCTGCTAGACTTTCTTATAAAATTATTTAATGATATGAGTTCAATGTGAAATTTGAAAACCTACCTAATTTACCATTTCTTTCCTCAGTGATGCAGTGAGGCACTACATACCATACACCGGAGGCAGCAGCTTGAATGTGTTCAAGAGAAAGATCATTCAACACCAGACAATTAATACTTAAGCAGGCTCCAACATGTTCTCCCTGGACCCCAGTAACTATGACAAGACACTAGGAAGTTTCACAGATCAAAGACAGAATGAATTATGTTGAAGAAATAGTATCAGACATTCCAGTCCTGGACTATCCCTGTGTCTCCAGATGTCCTACATTGTGAAGAGAATGAGTTTTACAGGGCAAATGTAATAAAAGAAAAGGAGCAGAGGTTGTGATCTTAAATTGAGTCAGTAGTCTGGAAAAGGAGACATGAAGAATATGCCTAATAGCATTGGAGAAACTTGTCACTGTAATAAGTCCAGGAATCACATGTACAGATCTTTGACATTAGTGAATATATGTTAGTAAATTGGGGTGATTATGAATATTCAAGATTCTTCTGAATGCACCAATCATATTGACTGACAATATGAGACAAAGCACAGAGTGAGCAGGAATGAGGGACTACATAAGCAAGTATTAAGAGTCTTAGTCAGTTAGGTACATCTGATTCACTCCTACCAGCTCTTCTTCCAGTATATTTCCCTATGAAAATGTCAGCTAAACTGATAGATAACAAGGTGGGTCTTACCTAGAGGTGAAATGTTCTACCGCTCCAAGGCAAGTTAGAATAAGTCATGTCTTGTAGCAAACAGGTTTCAGAACACTTGTTTTCTGCATGGGGCAATCTGGTAGGCAACAGTTTCAAATTCAGGTTCATAATAACTGAAATTTGTAGTAATTATAATGTCACCTGGGAGAGACTTCAGATGACCTCTATGCAAACTCACGTGAAATGAGGCTTTTAGTCTTAGCTCAGTTTTTAATAGAGAAATGTCCATACCACTCAGTGGGTAATAAACAGAAAGGTAGACACATACTGGGGCTTCCCTTCCTCATCTTGATATATATGGAAATGGGAGAATGTGTCTGGTCATTTGGTTAGAAAGCTGGAGACATCAAACTTGTCAACAAGCATAAAATTCAAAGTGGTAAGTGAGATGAGAGAAACTCAAATTAGTAACATGCCTCTGTTTCCAATGCTCATTCAGACAGAGGTTCAATGGTTGGAAATTATTGAAATGAAGCAGATGTCATGGGATGCTGCAAATGAGCTAATCCCAGTGGCAGAAATTGTGTGTACTGTTTCAGGATCCTTGTTAAATCTCCACATTGTGAATAGTCCTAAAGTACCTGCTGGTGCAACTTTCCTTTTTGTTGCCAGCTTGAACAAATATATGGGCAGAGTTTAAAGTTCTGGCATTTGCTTGGAGCTGAAATGAGCAGCATTTGTCCAATCATCAGATTTAGGAAAGGCCTGAGCCCTGACCACTGCCATGCCTGTCATTTCAGAGTGCACTTTGGTTTCTCACTCCTGTCACTATCTTCACTCTCTCCTCCCATTTCAGTTGGTCAGTCTCAAGTTATGTTGCATGGGAAGAGAAATTCTGGTAGTCTTGAAAAACCAGGTTTCCTCTTGGTCTCTCAAGTGAGTATAATTTTTTCAAACCAACAAATGTAAAGCATCAAAGAGGTGAGAAAATATTCAGGTTTATGCTGAGGGTTTTGTTATTATGATCTTTGAAAAGGTGGCCCAAGCCAAGGCATTCTTGGTCATGAAGGAGACGAGAGGTGGGGGAAGCTTAATAACATGCTCTTTTTTTCAAATCTGTAAGGTACAAGGATGCCTTGCAACATTTCACGAGCTCTGAGGCCTGCACCATATGTTGGTAAGAAGCTCAGTGATGTTTTCTAATTCAGGGGAGGGTGAGGTAACCATTCAGAAGTGGCAAACTGAGATAGCTAATGAAACTACTTTTCTTCTGTGGAAACTGTCTTTATATGTAGGTAGAGTATAAGACCACTAGCGACTAAAAGTTTGCAAGGCAGCTCTTTGTGTTCTGAAATGCTACTGATGAAATCTGGGTGCTTTCCCATTTCAGTGCTGCCCCCTGCACATTTGTTGTGCTGTCACCTGAAGGAAGCAGGTCCTGTTGATCACTTTACCACAACCCAGAATTACACTAGTGGGCAGCTGGGCAGGAAGATCTTCTACCTAAAGAATGCCAGCAGATTACAGACACCAGCCACACCACGTTTTGTTGAAGCCAGGCCCATAATGTTCTATGTTAAATATTGAGCCTAAGTTAAATACTGAAAATATGAAAGAGAAAAAAAATTGACCAACTCGGCATTTGACCTCACCTCACTTTACAGCAAGGTTGTAAAATACAGCAGAATGACTTTCTTAAACATTACATTAACTTTCATCCCACAAAAGATATTATTTAGAATATATGATTTACCCTCTTTCTCTTCTACCAGTGCCATAAAAAAATCTGCCATATAATCTGTTATATACACTTCAAATGGGTGGACATTTTTAGATGCAAAACTTTTAAGTGCAATATAAAAAGTAGTTCAAAGGTGTAAATATGTTTGACTTCATAAAATAAATACTTCATAGTTCATTACTCATAATGAAGTTGAGTTTTTTCCTCATGGTTAAATATTCACTGTCTGTCTGTCTGCCTAACTCATATTTTTCTTTGACTTCGGTACTCATAAATTATTGGTTTCTTTCTCATGGATAAATATTCACTGTCTGTCTGTTTGCCTGACTCATATTTTTTCCATTGATTTTTAGCATTTTTAGAAATAAAGGATACATTTAAGCTCACTGCACAAGAAATTTTATTATAGATTATGAGAAACTGACAAAACTTAAACAACTTTATTATAGATTATGAGAAACTGACAAATGTTAAACAACTTTCATAAATCAATGTGGGAAATTGGGTTGGTGAGTTCACAATGACGACTATCAGTCCTCTGTGGGTGGTCTACTAGAATCATACCACTTAACAATAATTATATACATTTAACTGTCTTTAGAAAAATATGCTTAGAACTTTTTAATCTGATAATCTGGAAAAATGGAGGTATGTGAAATTTTTCTAATCACCATTCAGCTAAATTATCTATATGCTCAAAATTATACTCAATTACAGACAATCCCTAAACGACAGAGTGGCAACACCCCATTTCCAGAAGCTTGCCTAGACATGAGATAAAATGCCCAAATCATGGGTTTCATAGGTAACTTACACCATTTATCATGACTGCAAATTTATGAAGCTTGTTAATACTTCTTTAGTTCATTTGCATATATTTTACATATATAAAAATAGTATAAAGATGCTTAGAAATGCTTGGTTTGGGGATGAATTGGTATTTGGGTTTTAGTCACCGAAGATATGATAAACAACACTAAGCATTAATGTACAAAAGAGACTGAGTTTTTTAATGAGACATCAAATAAGACTTTATTAGCATCTATTAGGTTCAACCCAAAGCTTAGGAATAGCATTAATGAGCATCATCTATCAGTGTGTCTGTATCCTTTAAAACTAGCAAGCCATAGAGTACTTTATACTTTTCTACCTTTATCTTTAGAATTAGCTGACATTCTATCCTGTTACACTGCCCTTACTATTAGTAATAGTGAACCACTTTATAAACCCATTAGTGACACTTTTTCCAGAAGATAAAAACAGTCAAAATTATCTGGCAGCAATTAATCTTAATGGCTGTATGCAGTAAACAGCAATGGGCTAATTCCAGCTCTGTCAGACCCATCAAACAATCCGCATTAGGCAGCTTTTCAGTGATCCATTAAGCATATTCAGAACAACAACAAATTCAATGCTGAAGGCATATGCACTAAACATTACAACAGTGATCTTCTGAAGCCATCATTATCTCTTAAATAGTACTTCCCCCATGTATTATCATTATGCTGTACATTAGAAATACTTTGATTAAACTCCCTTAATTCATAACAGACAGCTGCAGACCATTTATGCAGTTAATCTCAACACAACAGCTATTGAGGAAATATAACAAATGAAGGCTGTAAACTGGAAGTCATTAC
Source organism: Phyllostomus discolor (assembly GCF_004126475.2). Classification (NCBI taxonomy): domain Eukaryota; kingdom Metazoa; phylum Chordata; class Mammalia; order Chiroptera; family Phyllostomidae; genus Phyllostomus; species Phyllostomus discolor. The sequence continues at coordinate 71,833,673 of NC_040908.2, forward strand.
TATGAAAGATATGGGTTTGTAGCCCTCTCAGAGCAGAGTGCATTGTAAGGATGGGCTTCAGGCTCACAATAATGGGGATAGAACCACTGATGACCTTGCACTTTCCCTGTAACATCTGTCCCTAGGGCTGTCATGCTCTAGGCTCAAAGTGTGTAGACAGGGCACTGTGAACAATTTGTGGACCAATCCAAGGGCTTGACTAAGGAGAACCAAAGCTATGGTTAATCTTTATTTTTCAGCTTTGGTATGAAGTCAAGGTTTTGGATGAATGTTAATAATCTCATTGATTTCTCTGAATTCTTACTCCAAAGCTCTGAAAACCTGTTCTGGTTGTATGTCATCATTAGCAACAGCTTCTAATTTCCTTTCCAATGAGTAGTGTCTTTTAGAATTTAGTTCATAGTACTTGAGTCTGCATTCTTAAAAAAACGTTTCCTATGAAATTTCCTCTGTAAACTTTCTTTCCTGTGTGTGGCATTTTCATTTAACGTTCAGAAAAATCTACATGCAAAAAATGCCCCTCTCCCAAATGCAAGTAGCCACACCCCAAGTTCATATTCCAAGGAGTAACATATGCACTGGCTTAATTTCATGAACACAAAACCTGTGTAAAATCTCCCCATATTACACCTTCACAAAATATTTCCTTTTAACAGGTAGAGAGACCATAAACAAGTGCATGAATGGGCTCTATGTGTCTGACATTTTCTTTTCCCTCATATAGGGTTTATTTCAAGGTTTTAAACCACAGACACCGTGTCTACCGTCTGATGAAATGGTCGACTAATTAAACATAAATTTAGGGTCCCCTTGCCAACTTGGGCTTTCAGGGTTAGCATCAATGAATTATATATTGATTCCAAATATAAAGCACCCTCATTGTGGAGTGATAAGGGTCTAGCTTTCAGAGCTAAAGGCCAGTCTCTGCGGGAATTCACATTGAACATCTAAGGGATTTCCACAGCTGTGGCTAAATTGACCCATTCCTTCAAGATGTCCATGAACACAAGAATATTAATGTTTATTACCCATTTTTCAGAGAGTAGATTAGCTGGGTGGAGATATCTCATTGATTTGGGTCCTCAGGTTTCCTCTGGTGCTACAGAGACCCCTCCAGTGTCTCTCCCATGTTCCTACCCAACCACCCCTGTGACACCACACTTTTAAAAAAGATGACAGCTATGGGGGAGCTTTTCTTAATATTTTCTCTTTCTCTTAAATTTGTTTGAAAGGTATGGATATAATGACATCTTGCTTTGTCCCTTATTTCTCAGACTTGCATTTGGAACAAAGCTGTGACAAATCACTCCTGGGCACCTGGACATCCTGAGGCCAACTTCAGACCCAAAGTACAGTTAGAAACAACTAGGATTTTTACCAACTTTGATAGGCCTTCCCATCTTGAGTCTCAGCTTTCTGCCACCTGAGTTACAAAGCTCTCCAATTACCAAGGCACAAAAAGGCTTGAGAAATTATCCCTCTTCTTAGAAATTCACAAGTTAGCATAGTAAAGCCTATAAGAAGTTCTAGAAAAAAAAAGCCACTTAACAGTGATCAGCTCAGCATGCTTAAAGCCACCCAACTGACTTTTCATTAAGCAGAAGAACTGCTCACATCTTATGGGGCACTAATTTTTACAGAATATGTTTTGGGACATGTTACTCTAACCTCCTGCTTGTAATATTTATTCCTTAAGATTAACCTGTGGTAGGAAAGAAGTTAGCAATTTGATTAATTATGCTTTCTTCTAATTTTTGTAAGATTTGGTTTAGTTTAAAGATACTCCACTGTTGACAAGTGGCTATCAGCAAATGAAATTATGTTTGAAATTCATGAGTTTTTTTGACTTTACAGATCTTGTCATTCATTTCAAGAATTGAAGCTCAGTAAATAATAGTCATACAGAAATTTTTCTGATCAATACATAGCTTTCTTCAAATAATAATTAGATTTTTGCAATTGATGTTGAATATATGGATAAATAACAAATGTGATAATTTACCCTGCTGTGGAACATTATCTTTAGCTATAATACAATTATATCTTAAATGTAGAGTTCTATCTAGATATATTTCCATGTATCTCTATCTAGCTCTATTCAGGAAACTTCAAATTATGAGCAGGTAACTTCTACACATTAATGTGAGTATGTTCCTTATATTCTCAGCATACATTGTCCCAAAGGAATGTATTACAAGTAGTGATTATGTCCTAGATCTGAACTATGAAATTCTGTTTAATCCACTGCAACTTTATGCGTGAAACATACTATAACAAGCCAACGATATCAGTATGGTTGCAATGCTGGGAAATTGAACCAAGTGGAAACATGATAGGTGATGACATTAAGAAATACTTTTAAAGGTTTTATCTAAAATGCTAGTAGGTTTAATTTTGAAAGATGACATCGTAGGCCAATTTGTGTGTGTTTTTATAGCTTCTGATGAAAACTTTTAAAGGTAATATTTCTAAGTGCTCTTCCAAACTTATGTCCTCTCCCATTCCTCTCTATTATACCTATATATGACAGTCAGTCTTGTTCCAGAAAAAAGTGGTGAGACCCTTGTATGGAGTATAACTGAAACAAAGAATGAGAGGGAATAGGGAAATGATCATTTCCTATGAAATCTAGGCAAGAGTTGGCAGCTATAGGGAAAGGAGAAAGTAGCTTTAAGGGTGTGTGTGTGAGAGAGAGAGATAGAGAGACAGAGAGACAGAGAGACAGAGAGAGACAGAGAGACAGAGAGAGAGAGAAAGAGGCATAGAGCTCCTGTGATGGATTAGGTGAAATGTGAGTAGTGAAATCCAGAACTTGGGGGAACAGCACTGGTATAGTAATTTTTATGAAGGTGGACATTTTGAAAAGAAAGAGAAGAACAGGAAAAGCAGTCTTTCTATCATATGCCTGGTGCTCAGTTTGTCTTGATTTGTGACTCAAAACACCTGCATAGCCACCAGGTCCCAAGTTTTTATTAATTCTTGTTGGATCTTAGTTCATGTGACAAAATTTCAACTTCCTCTTCTTGGTTTGCTTTTGCTTATCCACTGAACCTGGTGCTGAGGCTGCTCAAATTGTTAATCATTTTCCCAAGAAGACTGGCTGGCTCTTGTTCCCTGTGTCCCACACATTGCCTTGATGCACAACATGACCTGTTTCTAGCCCAACCCTTTCCTGTCTCCTTTTTTTTTTTTTAACTACTCCAGCACAAGTTCCTCTGTTCTAGGCCCTCTAGGAGCTTCCCACAACCTGGGCTCAGGTAAGTCCTCCAAAGCTGTCTGTACTTCTAGTCTCCCCCAATCTATGTTTTACACTGTAATCAGAGAGGTCTTAATAAGTGCCAGTATGGGCTTGTCAGAGTCCTTCAGGGTCATATGCATGACAAAGCCAATACTTTTTTAGCATGATCCATCCCTACCACTCCTACTTTGTTTCCCACCCCTTGTGTTCCAGCTCTTCTGATCTGTTAGTCCTCAAATGTACAATATTTGCTCTCAACTCCATGTGATTTTACATCCTGGTCCCCTATCCCAATGTCTTTGCCTACTAACTGACTCCTGCTCATCAATACTGAGTTCATTTATCATGTGTTTTGAAAATCTCAGTCTCTGGCTAAGCAAAATCAAGCTACTCACAGAATTATAATTCAATGAACTGTAATAACTTTCTCACTTTGACAAGATCTCATATGACAAGACTGTGGAATATTTCTTGGACCTGAGTAGGTTCTTCAAAAAAAAATTCATTGAATTAATGGGCCCAAAAATATACAGGAATGCCAAGTATGATGATCACTCCTTTACCTTGCATACTATAGAAGTTCAGAATTCCCAAATGGTTATCAGTGACATTAGCTAATAGAAGTTAACTGTATTATATAGAAAGATATTTGTAGCATCCATGTAAATAAAGAAGTGCTGATTTTCATGTGATAGGATTACAAGTGATTTTATTCTACATTTATGTGCATTCATGTATTGCTTAAAGCTTTATTTTAAAAATCATGTGTCATTTTTATCATAAATATTAGAGAAATTTTATAAAAATGTAATTTAACATGGTTTATGACTTTACAAAGAAACAGGACATACAAGACCCCTTGATGTCACCTGTGTGTCCCCTGCTCTGTCTTGCTCTTCTTGCCCTTTCTGTTACCTTCTTCTTCTCATTTCTCCCAGAGTGTGAATGGTGAGAGATTTTTCCTGTATTTGGTGAGGCTGGCTCATGTTTGAATGTGGGTGGAATGCTTCCAATATCAGTATGATTGTTCACTTTAGTACATATCCACTAAGCTAGGCTCCTGCTCATCATTGCCCAGTTGATCCTCATTGTCAGTGTACCCCAAAGTTGTGGTGGAAGGGACACTAAGCAGTAGTAAAGGACTCACTTCTCTCAGTATTCATGTGGAAGTGTTTTTCCTAGAAGGGGAGAATCCACAGTCAGTCACTTATTTGCTTGAAGACACACTGTACCAATCTCTCATAAGAAGGTAGAGTGGCTGGTTTACCAAACTAAAATAAAGGAACCCAGCCAAACTCACCACACAACCTTCCTCCAACAGCCAAGTGTGTCCTGAGCATTCCTTGGAATAGTAAGACAGCACCTCTGCCCACTGTGGGATGGAGCACAGAGCCCACCTCATAAATGCTGTTCACGGGCTAGTCCTTCTGAGGCCTGCTGAATGGGTCTTTCATTCCTGTGAAAGTTAGCAAATTCTCTTAAACAGCAATGCAATATTTAATGTTTTTCCCCAACTGCTACATGTACAAACACAGTGAGAAAAATTGGAACACTAGTCTAATACTATTAAAGATAATCAAGAAAAAAAGTAATGACACTTGAAACAGACAAGCTTTCTTCATTTATGACAGCGTCAGGATACTGAAGTCATTGTTTTAACGATGAGGTTTATTTGTATGCTAAATTAATTAAGTTCAACAAACACTTAGTGGGTGCCCAATACATTCATGATACTAAGCTAGGGGATGATGGAGACAAAAGAGGATTGAAACCTGGTCCCCAGCCTCAAGGAATTTACAATATTGTGCTTATAAATCAACTGAGAAATAAATTCTGTTCTCTTTGATTAGAATTTGGTAGAACAAACACTTCCATTTCCAGTTATTGTATGATTTTCATTTGGCTGAGGTTTATTCTTATGCACACCTTGAAAATTTTAGTAGTTCACAGATTAAATTATCTGTAACTTTTTGGCAAGCTTCTGTTTGTTCATTGATTTTTTTTTCATTTATGTCCTCACTCAACCTGTCTTTAATTAAAGGTTCCTTCATGCTAGGAACTGTTGTAAGAACTTAGAGATGTAGTGATGGACACAACTTCTACACACACACATTCTTTACCAGGAATTAATAAGGACTGTGAGGAAAAAGCATGCAGAACAAGAGAGTAGAGAGGGTGAGGAGGTTTCTGAGATGGGGTGCATCAAGAAGCTTCTCTGAGAAGTTGGTATTTGAGTGGATCCTTGCACAAGTTTGGGAGGTGGGCTTAGGGCAGACATCTTAGCAACTACAAAGATCTGAAGCAGAATGAAGTGCAAGTATCTGCAGAACAGCAGAAAGATCCAAGGGGAGAGTGGTGAGAGCAGGAGGTGGAGGCTGAGCCACAGACAGGCTTTAGAGGGCTTGTGAGACAGGATAAGTTTGAGCATAGAAGAGTCCTTATCTGACCTTTTATATGAAAGATCACTTAGACTACTCTGGAAGAGAGTTTGTAGAATAAATTAGATAAAATAAATAAATGTCTAGTCCATTATTTTAATCCTTGGTCCAAATGAATTTGCATGAACATACCACTGTTTCCTAGTTTCACCACCACCACCAATGATTTGTCAAAAAAAATGTAACTGTCAAGGAACAATTTCTACCTAGAAGATTTGGCACAATGAAGGAAAAACCAAGTAACAACTAGAGCTTCCCAACAATGAGATCCTGTCCCTAGAAGTGTCCAAATAGAAACTAAATGGCCATCTGTTTGGGGTACTATAGGAGTGATCCCTACACTGAGGGGACACTAACTTGCATATTCCTTTAAAGTTTGTCCTGTTCTGGGTGTGGCTAGACTAGACATTATGCTGTGCTTTGCACATTCCTCATTTTGCCAGCTGGCAACAGTGGTAGCTGACAGCTCTCAACTGTCAGCTTCTCCTGAAACAGTGGTAGCTGACAGCTCTCAACTGTCAGCTTCTCCAGCTTGTCCTTGGCTTGGGAGAACTACATTGCTCAATGTCATGTATCTTCCTGAGTCACCCCATATCAGAGATGGGTTGATATAAGGGTGTAAAGGTCTGATCCTCTCGCTTTACCCTGGGTCAACTTTGAAATAGTGTAATGAGGTCAGCTGGGAATTTTTTTCACACTGCAGGGTAGCCCAGTTTTTCCCTCTGCCTATTCTTGCTTTTCTTCCTTCCTACCCACCATGTTGATCTCTATCAGTCTACCACTCACCCTCTGGCAGCATAGATTCCATCTCTGGGTCTGCTTCCTGGGAGCACAAATAGAGATCATTATCATATAAGAAAGTAAAGTGTCTTGGATAAAATTTAGGGCTCTTGATTGTGTTTTGAGGAGGCACATCTTCAATAAACCTTAAGGGAGATTCTGACAATGGTGCTCAGAACAAGAAATTTGCAATCTTCTTGCATGCTCCAGGGAGGGACAGGAAGTGCACAATGTAGGGTACACAGTGGCTCTCAGCAAATAAGCACTAGAAGTTAAAAGTATATATTACATATCTTTATACCAGTCATGTGCAAATGGATGCATGCTCCAATTCAGTCAGTTCTATACTCACCCTGAGGAGCAGCATGCAAGAGTGAAGCCAGCTCTAGGAGGCAAGGGGTGATCTCCACTTATCTTGATCTGAGGGGCTGTGTGGTCATGAGATCAAAGACCATCATTCTCCCTTGGTGATGAAGAAGGGAGCAGACTGTCACATGCTCTGGAGACAAGATAATACTTTCAGAGAAATTTAAAAAATCACTTAAAGATGGAAAAATTTACTAACTCAAATGTTTTGAGTGAATGCCATAATTTATAATGTCACCCAGAATATTCTTGTATTTTCCATTGATCTTTTATTATAATACTTTTATGTCTTCTCCTGACATGCTTCAGGAATAGATTTTTTGCAAGTATCCTTCACATGAATTGGCTTGTTGGAATCAAAAAACTTGATAATAAAATTAGTTGTGATGTGGGAACATTAAATATGATATGTATCAGCCTAGATGTCACTGAAACTACTGTCTGTAGCTCATTGCTTTTAATTTTTAGGGTAGGAGACACATCTTGTGGATGTTAATTTCAGTTCTGTACATGCATCATGAGAAAATAAAAATATCCAAATAGGTTGTATTAAAATAAATAAATACTGAGGCCCATCCACAATAGGGTTTTAGTCAGTGTTCATAACCTCTATCTTGTTCATGGTCTGGGGTGGGTTACTCTGTCCCACAGTCATTGCTTTTGCAGGAGGCAGTGTTGTTCAGTGGTCTGGGCTCCGGGATCTATCCAGGATTTATAGTCCGGCCCTCCACTCTGCAGCTGCATGGCCTTCAGCAAGTCACTTACTTTTGGTGACTCAGTTTCCTCATCTGTAAAAGAGTGATGGAAATAATGATACCTAGCTTACAGGGTTGGTTGAGAAGTTAAAATACACCAAGCCCTTGGAACAGTGCCTGGCAAATGATATGCTCTAAATAGTAATTAATTAATTGTTATTATTTAAAAGGATTTTCTCTTTTAAAAAAATGTATTCAAGATACTTTGAGGCAGTCTGCATGCTGTGTCCCATGTTCCTCCTACCTGAACATGTCACTGAAATGATCACAGCAGACAAACCTGGAAAGCCTACTGGAGACTCAGAAATGGTGACAGGAGAAGGCAGATACCCACTACTGCCAGTGGAGGGGTCCATGGCTTTTCTCTCTTTTCCAGCTACATAATCAAATCATAGATTTCATTTGTATAGCTTTGGGATAAATAATTTATTTTATGTATATTATTCCTCTTGTCTATAAAATGGGCATGAATTATTTAACTATTTAAAGTTCAGTACAAAATACTTGTTGGATTATTAGACTATTTAGTGTTTGCTATGAGCTGTTCATACTGGTTTGAAAATGATATTCAGGATAAAAGGTGGCCTCTGTCATCATCTATCCTGTTGTGTTGCTTTCTTCTTGAGGTGCCTGCAGCATCTGGTTCAGGTGCTATTGTTGCATTTGGACATCAGCATTGACTGGTCCCTCTAACCTGTTGGGTCAGGATGTGCTGTAAACAAGTTATGCTTTGGAATCTATCAGGCATGGGTCAGACACAGCTCTGAGAAAACAAAAGAGTTTGCAGCTTTCTGTGGGAACTGATCCCTATGTCACAGATAGCTGTGTATAGGAAAGACACATCAGGTAAGATACCACCTGATGGATACTGGCACAGGACCCAACAATGGGCAACCACTTCCTCCCCTTTCACTTCAGTGGCAGTGTCTCATATCTTTAAACTACATACTTGGCACATCTTAGGAGCTTTGGTCATGATTACAGCATTTGAATTTGTGATAACTATTTCCAAAATATGATCTTGGAACAATAACACAGTATCTTTGAACTTGAGCTATAGATCCTGGTCTCCCTGAGGCACATACATCTTTGTTTCAGTAATCTATTCTTATCCAAATGTCTTCATTCCATGAATAAAACAAACAGGCAAACAAACAAAAAGATGAGGAATAAGAGATTCATTCATTTCAATCTTCAAATATATTTTACTTATAGTGAAATTTCAGAGAGTTTTCTGACTTTAGGTATTTTATTTCTGTTCTCTGAAATGAGTACTATACTGATTAAATAGCTAGGCTTTCGAGAAAAGTATTTTCTCCACACTTGAACTGGTTATTGTATGTTGTACATTTTTAACCATATTACTTAAAATCACATTTATTAACTTTAACATAAAAATAAGTGACATTGGAAAGACACAATGTGCATGTCTACAAAGAGATACTATCATGGGCTATAGGAGAAATAACCATTATAATATTATCCAAAAGCAGTCAGAAATACTTATAGCCATGGGTTAATTATCTTTTCCATGTTCTGTTTTGTTTTTCTCTCTAGAGTTTACATCACTGTGAAAATTCTTCTGCCAAGGTTAAGTAATACCTCTTATGAATCCTAATTCAGATATTGGGAATGTTTATTGTGGTGGCTCTTCTTTAGTGTCCCTAAACAAAGTCAAGTGGATACAAGTTCTCATAATACTGTACATTACAAATGATTAAAATAGAATATACTGCCACATTATTTCCTTCAAGAGTATATATAAATTGAAAACCACACTTATTCAATTTCTTAAAAATTATCTTTTCAATAATGACTTTTTCCCACTGCATTCACATTCTCCTCACATTTTTCAGGACCATCTTGCTTGATTTCCTGTAAATGGAACCTTTACACTCAAGCAAGAAGGAAACACTTGAGCAAGAAAGCCGTGCTGTGGAATTGCAGTCTTCCCTCTCCAGTCTGGTACATTTCTTTCTCCCTTTTTTTAAGCTACAAAGCTACAACAATGCTTATATTCATATGAAGTATTTCAGCAATTCATAGTCAATTTATCAATGACCATGCAGCTGCAGGCACTGGTCTAAAAAAATATACCAGCACAGTTGGTGTTTACACAGGCTCTGAATTCTAAGTGCCCAAGATGGGGCAGGGGACTGAAGCCACCAGAGTGGATAGAAAGGTACTCGAGCCCCTGCCAGTGCTGGTGGAGTGATATTTGCATTATAGCCGAACACATCATTAAGAACACAATTGTTATTTAATGTGGCACAATCATCTTTCTACTCTTCATGAAATCCACTTAAGTAATTACCTTCTTAGCTCATTGGCTCTGCCAGCCGCCTGCTAGATAGGGTTGTATCTAAGGAAATATTAAAAACGGGCTCATGCAATTGCCCCCTTTAAGCTGACTTTTACTTATTACCATATTCAAAATGAAGATCTTTTTCCTACCCTGAAAGAGTGAGAAAACTCCAAGGAAATTATGTTTGGAGCCTTAGCAGAATTTCATGAGAAGAACACAGTAGCTGAAGTTGTCTTCTACTGTCAGCCATTCTTTAAAAGTAGCTGATACCTGCAGAATGCCTGGCTCTTTGTAGTTTCACTTTGACATCTGGTTTAGCCAATCAATTTTTCATTAAAGCCAAAAATGCTGTTTAAAAAATTTGCCTTGCATTTCTCCTTTTAAGACAAGAACAAATTTATGAAGGAAATTTTCTTTATAGAACTCAATGCAGGCTTACCAAGCTGTGTGAATCTTAATAGGCAGCATAGTTTGGGAGCTCTCAACAGTCTAGGTATTAACATGGAAGCTTTAAAGAACCCACATAACTTATTTTCAGAGCACATTCACATGTCTTCAAACAGATTTTTTAAATTATGACATGTCCAAAAGAGCTAGCAGAGATTCAGCATCATTTAAGAAAAGCTGTGCCCAAGTAAATAATTGAAATTACTTGAAAACACACATCTGCATTTTAAACTTTAAGCTCGATTTTAAAAAACACTGCACAATCCATGTTTACTATAAATACAGAGAGGTAAGCCTGAAATACCTTTATCTTATTTGGTAGTTCTGTGTTTGAGCTTCTTTGTTTGAACAGAAGTGTCAGCTGTATTTTACTTTATTATATAAAAAAGTTTCAGAATTTAATTAAGGGTCAAGTACCAGCAGTAGATAAATGCAACAGCTAAAGCATATTTCTGATCACTCTGAAGTCTGCAATCATGAAAATTATTATCATTGAGTAAAACTGGTCTCAATGATGGTGACTGAGAGATGGATTCTGTTACTCAGCCATCATTTACATAATAATGGGTTCCAGTTTTCATCAGCACCTTTTGTTTGTACAGTGCTTACTGCTACAGTAAATTGTCAAAATGTCATTCCTCTCCAATCAGCCAGAAAATATCAACAGTAAACAAGGCACAGGAAGAAATTCTCTGATTAGAAGTGTGGTGGAGGAAGAGTAGAGCTAAAATCTCCGGAATGGCTGGAAACATATTATTTTGGTGTCCCCAAGAATACATTCATGGTTTCTGAAAACTGCTTCTTTCTCCCTCCCCATCCACCAGTCTCTTTAATGAAGAAATAACACTCTGCTGCTGAGGTCATCATGAAACCCCAAGACCATCACTGGGTATTAATAGATTTGCATATGTATTTGTGGTATTTATTGTAGCCACTCAGCTCCCTCTTACTGGGGATCAGATTCAAATTAAGAATTAAATGGTGCTGGATTCTCCTAGTGTTCTTTCTCTGCTTGGTTCTCTGACTGCTGACTAGAGGAGTTCCAGAGCGTAAAGGTACTGTAGAGAATAATTTGGCCCATGACCAGGGTGCCATCATCCCAGCAAGTTTCAGAGGCCCCAATCAGCTCACTAACCAATACTCTTCTTGTTTCAGACAGAAGAGCTGTGAGAGGCTAAGAAACAGCTCCCCAGGTGGGTGTGCAAGGACTTGGGAGCTGGGGATGAGCCCCAAATGGCAGATGTAACTTATATTCCCCGCTAAACCTTATGCTTTGCCTTTCTACTTGGCCATCTCTTGAATGTGGAGACCAGGGACCTGGAAGAATAAAATGCCAAAGCCACTTTTAGTCACCAAACCCTGATAGCCCAGCTTTCAATTCTCTCTCTCTCTGCACTCCCTCTCTACTCTGCCACTCTACTGTAAACTTTACAGTGCAAAGTATGTAAGATACATGAAATCAATGCACCTTCCTGCTCATCAGTGAAATCTTCCCAGGACCAGAAAAAGGACGAGCATGAATTAACACAATATATGCCTTATAACCATTATAGTTACAAAGTATATTAAAATTAAAGACTTCATGTTGTGTTTGAAATAAAAATGAGTAAAGTGGCATTCTGCCAAGAGTCCCTGAAACCACTCTTGTGTGGAATTGAAACATTTGGCTCATATAATACTTAATTTATTTTTATGAAATGACAAGTTATATAAATGTATGTTTAAAACAGAGGAGCACAACATTTTTAAAGTAAGTTTCTTTGTATTCTGGCGTACATAGCTACACATAGATAGGATTATTATCTAAATAGAACCCCCCAAAATACACTTTCCCAAAGTGTCTTTTTTTAGCTATATATTTCCCAAATATTTCAAACTGTGATCATGTACTTAGGTTGCCCAAGGAAAGGCTCACAGTACCTTCTTATGGAAGTGAATAGGGGTTTTTAAACCTATTGAAATAAGGTGTTGACATCAGGAAATATTTTGTAGAGCTTTCAGGTTTCTTACCATGCACTTGATTTTGCTTGACTACTTTTAATTTTTTCTCCACTTCTTCGTTTTGAAAATCTGACATTGTCCAAGCCCTTTCGATTAAGCAGCTTGGCTGAATGAAAGCACCGTGGTGCTATGGTGGTGCATTCGTAAACAGGAGGCCCGCCAAGCTGGGTAGCTCACCGAGAAATAGGGCTGATCAGCCGTAATTACCCTGACACCTCATGCAGTACAGGGAATTAACTCCCAGGACTTGAGGCCGAATGAAGAAGAAGTTGATGTTTGATGTTGTGAATGCTTCAGTGCCTGAACCCATTACCAGTTTCAACAGAGATGGGAATTTACTATACATTTTTTTTTTTGGTTGGGAATGTAGAGCAGTGTACAGAAAATGAGAAAGTAATTCAGGATGCTGAAGCAACAGCAATTTGTATTTTTATTCAGGCCTTTACCTTCTAATTCTATATCATACCTATAATACATACATAAAAGAAGAGGTCCCAGGCAACCTTTGTCTTGAAAAGAGGGAGCTTGTTGTCTTAAGGAAGAAGTGAAAGTGTCACCAAAGTAGCTGGAGGTATTCTATGATAGACCTGTATGAATGTGCCCAAAAACATTGAGCAGGAGGGCAGACGTAGCTCAAAAGGCTACTAGTTAGCAGCTGGCACTCTGACCTTTCACTGCATCCATGGCAACTGGGCTAAAGATGGAGCTCCATTTTATTATTCTCACATCCACAATGTTAAGCTTGTGAATCCCATTGCAATTTAATGGCTGAAATCAGAAGGCAGATCTGTGTTCATTGGACTAGGGCCGATACCCTCAATGTTTATTGAGCATAATAAACATTTTCATGCCAGGAAACCAGTGCAAGTGGCAATATTATGCCATCCAGACATATATACTCAAACACAAAGAAATGGTCAGTAAAGCAAGCTTTTCATGTATATTTGCATATACATAAAGCCAATCATCCTCCTAAAACCTTCTAGAGTATTAAAAACTGGCATGTCACAAACCTTATTGTGAATTTGAAATCTGAAATTATAAATTCTAGAGTTACTGACTACTACTGCCTCTTCTATTATTTTCCTTAATGAATCTTATTATTTGTAAATGCCTGCCTCCTTTTATATGGCTCTAAGACGCTTCATGCCTTTTCCCTGACTATACAGTCTCCTTTGAGTGAGTCAAAAGCAGTGCAAGGCAACATAATCCCCACTTTTTGGTCACAGCAAAGATGTTTTTGTTGTGACTTTGCCTTTACAGCCTTGTAGTCCATACTTCCTTAGGAATTAAAGACAATATTATCTTATCGGCCCAGACTGTGCAAACTGTAAAACCATACAGATCGTCCTTGTTTGTTTTGAAACCCCAGAAAAAAAATGATAACAACAGCTGACCAGTAGTAGATGTACCTTTGAATACACACTGTGTTTCAGAATGAAGACTGGTAACACTTTTAATGAGAACACACAAATGTAGGTTTAGAAGAAGATGGTGACTGAATGGGAACCCCCTCTATCTAAGAAACAGCCAGTTTCAAAGGTTTAAGCATGGTTAGCATATTGTACAAATTTTTAACTCTATGTGATCTGTTCCCATTCTCCCAATAATTCCTTTTACAAAACTCATTTTTAACAAATTAAACTTTAACTGTGTAGATATGCTCCTTTTATAAAAGTCTGCCACAATTACCCTTGATACTTGTCTTATTTGTTTTAATAAGCCACAAATTTATAAAACTACACAAGTACCTGCAAGTAATGTAACCTATAGAATTGTTTTTCATTCTTTCTTTTAATTTTTTTCTCAGTAACCCTAAAATATTCCCCAACTTTACTTTGGTTAAATAGTTTTCTGAGCAAAGATGAGAGAGGTCTTAATAACTTTCCTTATCAGGAACAGTAACTGTTTTTCTTACAGAACAATATCCTTTGTAAGAAAAAGCTTGAGCTATCTTGCTAACAGAAACTGCTTGTTCTGGAAACTAGAAAGGTCAGAAGTACCAGAAATAATTTTGGTACTTCTTTTCTTTCAAAACAATGTTGCTTTTATCATTATAAGAGAGAGTTTTAAGAGAGTTTAAAAAATGAGACAAAGGAAGTGAGAACTCAGAGACCTGAATAATCACATCTGTTTACTTGACTTATAAAAGGGCAAGATGTGCCTCTATCAGTTTAATAAAAGATGTTCTATCAATTTAGACAATTATACCAAAGATTAAGAATGTCATGAAGCTGATGAAATCTCCTAGGTAACATTAAAAAATAATATGCTTTTAGGTCACATCATATATTAAATGACAACTGCCAATTTTTTTAGGAGTGCTCAAAATTCTTTCCTGAATGACAATTTGAAGTTAAAATACTTTGTTCTTAACAGTTAAATTCATTGACATGACACTTTCACTTCTTAAGTAATGAAACTTGGTGAATAAGAGCTTTCCGTTTAGCCAAGTAAAAGTAGACTGCAAGGTACATACAGTATTTTATGGCCTTTCTGCATCTTTGCTTATTTAGAGGACAAGAAATATTTTGCTAGTCCATTACTTGGTTTGAACTATCTAAATATGACTTATATTTAAATATTTACCATCATCTTGACTTGGCTTTTTCTATCCTATTGGTTTCTGAACAATTTCTTTTTTTACTGTTAGCCTGGTAGAAGTTATTTCAAGCTTTAATTAAAGAACAACAGTATTCACTATGGGAAGGCTCAGAAGATGAGCCTTCCATGACCTGCCCAGACCCAGTTCTGTAGAGGATTAATTGCAGGACCAGGGCCAAATGGTTTAACAAAGCTCTCCTGCACGGTTTCTGTTTTCTCAGTGTGCACAGTATTATCTACTCCTTCTTGATGATACAGATACCCTGCAGCGAAGAATCTGATAAGCCTTCAACATAGGAGCTACTGAAATGCCTGGAATCATTTAATCACTTTTAAACAACATGTTTGCTGTAGTCTTAGTACCTGGGTAGAAGGCTCCATCAGTCCTCCTGGGCCTCTACCACATGGGAGCCCATCCCAATAGAGGTCCCTTTTTCCTCATTTCAGTCAAACATCCAAGAGAGGGCCTGAGCTCTACTGATGTCAGGTAGACTACAGGTCTGGAACTCATGTATTGGTGACAAGCTCTAAGAGACCAGAATATAGGCAGAGATAGTATCTGTCAGTCAGGATGTCATCCTCTCTAAGCATGCTGCTCACCCCAGCTTTGCGTTATGCTTCCCCTGTCAGAATCTGTCCTTTGACCCTCCTTCACCACCTCTACCTTCATCTTTCGGTTCTCTGCTCAGTTCTATGGTTTAATTTTCTGTTCAGCCAGGCAGAGTAGTGTTTCTGGTTTGTTTGTGACAAGGTATACAAAACCTATTGTCATTCTGCATTTTTCAACTTCTGAGACTTAATATACCATCACTTTTCTTATGAAGTAGATGGAAAACTATCATAGTTATCAGCAGCATCTACAGAAACAATACTCATTTATCAAGCTCCTAACCTGGGCATGTCATAAGCACTATCTTATTTAATACTATAGCTGTTCTCTGGTGAAACCAATTCTAGGAGAGTTAATAAATAAATTATCAGAGGATATAGAGCTACTAAGTCATTTAGTAGCTCTGCCAAATATGGGTTTTAGTTGCTCTTTTGTAGTACAAATACTAAGATGTAAGGGTCTTTAATCAACGCTACTATTTGAGGAACTGAAATTCTTTCTAACTGATTTTCTTACAGCGATTTTAGAATCCTCATCAGCTTAATTGCTTAGAGAGAGAGAGTATGTGTAGGTCACTGGACTCCCTCCAAGGTCCATCCTCTGTGCTTCTTGGCCTGGTACTTAGGTCCTTTAATGCTTAGCAGGAAGCACTACTAGTGAGTTTTTGACTCCAGTGCTCTCCTCATTCCCATTCCTAAATCCATGACATGCCTATGAATGACTCCATGCAGTGTCCATGTGCTCCTTTACCTCCATGGCCTGGCTTGTAATGAGGATTCAGAAGCATGCCCACTGGAACAATTAACAGGTGTTAATGGCCTATTTTAGCAAAAAAAAATCATCTTGCAAGATATCAACAGAAGGAAAATGTGGAAGGGAAGTAATTACACATTTTTCTGTTGATGTAGAACATTATTTGCTTATATACATCACCCTTACTCCTTCTTCAAAGAAAAGTGGGAGACATGTAAAATACTGTATCAAAATATCTTGTGAGTTCTTAAGAATAAAGACAAAATAAAGATATACTTGACTTTGTGAAAACACCCAACATAATTCATTGGTGTGGACCCACTGCAGACACCTCAGCAACCCAGACCACTGCAGCCTCATTCTGTGTGCAAGAGCAGGGGCCAAATGATGGTCCATACAAACTGGGCAGGGCACCAGGCATTTCCCCAGAGAAGGACATCTCTAGAGAGGATCAGTGACAAGAACAGTTCTGATTTCACAAGATTCTTTTCTAATGACTCACTGTATCCTGACTACAGGGGAGAAAAAAAAACACCTAATAGGAAGAAACAAAGGGGAGTTGAATGCCACCAACTCAGTTTATGGAGGTAAGGGAGAAAACACGCAAACTATAGGACCTTGATATTTAGGCAATAAAACAATTTTGCATGCACAAGTGGCTTAAAATGGAATTGTATGGAAAGAAAAAACAATAATTCAAAATTACCCTCCTGTCCTCAAATAAAAACACAATTCTTCTTGTCAAATAATATTGTCAACCAACCAGTCAATGTAGAGAAGTACTTTTTAAAAAGATTTTATTTATTTATTTTTAGAGAGGAAAGGGAGGGAGATAGAGAGATAGAGAGAGAAACATCAACGTGAGGTTGCTGGGGGTCATGGCCTACAACCCAGGCATGTACCCTGCCTGGGAATCGAATCTGCGACACTTTGGTTCGCAGCCCATGCGCAATCCACTGAACTATGCCAGCCAGGGCAAAGAAGTACTTTTGATAGAGGGTTTTATTTAAGATTCTGAAGGACTCATACTTGAAGAGTAAAGATGCTTTTCTGAAGTGAAGATCATGACTTTATATGTTATATAAATTACTTGGTACATTTTGTACTATTAGTGTTGCCATTATTAGTTTCATAGTGAAAAATTGAAAGATTAAGGAGAGAAAAGTATTCTATGATATTTTTTCAAAGATAAATATCACATACTGCCATTTAGAATATATTCATTACAAAATTAAAGACAAAGTTATGTCTTATCCACCTAACATATTTGGAACTATTTTATTATAAATCAGGACTTTCCTAAACAGATGAATAATGCTAATGAAGGCTTCTATTTATTTCTGCTACAGCATGAAAATAACTACATTATTTGGGTAACCCTGATAATTCCAATAGGAACTCTAAACACAAACAGAGAGGGAGAACACATCAGGTTAAACATGTTCTAAGACCAGAAGCATGGCAGATGATTCATCTGGACACCTAAATCAGGAGATATTTTCTGTTGGTCAGCCTTCCTGAATGGTAATTGTTTGTGCCCAGAGATGATCTCACATTCCTAGTCTAGTTTTTGTGCAAATCCAGGAATAGTCCAAAACCTTAATTATCTAGTATGGTTAAAAAAGGAGGCAGTTTGCATTTTCTATGTAACTTAAATATAAACAATTAGGGAAAAAACTTTGGGTGGTGGGCCCACAATGCAATATACAGATCATGTATCATAGAAATGTACACTTGAAATCTATATGATCTTATTAACCAATGTCACCCCAATAAATGTAAGAAAAAAGTTGATTTCTATCTGTTATCATAATTTAAAAAATACATTATAATGGAGTTTTACATTTGCACATTTAACTTGCTCAAATTCAAGTGTGTAAATTCTAGGGGGGACAGAGAGAGATCAAGATACATTGAGATGAGAAAGAGAGAGAGAGCGAGCAAACATAAAAAGAATTGAAATGATTTAAGGCAGTATACTCTTCCTGTATACTCTTCCATTTGATGGGTAACAGTACAATGGGAGGTGGGATACTGTTGGATCTTTAAATGGCCACAATCCCTGTGTTTCAGAGCAGGTGCATTCTGGGTGTCTAGATACAGGAAATGCTATTCACACAGCTTGGCATCTAAATACAAGACAATTGCACCATCTTTTGCTCAGCCTCAGAAACAATTTATTACATTCTGGTAGGGAAAATGGTCTATAGTGAATATATTGAAAGTTAGTACCAGGCATTATTCTATGGTACATAAAAAGGGTGCTTTAGATCATCTTGTTTTTCAAGCTGAAATTCTCATTTCTAAGGAAGATGAGATTGAACATTATAAACATAATCAAGTATATTGCAGGTGAGTTTTATGTTGACTTAGGGCCATAAATTCTTACATAATCTACATAATGAAATGTTTAATCTATTAATATATTTATTTTACAAATTTTCTTTTCTTGTCATTTACTTCATGTCCTAATAATACAGTTTATGAAAGCAGTAGTATAAATGTTCTGTATTATTTTGGGGGAATATGATATATAGAAAAATAAATATTTTACATCATAAAGAGACTAAAGTCTTTATTTCTTTGATTTATTAAGCCACATTAAAACAATCTCTATTATCTAATAAAATGACTTCTACCTGATGTTAATTTCAATCACTTGTTTGTTTCATTTGCCCTATATCTATGCTAGTCAGTACAGTAGGCTTTAGCTACATGTAGGTATTTATATTTAAATTATTTAAAATTAACTATAATAAAAATTTTATTTATTTTTTACTAGCAGTGACCACATTTCAGGAGCTCAATAGTTACTTGTAGCTAGTGGCTGCCTTATAAGGGTTGGATAAAACATTTCCAGCATTACAGAAAAATTTTTAATTTGAAAAGTAGAAAGATTTTCAATTTTTATTAAAATATCAAGTTGTTTTTCTTTCTTCAGAGTGAAAATAGATTTTTTGCTATTAATTATTACTTAAGCACTTTTGTGTTTCTGCTATAGGCAAAATAGGAAATGGCACTATTGATTTTCAGTACTACTTACTATTCAAAATTTTTTGTTTTAGCCTTTACTTTTTTTATCTCAACATTTACTGGTGATTGAGAAGTTTACAGATGGTAGAATTTGAAATTGTAGGTTATTTGTTATATAGACACATTTGTTATTTATAGAAATAAAGCACTTAAAATCCATGATCTGCCCTGGATTTTTGGAACACTGAAGTAGTTTGGTGGCATTAACCCACCTATGAAAGACAATATAAAAAGAAAATACACATGAAACCCCCATACAACTTGCGGTTACTTTTCAGAGCCTACAAAGGAGGCAGAAGTTTAGGGGAGAGAAATCTGATTTTTGAAAGATGTATTCCCAGGTGCCATGGGAAGTTCATGGCCTCCATGAACATGGGTCTGGAGTCAGAAAGCCACAGTTGCCTTGCAGTGTTAGGAGACAATTCTGGGTGCTGGCTGAGCAGCCAGAAAGTTAGGAAACAAATGCTGAGAAAATGAGGGTTGCAAAGATATGAGCCCCTAATTTGTATAAAAATTTTTCCTAGATCCTTAAGTTTCTATCAAGCAGTATATAGTGCATTACTTTAGGATGCACAACAAAAAAGCAGCTGTTGGAAGCTGAAGTAACTGAACGCAGACTTTAGTTGTTACCTACCACATGAGACAGATTTTGCAGTTGGAGCCTAGGCAAATTAACTGCCTGCTATTGTAAAAGTCACTCTTTAGAGGAACACAACAGAATTTGGAGCCTCTATAACATATTATTCTTTAACACCCAGTACCTAAAAAAAATCACTCAATAAAACAGAAAAATATGACCAAAAAAAAACAAGAGTAGTAAACAGAAAGTCATCCTGAGGTGACTCAATATTATTTTAAAGAGAAAGGCTTTAAAATGGCTACCATACATATGTTCAAAGACATAAAGGCAAATTTATGTAAAAGAAATGATTCACCAATTCAAAAGAAACCATGCACCCCAATGTTTATAGCAGTAATATTTATAACAGTTGAGTGCTGGAAACAGCCTAAGTACCTATGAATAAATGAGTGGATAAAAAAACTGTGGTACATTTACAGAATGGAATACTACACAACAGAAAGAAAGAAGAAACTCCTACCCTTTGTTATAGCATGGATGGCACTGGAGAACATTATGTTAAGTGAAATAATCCAGGCAGTGAAAGACAAATACCAAATGATCGCACCTATAAGTGAAACCTAATCAATAAAACAAACAAATGAGCAAAATAGAACCAGAGACTTGGAAATAAAGAACAAACTGACAGTAACCACAGTGGGGGGTGGGGGGTAAAGGAGAAAGTAGAGGAAGGGAGCAAGCAAAGGAACATGAATAGAGGACTCATGGGCATGGACAATGGAGTGGATTGACTGTGGGAGTGGTGGGGATGGGGTTGGGGAAACGGTGGGACAACCGTAACTGAAAAAATTAAATTAAATTAAAAAATTAAAAAAGAAATGAACATACATGGAGCCTTAACAAAGAAATAGAAATAATACAGAATAACTCAATGCAAGTTCTCAAATTGTAAAGTATGGTAAAAGAGAAGAACATCACTGAATGTGTTTAATAGCAGAGTATATATGGCTAAAGTTAATGAACTTGATGATATAGCAATAGAAATCATCCAATCAAAATATAGACATAGGCTTCTGGCCAAGATGGAGGCATAGGTAGATAAAATGTACCTCCTTGCACAACCAAAAGAAGGACAACAAATTAAAACAAAAAACTACCAAAACTGCCAGGGAATCGAACTGCATGGAAGTTTGACAACCAAGGGGTTAAAGAAGAAACATTCATCCAGATTGGTAGCAGGGGTGGAGATGTGCAGCCTAACAGAGAGGACTTTCATCAAGTCAGAGGCTGGTGGACTGCATGGTCCCACATTTGATGAGGATAAACTGGGAGGAACAACTGGGGAGTGAGACAGACTGTAACACAGGGTCCCAGTACAGGGAAATAAAGCCTCAAAATCTCTGACTGAAAAAACCTTGGCGGTTGAGGCAATGGGAAAAACTCCCAGCCTCATAGGAGAGTTCCTTGGAGAGACTCACAGGGTCCTAGAATATACACAAATCCACCCACCCAGGAATCAGAACTAGAAGGGCCCAGTTTGTTTGTGGATAGAAGTGACTGAAAGCTGGCAGAGAGTTGAAGGAATGGCAATGTTCCCTCTTAGACCTCTGTGATCCCCTCTGTGGTTCCCTTTGGTCCTCTCTGTGAGGCCAAATGAAAGAACAGATTAAAGCTAAAAAAAATACAACTAAGCGATCAAGAGATAGTCAACCTATCAGGTGCACAGTTCAAAACACTGATAATCAGTATGCTTACAGAACTGTTTGAATATAGTTGCAAAATAGAGGAAAAAGTGAAGGCTATAAAAAGTGAAATAAAGGAGGGCCAAGATGGAGGTGTAGGTAGAAACCCTTCACTTCTAAGCACAACCAAAAGTAGGATAACAACCAATCTAAAATCAATAAACAACCAGAAGCACCAGAAAATCAGACTGCATGGAACTCTGACAACCAAGGAACTAAAGAAAAAATCAACCAGAACACTGAGACCAGTAAGACAGCTTACCACACAGGCCGGCTAAGAAAAACCTAGGTGAGGCAGCAGACTGGGCAGGCAGGGCTGACTTAAGGGGAAACTGAGACTCAGAATTGACTGTGGACTATGGTGGCTGCTGAGGTGAGAGAAACTCCCAGTCTCAGACAAGAGAGCCTATTGGAAAGTGGGTTAGAGATGATCATGCTGCATTGTTCCCTCTCTGGCCCCTCCCTCACAGACAGTGCTGAAGTACAGAAAAGAAGGTTGCCCTGCCCTGGTGAATACCTAAGGTCCTGCCCCCTTACAACTTATCACATGCACCAAGACAAAGAAATATGGACTGAAACCCCAGAAAGAGAACTAAGCAATGAGGAGATAGCCAACATATGTGATGGAGAATTTAAAGTCCTAGTAATCAAAATGCACACAGATCTGATTGAGCTGGGTCAAAAAAATGAAAAAACAAATGAAGGATAACCAAAATGAAATAAAGCAAAATATTCAGGGAACCAACAGTGACAGGAGGAAAACCAGGACTCAAAGCAATAATTTGGAAGAAAAGGAAGAAATAAACATCCAACTGGAACAGAATGAAGAAACAAGAATTCAAAAAAGTGAAGAGAGTCTTACAAACCTCTGGGACAACCTGAAACATTCCAATATTCAAATTATAAGGGTGCCAAAAGGAGAAGAACAAGAGCAAGAACTCAAAAGACTTATTTGAACAAATAATGAAGGAAAACTTCCCCCACCTGGTGAAGGAAATAGACTTCCAGGAAGTCCAAGAATCCCAGAGAGTCCCAGATAAGTTTGACCCAAAGAGGAATACATCAAGGCACATTATCATTAAGTTCCCCAAAATTAAACATAAACAGGGAATCTTAAAGGCAGCAAGAGGAAAGGAGTTACCTAGAAAGAATCTCCCATAAGACTATCAGCGGATTTCTTGAAAGAAACCTTACAGGTAAGAAGGGCCTGGAAAGAAGTATTTGAAGTCATGAAAAGCAAGAACCTACATCCAAGATCACTCTATCTAGCAAAGCTTTCATTTAGAATGAAAGGGCAGAGAAAGTTCTTCCAAGATAAGGTCAAATCAAAGGAGTTCATCATCACCAAGCCATTATTATATGAAATGTTAAAGGGACTTATCTAAGCAAAAGAAGATAAAAAATATGAATAGTAAAATGGCAACAAACTCACAATTATCAACAAATAAACCTTAAAAAATAAAAACAACAAAAACAAAAACTAAACAAACAAGTAGAAAAGGAATAAAATCAGAGAAATTGACAGCACATGGAGGTACTTCAGTGGGGAGGGGGAAGGGAGGAATGGAGGGAAAGGTACATGGAAGAAGAAGCATGATTTGTAGGCATAAAATGGAGAGATAAAAATGGTATAGGAAACAGAGAACTCAAAGAACTTATATGTAAAACCTATGGACCTGAACTAAGGAGGGGATACTGCAAGGTTGGGGGGGGCAGGGTGGAGGGAGGATAAAGGGTGAAAAAATGGGAAAACTGTAATAGCATAATCAATAAATAAAAAATACATAAAAAAGAGTGAAATAAAAGAAAATGTACAGGGAACCAACAGTGATGGGAAGGAAACCAGGACTCAGCTCAATGGTTTGGATCAAAAGAAAGAAATAATCATTCAACTGGAACAGAATGAAAAAACAAGAATTTAAAAAAATTAGGAGAAGCTTAGGAACCTCTGGGACAACCTTAAACATTCCAACATCTAAATCATAAGGATGCCAGAAGGAGAAGAGGAAGAGGAAGAAATTGAAAACTTTGTTGAAAATATAATGCAGGAGAACTTCCCTAATCTGGCAAAGGAGATAGACTTCCATGAAGTCCAGGAAGTTCAGAGTGTCCCAAAGAATTTGGACCCTAGGAAGCACATACCAAGGTACATCATAATTACATTACCAAAAATTAAAGATAAGGAGAGAATCGCAAAAGCATCAAGAGAAAAGGAGACAGTAACCTATAAAGGAGTTCCTATAAGACTATCAGTTGATTTCTGAAAAGAAAACTTACAGGCAAGCAGTGACTGGAAAGAAGTATTCCAAGTCATGAAAGGCAGCAAAGCTCTCATTTAGAATGGAGGGGCAGATAAAGTGCTTCCCAGATAAGATCAAGTTAAAGGAGTTCATCATCACTGAGCCATTATTATATGAAATGTTAAAGAGATTTATCTAAGAAAAAGAAGATAAAAAATATGAACACTAAAAATGACAATAAACTCACAACTAACAACTGAACCTAAAAACAAAACAAAACAAAACAAAACCCAGAAATGAACTAATCAAACAACTAGAGTAGGAACAGAATCACAAAATGGAGATCACATGGAAGGTTATCAGTGGGAAAGGGGAGAAGGAAATGGGGGAATAAGTAGCATAAATAAATGGTAGGTAGAAAATGAACAGGGGGAGGTTAAGAATAGTATAGAAATGTAGAAGCTAAAGAACTTATATGTGTGACCGTGGACATGAACTAAGGTGGGGGAATGTGGGTGGGCATGGGTGTAGGGTGGAGGGGAATATAGGGGGGAAATTGGGACAATTGTAATAGCATAATCGACAAAATATGTTAAAAAGTACAGACATAAAAATAATTGAAAGAAAGTGGCCAGAGCTTTAGAGACCATGGCCAGTATCAAGTATTCTAACATATATGTAATTTGAGTCCCAGGAGAGGAAAGACAGAATGGGACAGAAAATAAATTTTAAGAAATAATCTCCCAAACTTCCTAAATTTGGTGCAGCATCCAAAAAATCTCAATGAATCCCCAAAAACAAATAATAAGGAAGTCAAACCTAGACACATGGTAGTTATATGATGAAATCAAAGATAAAGGGAAAATTGTGGACTCTGGCAAACAAAAACAATGTATAATATAAAGAAAAAATGAGACAAATGATGACTAATTTTTCATCAGAAAAAAAATGAAAGCCAAAAATACTAAAATAAAGCAAGTCCAACACAAATGATCCATATCTTTAAAATGATGAAAGGAAAACCCATCACTCAGATTTCTATGTCCAATGAAAATATCCTTCAAATCAGAAGATGAAATAAAACATTTTAAACTAAGCAAGCTGTGATAGTCCATATCCAGCAGGAACTGCTTTGCAAGGAGTGTCAAAGAACACCCTTTAGGCCAAAGGGAAGCAACGATAGAGGAATGATGATCACACATGTTAGAATGGTACCATCAATAAATCAATGAACAAGTGCTGTAGAGAATGTGGTGAACCAGCAAATTGACACAGCCTCTGTGGAAAAACAGTATGGGGGTTCATCAGAAAATTACAAATTGAACTACTATATGACCTAGAAATCCTACTTTTGGGTATTTATATAAAGAAATGCAAAACACTAACTGGAAAAGACATACACACCATATGTTCCATATGTTCCATAATAAACTGTATGTTCATTAAAACATTTTTTACAATAGCCAAGATATAGAAGCAGCCTAAGGGTCCATAAATAGACACATAGATAAAGAAGACATAGTATACACACGCACACACACACACACACACACGTACGCACACACACAATTAAATACTACTCAGCAATAACAAAGAAGAAAATCTTGCCATTTGTGAAAACATGGATGGATCTAGAGGGTATTATGCTAAGTGAAATAAGACACAGAAAGACAAATGCTATATGATTTAACTTATATGTAGAATCAAAAAACCAAAATAAACAAACAAAACAGAAATAAATTTGTAGATACAGAGAACATTTTGCTGGTTGCCAGATGGGAGGGGGTTTAGGGGACTGGGTAAAAAAGGGGAAGGGAGTGAGAGGTACAAATTGCCAATTTTAAAAACAATCATGGGGATATAAACTATAGCACAGGGATAAAATCAATAATAATATTGCAAAAATTGTGTGTGGTGTCAGATGGGCACTAGACTTATGGGAGTGATCACTTTGTAAGTTATATAAATGTCTAATCACTATGTTGTATACCTGAAACTAACATAATATGTATGTCCACTGTAATTGAAAAAAATTAAGTGTACAAAATACTATATATGTATATTTATTTTCTATTCTTTATTTAAAGGCATAGAACTATTTAAATCAAAAAGTATAACTGTCAGGGGAAGAGGGTGAAGGGTTTGCAGGAACAATTATAAAGGACACATGGACAATGATGGTGGGGTGGAAACAGGAGGGAGGTGGGGAAGGCTGGGGGATTGGGCTGAGGTGGGGAAAAAAGACAAAAATGTACTTGAACAACAATAAAAAAGTATAACTGTTGAGAATTTTTAAATAAATTATTGATATACTTGATATACTAATGATAGCAAAAAGAAGTAAATGAGGTGGTACTTTTGCAAAGTTCTTATATTTTACATAAAGTAGTATAATGTAGTATAATATTAACTCAAAATTAATGAATTTTTGAAGATTTATTTGTTTATTTATTTTTAGAGAGCGGGAAAGGGAGGGAGACAGAGATGGAGAGAAGCATCAATATGTGGTTGCCTCTCACATGCTCCCTGGGGACATGGCATGAAACTCAGGCATCCACCCTGAACTGGGTATCGATCCAACGACACTTTGGTTTGCAGGCTGGCATTTAATTCACTGAGCCACACCAGCCAGGATATGAACTGTTTTAAATTAAAGAGATATATTATAATTCCTAAAGCAACCACTAAAAATGTAAGGAAGCAAAGACTATAAAGCCAATGTAAGATTCAAAATGGAATAGAAAAATATTCAGTTATTTCAAAAGAAAGCAAGAAAGGATAAAGAGAGAAAAGAAAAGTGAATGAGATAAATATGAAATACATAGCAACACTGCAAACCTAAATACAGTTGGTGCTTAAACAATATGGGGTTTGGGGTGCTGAACCCCTGCACAGTTGAAAATCTGCATATAACTTTTAATTTCCCCCAAACATAACTACAACATCTTACTGTTGACCAAAAGCCTTATTGATGACATAAATAGTGGATTAACACATATTTTGTGTTTATGTATTATATACTGCAGTCTTACAACAAAGTAAACTAGAGAAAATAAAATGTTTTTAAGAAAACTATAAGGAACAGAAAATACATTTACAGTGTTTATTTAAATAATACACATATAAGTGGACCTGCACAGTTCAAACTTGTGTTATTCAGGAGTTAAGTGTACAACCATATCTACGACTATACTAAGCATAAATAAATAAAACATCATAAGTAAAAGGCAAAGATTGTATGATTGGACAAAAAAGTGGTATCCAACTATACGCTGTCTACAAGAGACACTTAAAGTCAAAGACAAAGGTTTAAAGTTAAAAGACCCAGATAAGGCCAAGTTAAAGAAGTTCATCATCACCAAGCCCTTTTTATATGAAATGTTAGAGGGACTTATCTAAGAAAAAGAATATAAAAAATATGAACAGTAAAATGACAACAAACTCACAACTATCAACAACTGAACCTAAAAAAACCCAAAAACGAAAATGATTTAAGCAAACAACTAGAATAAGAACAGACTCACAGAAATAGAGGGTTAACAGTGGGCAGGGGTAAGGGAGAGAATATGGGGAAAAGTACAGGGAATAAGAAGTGTAAATGGTAGGTAGAAAATAGGCAGGAGGAGGTTAAGAATAATATGGGAAATGGAGAAGTCAAAGAACTTATATGTATGACCCATGGACATTAACTAAGTGGGGAAAATGATGGTGGAAGGGTGCATACAGGCTGGAAGGGAATAAAGGGGAGAAAAATAGGACAACTATAATAGTATAATTAATAAAATACATTAAAAATTAACTTGCTTATTTGGTTAACAAATATGTCACTTGGAAATTTAAAAAAAAGTTAAAAGGATAGAGATTTGCTGTACAAACACTGATCATGAGAAAGCTGGTGTGTCTACATTAAGACAAAAGTAGATTTTAAGAAAAGAAGTATTATCAGAAGTAAAGGGCCATTTCCTCACTATAAAAGAGTCAACACATCTGGATGACATAATTATATTATGTACGTTATTATTATTAGATACTAATAATGATTAATATATACATTAGATATTAATAATGATTAATATATACATTAATTGTGTATCCATAATAATATGTTATACCTAATAATAACTTTCAAAATAAAAATCATCAGAACTAAAAGAAGAAATAGATCATTACAATCACAATGAAAATTTAAAACTCTTTTTTCAGTAAATAATAGAACAGCTAAAATATCATTTGTTGCTAGCAATAGGAAAATCAGTAAAGATGTCAAAGATGTGTATGACACTGTCAGGAAAGTTGACTTAACTAACAGAACACAACACTCAAGAACTGCAGAATATGATCTTTCAATGCATGTAGAATGTTCACAAAGGTTGGTCATGTGCTAGACCATAAAGTAAATCTCAAATTTCAAAATTGTGACATCTGACAGAAAACGTTATCTGGAAAAAAGAAATTAAATTAAAACACATGGTTCATTTTCTGAAAATTAGGTTTTATTTTTTACCAAATGCAAGATTATAATACTGAGGCAGAATTTACTAAAGTGTTTCATCCTTTT
This sequence comes from Phyllostomus discolor, assembly GCF_004126475.2. Classification (NCBI taxonomy): domain Eukaryota; kingdom Metazoa; phylum Chordata; class Mammalia; order Chiroptera; family Phyllostomidae; genus Phyllostomus; species Phyllostomus discolor. Next base: position 71,862,123 of record NC_040908.2, read on the forward strand.
ATGAATAAAATTATGATGATTTGAATTTGATCTTGAACACAGAAATCTGAGAAACAGAGGAGCTCATCAGACAATGCTGAAACTGAAATAAAAATTCTCAGTAGGACAAAATAGCTCAACATAGATTTACTGGAATAAAAAAATAGGTTTGAAGGTATAATATGTTATAAGCAGCAAGCGACAATTAGATTTGTGAAAATATACCATATATGATAATTTCATGCTTGAATAGAAATAAAGTGAAATAGACAAGTGAAAAATATTTTGTAAGATAAAATTTTTGTCAGTTATTTTCATAAGTCTTGAAACTGATCCTATTACATCAGTTTTTATAGAATATTGCCTGAAATATTCTGATCTATGTGACCAAAAGTATTAAGTACACTGTTGTTGATAATAGTGAATACAGCTATTTTTGTTCCATTATAGAATATTATTAACACAGAAATAAACTCAATATTTTGCTAAGAAATAAAATCAAATCTCATAAAAGGTATATACGGAATAATAATGTTAAATAAATTATATATGCATATGAGCATTAGAAATGATGAGAGAATAAAATTTAAAAAATGAGTGTTTCCTCTAGTAATTGTTTTATTTCATGCTTTCTTTAACAAACTATTCTATAAAAATCTATAAATTGTGAAGACTATGTCCTGGCTCCTGGAAGATGGCAGTGAGATAGGTGGCAGCAGAGTCTACTTTGCCTTTCACACAGGTGGAACAGCTAGCTGATCTTCTGAGGAACAGTAAAAGGCACCCCAGCATATATGAAAATTGAAGGCCAAAACTCTAGAGGACATTGAAAAATCATATGGTAAGGATTGTGCTTCAGGATAATAAGGTCTCTGGGACCAAAGTGAGGAACAGGGCAGCTGCAGCCCCAGGCCTGGTGCCTGCCAGGTCTGCCTCAGGTGAACACACAGGGGAGGTGTGCACCCACTGGGACTGTGGACACAGGCTGGGAAAAGTTGGGCCCTGATAGGCCCTGGCCCAGATGGTCCCCAGCCTGGTTGGAGAGTTGGGCTGTGTGACAGGCCAGGCGCTTGTTTGGAGTGCCAGGCTTGAGAAGGAGGAATTTTTCAAAAAGAAAAAGAAAAAGAAAAAAGTGAGGCACTCAGTAGCTGTTTGGGGAATTCTCTGGGGGTAGCCACCCCCCCCTCCCCTGACTGCACAGGAGCAGCCTCTGCAGCCTCAGTGTGGGCCCACCTCTGCTGCCAGGCCCACCACTGTGCCCCTAACCCTGGCCCAATCTGCAGAGGGTGCCCAACTGTACCCGTGACCTTGAAGGTATGCCAACAACCCAGCTGCCCCCCCACTTTGCCCCACCTGCTGCCTCAGCAGCAAAGGCTGTGCTCTCACACCTGAAATCTGAGGATAGTGCATACACAAACCCATGGCCCAGTAGCTGCCAATCCAACCACAGCAGCAGTGGCCTAGGGCTCATACTCACAGCCCTGGGGATGGAGCATGCCTAAACCCACTGCCCAGATGCACCTCGTGCCCAATGCCACCAATTCCTCCTCAGCGTGCTATAGCCAAAAAGACCAGCAGAACTGGTTTGGCTTATTTAAAGCTAGCAGAAGGCTTCCTTTTTTAAAAAAAATTCCTTCTTCCTCTCTTTCCTTCTTTCCTGTTTTATTTATTCTTCCTTCCTTTCTTCCTTTTTTTTAATTCCTTCTTCCTTCCTTCCCCACCCCCACAAGTGAGACAATAAAACATGGGGATGTGAAAGGACCAGAGTTAGAACCAAAGAGGATCATCCCAACAACATCCCAAAAACAGTGAGACAAATTTCACTTTGTTACTCCAGAAAACTTGCAAGTTATTGTATATTTATATCACTATTATTTTTTAATTATTTTTACATCTTTCATTTTATTAGTATTTTTAATTTCTTTTCTTCTGTTAGTCCTTCTTAGCTTGCTTTGTTAAATTGCACTGTTTGGCTGGTTTCCCTTCTCTCTTTCATAGTTTATTTTTAATTTTCTGTCTTTCACTTCACTGTATTCCAATAACACACTATTCTAGGACACATACTTCCTATTCTTATTATTCAGACCACATAGATTCTGTCATATGACTGTTGCTCTGTTACTATTGTAAGTAACAGTGGTTACATACAATTGTAAATATTATACAGCACCACTGCCAGGTCTTAGCCCATTTCACTATTCCTGGAACTTCAATACTGTTGTGGTTAACTCCATTCTCTTGCACATTACACTTATTTTTTATCCTTTACTCTCACTTTACCACATAATCTGACCTGTCACAAGCTCACTGCATTCTAGATAAAACTAACAGTCCTTCCACCAACAAAAAGAGTCTTCTGATTTTTCCACCCTTTCTAAAAAGTGGCTAGTTGGGTGAAATATCATGGTTAACACTATACACATCCAAAGAATCTCCTATCTCTTCTCTAACATGTTGGTACTTTAAATATCATAGAATACACTTCCCACTGTCTTAAACCATTTTGCCTTCCCCCTCCAACTGAACACAAACAAACAATGGGCAGACAAAGAAACGATAGCCAAAAGAAAAGAAAAGAGGAAGCCTCAGAAAGAATGTTAAATGAAATAAAAGCAAGTCAACTATCAGATGTTGAGTTCAAAGCAATGGTTATAAGGAAGCTCAATGAGCTCACAGAGAAGTACCAAAAACTATAGGAAAACTATAATTAACTCACTGAAAACTACATCAACATGAAAAAGGAAATAGAAACTATCAACAAGGGCCAAGACAAAATGAAGAATACAATTTTTGAACCAAAGAGCACAGTAGAAGAAAGCAAAAGCAGGCTTGATGAAGCAGAGGATCGGATCAGCAAGCTGGAGGACAAGGTATAAAAAAGCAACCAGAAAGAGCAAGAAAAGGAAAAGAGACTCAGAAAGAAGGAAGAAGGCTAAGAAAAATGAAGGACAACATGAAATGTAATAATATTCATATAATAGGGATACCGGACAGAGAAGAAAAAGAGCAAGGTATAGAAACACTGTTTGAAAAAGTAATGATGGAACACTTTTCTAATTTGATGAGAGACAAAGTCAGGCAAATCCAGGAAACACAGAGAGTCCCCATCAAGAGAAACCCAAAGAGGCCCACTTCAAGACACCATAATTAAAATGGCAAATTTCCAAGAGAAAGAGAGAATCTTAGAAGCAGCAGAAGAAAAACAGTAAGTAACATACAAGGGGGCTGAGATAAGAGTGGCAGCTGACTTCTCAATGGAAACACTCCAAGCCAGGAGGGAATGGCAAGGAATATTCCAAGTAATGAGAACCAGTGCCTGCAACCAAGACTACTTTATCCGCAAGGTTTTCAATTAAAATGGAAGGCAAAAAAAGGAACTTCCTGGACAAAAAAGAAGCCTCAAAGAATATACCTCCTCCAAACCAGCTCTGCAAAAGATGCTAAAGAGTCCTGATTTAAGAACCAAAAGAAAAAGAGTGAAAGAGAGAGGAACACAGTTACCAAAAGAATGGCAATCAATAAGTACCAATCAATAATAACCTTAAACACAAATAGATTAAATGCCCCAATCAAAACACAAAGAATAGCTGAATGGTTAAGAAAACATGACCCACACATAATGCTGCCTACAAGAGACTCACCTCAGGATAAAAGACCTACACAGGCTGAAAGTGAAGGACTGTAAACAATTTTCCAAGCAATGGACAGGGGAAAAAAACCCGGGGTAGTAATACTCATATCAGACAGAAATAGAATTCCAAAAAAGGGACATAAACAGAGACCCAGAAGGTCACTTCATAATACTCCAGGGAAGAGTCCACCAAGAAGACATAAACATTGTAAATATATATGCATCCCACATAAGAGCACCCAAATACGTGAAGAAAACCTTAGAGGACTTCAAGAAAGATATTGACAGCAACACAATTATAGCAGGGGATTTTAATACCTCACTGTCAAAATGGACAGATCTTCCAAAAATATCAACAAAGATATTGTGGCGTCGAACAAGGCCCTAGATTGAATTGGACTTGACTGATATTTATAGAGCCCTCCATCCCAAACAAGCTAAATACACATTCTTTTCAAATGCACATGGAATATTTTCAAAGGTTGACCACATGATAGGACACAAAAACAAGCCTCAACAAACTCAAGAAAATTGAAATTATACCAAGCATTTACTCTGACCACAAAGGACTGAAACAAAACCAACCTCAAGGGAGAAAACCCAAAACACTCAAACTCAAGGAGATTGAATACCATGCTATTAAACAAGGAATGGGTCAAGAATGAGATTAGGGAAGAAATAAAAAAGTTTTGGGAACTAATGAAAATGAACTCACAACAACCCAAAACTTATGGGCACAGCAATGATGGTCCTGAGAGGGAAGTTCACAGTGATACAGGCCTACCTAAAAAAGATAGAAACATTTCAAATAAACAACCTAACCCTATGCCTACAAGAACTTGAGGAACAACAACAAAGACAGCCCAGAGCAAGTAGAAGGAAGGAAATAACCAAGATCAGAGTGGAATAAATGACATAGAGACTAAAAGCACAATTCTAAGGATCAATAAATCCAGGAGCTGGTTCCTTGAAAAGATAAACAAAGTCACAAGCCTTTAAGCAGGCTCATCAAGAAAAAAAGAGAGAAGACCCAAATAAGCACAATCAGAAATGAAAGAGGAGAGATTACAACTGATACTACAGAAACACAGAGGATTGTAAGAATTACATATAGTTTCTTGAACTATGTGCCAAGAAATTGGAAAACTTAGGGGAAATGGACAAATTTCTAGAAAAATATAATCTTCCAAAATTCAATGAAGAAGCAGAAAGCCTGAACAGATCAGTAACAGCTGATGAAATTGACACAGTAATCAAAACCTTCTGAAACACAAAAGCCTTGGACCAGACAGTTTTCACAGGAGAATTATACAAAGCATTTAAGGGAAAGCTAACCCCCATCCTCCACAAGTTATTCCAAAAAAGTCAAGAAGATGGAAGACTCCCAAACTCTTTTTATGAAGTCAGCATCATCTTAATCTCCAAAACAGATAAAGACATAACAAAGAAAGAAAACTTCCGGCCAATATGGCTGGTGAACATAGATGCCAAAATCCTCAACAAAATATTGGCAAACCGCATCCAGCAACATGTTCAATAGGTCATACACCACGATCGAGTCAGATTCATCCCAGGGATGAAAGGGTGGTTCAATATTCACAAATCAACCAACATAATACACCACATAAACAAAAGGAAAGACAAAAATCATGTGATCATACCCATAGATGCAGAAAAACATTTGATAAGGTGCAGCACCCATTTATGATAAAAACATTAGCAAACTGGGAATAGAGGGAGCATTCCTCAACATAATAAAGGCCATATATGAGAAACCGAACAGCCAACATCATACTCAATGGGAAAAAACTTAGAGTTTTCCCACTAACATCAGGAAAAGACAAGGATGCCTGCTTTCACCACTCCTATTTGACTTAGTATTGGAAGTCCTAGCCAAATAAATCAGACAAGAAAAAGAAATAAAAGGCATCCAAATTGGAAAGGAGGGAACAAAAAACTGTCACTGTTTGCGGATGACATGATAGCGTATGTAGAAAATCCTATAGACTCCACCAAAAAACTGCTTGACCTAATAATGGATTTGGCAAAACAGTGGGATACAAAGTCAATATCCAGAAATCAAAGGCATTTCTGTACACCAACAATGAAACAGCAGAAGCAGAAATCAAGAAAAAATCACATTTGATATAGCAACAAGAAAAATAAAATACCCAGGAATAAACCTAACCAAAGAGGTAAAAGACCTATATTTAGAAAACTACATAACACTGAAGAAAGAAATCAAGGGAGACACAAATAAATGGAAGCATGTACAATGCTCATGGATGGAAGAACAACATCATCAAAATGGTCATAAACCCAAAGCAATTTAGAGAGTCAATGCAATCCTTTTTAAGTGCCAAAGATCTCTTGCACAGGTATAGAACAAACATTTCAGAAATTTATATGGAATTAAAATGACCCGGAATAGCTGCAACAACTTTGAGAAAGAACAACCTAGGATGGATGACAGTACCCCCGAAATTAAACTGTATTACAATGCCACTGTAAACCAAACACCCTGGTGCTACATAAAAATAGGCAGGTAGACCAATGGATCAGAACAGAGAGCCCAGAAATGAACCCAAGTCCCTACAGTCAATTAATGTTTGACAAAGGGGGCAGCAACATAAATAGAGTAAAAAAGAACCTCTTCAACAAATGGTGTTGGGAGATCTGGACAGCTACATGCAAAAAACAAAAACAAAAACAAAAACAAAAACAAAACAACTAAATTCAGTAACTAATTTACACCATATAGAAAAATAAATTCCAGGTGGATAAAAGACTTAAATATAAGTCATGACACCATGAAAGTCCTAGAGGAAACATGGGCAGGAAAATCTCAGATATTCCACACAGCAACATCTTCACTGGTATGTCCACTAAAGCAAGGGACATAAAGGAAAGAATAAACAAATGGGACCTCATCAAATTTAAAAGCTTCTCCATGGCTAAAGAAAACAGCGTTACAATGGAAAGAGAACCAACTATATAGGAAAACATATTTCCCGATGATACTTCAGACAAGGGTTTGATCTCCAAAATATATAGAGAATGCACATGACTGCACTCCAGGAAGACAAAAAAAAATTAAAGATGGGCAAAAGACTTGAACAGACACTTCTCCAAGGAGGACATACAGAGGGCCCAGAGACATATGAAAAGATGTTCAGCATCACTAGCCATCAGGGAGATGCAAATTAAAATCACAGTAAGATCCCATTTCACACCAATCAGAATGACCATTGTAATCAAATCAACAAACAAGTGTTGGAGAGGATGCGGAGAAGAGGGAACCCTAGTGTACTGTTGGTGGGAATGCAGCCTGGTGCAGCCACTATGGAAAACAGTATGGAATTCCCTCAGGAAACTAAAAATGGAACTGCCTTTTGACCCATAAATTCCAGTGCTAAGATTCTATCCCAAGAGCTCTGAAAACCCAGTCCAAAAGAACCTATGCATCCTAATACTCATAGCAGCACAATTTGCAATAACCAAGGGCTGGAAGCAACCTAAGTGCCCATCAGTAAATGAATGGATAAAAAATCTGTGGTATATTTACACAATGGAATTCTACGCAACAGAGAGAAAGAAGGAGCTCCTACCCTTTGCAACAGCATGGATGGAACTGCAGAGCATTATGCTAAGTGATATAAGGCAGGTGGTGAGGGACAAATACCATATGATCTCATTTTTAAGTGGAACATAATCAACAAAAGAAAAAGGCAAATGAAATGTAACTAGAGACATAGAAATTAAGAACAATTTGACAGTAATCAGAGGAGACGTGGGAGGAGATAATGAGGGGATAATAAAGGACACATGGACAAAACCAAGGGGGAGGGTGGAAGCAAGGGAGGGAGGTGGATTTGGTTGGGTTGTGTGGGGAAAATGCAGACAACTGTAATTGAACAATAAACTAAGTATTAAAAAAAAGACTATATCCTAATTGTGTTCTTGATATCACAACTAGCATGTGGTGACTATTCAATGTAGTTTAGTGCTTTGTGTATGCTATCTCATTTGTTGCAGCAATAAGTATTTCCATTTTATAGGTGAGGAAAGTCAGGCAGAGAGATTGAGAGAGAAAGTCACACAGAGAGATTTGCCCAGTTAAATGCATGTGACATGTGATTAAGCTGGGATTTGATCCCAAGAAGACAAACTCCAGAGCTGCTGCTTTTCACCCCTCTGCCACTGAAGCCACTGAAACACATTCTTTTCAGTGAGAACAGAAAAGAGAAGTAGATGCAAAGAGCTGTTTGTCTTCATGTCTTGGAATATGGAGAAATGGATAAAATTTTGCTACTGTGGGTACAGAGACCCAAAATTCTTAAAACAAGTTTGAGGCAGGAAATTGAGATTATTGTTTAAAATCACATTTGAATTGGTGAAAAAAGATTAGAAAAAGCTGCTACCTGCTGTTCTCAGCAACTAGCCTATATGAACCTGTGTTAGAAAAAGACATAGACACCACTGTTTCCTCATTCCCTAAGTACATGTCCTCACTGTCACCATGACCAATGTAACATCTGATTCTGGAGTCGAGTCCCAAGTGATGTAATGCAGAATGACAAAAAATAGCTTTGTGCAAGGGATAATCATAGCAAAAGAGAGAAATTCATGTAATAAAATTAAATATTACAGTTGAGCCTACAAATCAAAATTTCAATCTGTGTTGAAGTGCTGAGAGAGTCAAAATATCAAAAATGAAAACATAAATGCACTATAGACAAAATCAAAGCACCACAATTTTGAAAATGACTGTAAGTGTGCTTACAAGTCACTAATGAGGTAAACGTGGGATGTAACAGGAATAATAGATCACAAAAAGCAGGAGTTAAAAAGTACCTATGTGACAAAACAAGTTAGAAATCTTGGAAATAAAAAATATATTGATTCATATAAAATACAAAGTTGGTGAGATAAATTTCAGGCTGGACACATTTACAAGAGAAATAAAAAGTTGAGAGATAGTACTGAGAATTTTATACAAAATCTGTCTCTATACCTATGTCTATATCTATATCTATACCTTTATCACCTATATCTATCTATCCCTATATCATCTATATCTACCTATCTGTATCATTGATATCTATCTATATCTACATCTATCTAGATACTGTTTTTATATATCTATTCCCAAGAGGTACACCTATATATCAAAAGTAGAAAACTTCTAATTGTAAGATAATTAAGTCTTGGGTATCTAACATACAGCATCGTGATTGTAGTTAACAATAGTGTATTGTATATTTGAAAATTCTTAAGAGAGTAGAGCATGAGAGTTCTCATCACAAGAAAAAATTGTAATCATTTGCAAGTGATGGATGTTAAGTACACTTATTGTAGTGATCATTATACATACCAAAATATAATTTTACAATGTAACTAAAACTAATACAATGTTATATGTCAAATATATCTCAATAAAATATATTGTGAAGAAGTGTATGTATATAAATATAAATTTATGGAGCATAGCTCAAAAAGCTTTGACATAGGTGTAAAAGGAATTCTGGAAAAAGAAATAGAAGAAATGGTGGAGAAGCAATACTACGTGAGATGATGGTTGATAATTTCCGAACATTGATAAAATGTAACTTCTTAGATTAAAATGCCTTTTAAAGAACTGAACCTATAAAAGAAAGAAATAAGTCCACATTTAGATATATTATAATGTAACAACATAATATACAAGAGCCCACCAGAAAGAAAAGACGGGTTACATGTGAGTTTTTGACAGCAGGCTTCTTATTGGCAATAAACAACAATAGAAGAAGACAATGGGTGAATATCATCAGTGCCATGAACCTTGAATTCCACACCCAGCTAGTTGATAATTCATTAAGAAATTCTTTTTTTTTTAATTCAGAAAGATGAAGAGTTTACTATTTACAGACATTATTGTGAAAAATTCCTGACAATGGAGTTTAGCAAGAAGATAAACATGAAGATGAGTAGAATAGAAAAGTAACAGTGAAACTTATAATGCAGTTGACTCTAAAAAACCCCACTCTTTTGCATTTAAAGATGAAACTAAAACTGTATTAAACAATTGGACAATAATAGGACAAAGGGTGTATTGTGAGAGAGGGGAGAGAGGGAGGAGAAACAGAGAGAATGAGTGAGAGGGTGCTGCTGTTCAGCACAGAATGTGAACGAAGGCCTCTCCCTTTTTTAAAAAAGGAGAATAGGGGCACCAAACAACCATAGATATTGTTAAATCATTTATAGTTATTTTTCTGGGGTAAATGAAGAAAAGGAATATAGAACACTTCCTCAAACAAACAGAAATCAGAATAAAAAGTAAAGGAAAGAAAAACGATGCTACAAAAAACTAGTGAGACTAGTTCCATATATATCAGTAAGTGCAATCAGTTAGCAGATTAAACACATTTGTTACAGGATTGATATTAGCACAATTAATTTTTAAAGTATACCTATAATCTGCTTATGTGAAACAAACAGAAATATTTAAGATAAAAATGGAAATAGATCTAATAACTTGTAAATGTAGGTATAACAATATCAATAACAGACAAAGTGTTATGGCAAAAGTCATTATTAAAGTTAAAGAGGGAAACTGTTTGATTTTACTGATTGAAAAAAAAAAAACAATCCAGATGAGTATATATATATTTTTAGAGCTTGGCATAAATATGACCTTGAAGATCAGAAGGTAGAAAAATCTATCTCACCTTCTTCTGTCACTAAGTCATTTATAAAATTAATTTTCTTCCTTCTGAAATCTCTGCTATTTTGGTGTTCAATTTCTATGAGTTGAAGGAAAAAGTAATTGTCTTTCCAATTTTTAAATTGTTTGTTGTAGTTTAACTCTTCTAACTTAGTTGTAGGCACAGGAGAGAAAGTATGAAAAGCATGTATGATGAAAATGAAAAAATGAACAAAATACATGAAAGATTTTCCTGAGGTTGAAGAAAGGAGTATCCATATTAGAAGATGAAGCATCCAACTGAGCAAAATGCCTGGCAGGCTGCAATGTTAGGGTCAAAAACATTAGAAACAAGTCCCTTGGTTAGGTGAGGCATTCGTTAGACAGTTGAGAAATTATGTAAGGTAAAAGTCTGCCATTAATGTCCCATTTCCCTTCATCAATAACATTCAAATTTAAGTAAGCATCAAATTTAATTCAAAGCATCACAACAAATTGACAGTAAACAGGGAATAATTATTAATATTTTATTTTATTTTTAAAGATTATATTTACTTATTTTTAGTGAGAAGGTAAGGGAAGGATAAAGAGAGGGAGAGAAACATCAATGTGTGTTTGCTTCTTGCACACCCCATACTGGGGACGTGCCCACAACCATGCAACCAATGCATGTGCCCTGACTGGGAATCAAACTGGCGACCCTTTGGTTCACAGGCTACAACGCAGTCCATTGAACCACACCAGCCAGAGCTATCAGTATTTTAAAGAGATACTTGCAAAGGATAAAAAGTTAGAATATAGTTTTCTTTTGGCTACAAGGTAGGTGTTTTTTTCTTTTTTTTTTTTTTTTTTTTTTGACAAAAACAAAATTTGACAGGTTGAGAAGGAAGCATACAAGTTCCATGTGTCTATCTCTTCCATTCATGGAATTTACAAAGACAGTGCTTAGAATTGGAATTTCCCTAGTTTTCATTTATACATTGCTTAAATAAGAAGGGCTGACTACAAGAAAGTCCTAAAAGAATTTTGAATTCCCATACTAATTTTTATGTCAAATATTTAATCTTTTATATACTTTAATATTTTAAATATTTTTATGTGGATTAACATTCAGCACTGTTGTATACTTCTTCCTTCTGCAAGTTTCTCTCCAGCTCTTTCCAGAACCACAGCCATCCTTGACAAGTGTAGGTTGGAAGAGAGCTTGGCCACTGGTGGTAGTGGAGGTACCAGCACCAACATGCAAACACCATTCATGCAACTGCAGAAACCCCAGGGACCATTGGCCAGACCGCCACTTTCCAAAGACCGGGTATACTACTTCTTTTACCAAGACAACCTTAGAGAGAGAAGAGGAAACCAAACACAACTTGCTTTTCACACAGCCATTTTATTTGAAATAGTTTTATGTTGCTGCTAATCCATGAAAGTGTTTTTGATTATGTCAATCCCAATTATCGTTCATATAATGAAGAAAAAGGTGTGTGCTTTATAAGAAGTCTCATCACATTTGCAAAATATTTTTAATACAAGCCCTTATTACTTGCAACAATTACTGATCCATTTGGTAAATAGCAAGTAGATATAGTTTAATGTAACCTCTCTTTTGTGTGATAAATATACATATATTTTAAAAATACTTTTATTTTGAAAAAATGTACTTGAAATAAAATGGAGCAGTGCAAATATTTGCTGTAAAATAAGTAAATGTAATTCAAGTGACTTGAGTTTGGGACTACAGAGAATTTCAAATGTTTTTTAAAATTCTGAACTCATTTCAGAGGATTTATGAGGTTACTTTAGGTGGTAAATATATGTTTCTGACATTGTGGCCTCTTTAAATAACTTTATAGTGTTACATCAGGTAAGAGAGAGTCCAATACTCCATCACTTGAGAAATGAGGAATTTTGAATTTTAAATGTAAAAGTAGCTTAAGCGACATTTTAGTTTCAATAGAGAAATTAAAAGCAAGAAACAAATCACAGAAGAGGGACAAACAGATGTTTCTCTGATAATTGATTTCCTAAGAAAATTGGCTATAAATTCAGGAAGCTAATTATTAACACTGGATTATATAATCAGTATGATTTGGCTGATTATCTACAAAGTCATTAAAAGTGTCAAAAGAATCAAATGTATATCATATACCAAGCAGGCACTGCTGGTGGTTTTCATTGAAATCCCCTCTGTGTATCTTTTTTGTAATTTAATTAGCAAAGTTAAAATTAAGATGAGACTCCAGTGTGTTTAGGTGAAATAATTTCTATGAGAGGCCACTTCATGAAAACATTTAGTAATGCAATAAATCCTTGGTTATCAATGAAGTCTCTTTAAAATATCCTTTTCAATGAATATAATTATTCAAACTAAAATATTTGTGCTGTCCAAGAAAAATTCAAATACTGCTCCTGCCATGCGTACATATGCCAGGCACCTATTATATGTTCTGCTTACAATCATTGCTTTCTAGTCTTTCTAACAATGTTGTAACTAGTGCATATTCAACATGTTTATTGAGTATTTAATATATGCCTGACACTATTCTAGAACCTAAGAGAACAGTAGTGAATGGGACAAAGTACTTAATCCCATGAAATTTACATTCAGAGAAAGACAGGCAATAAACCAAGACAATAATAAATGACACAGATATTTAGGTAAACACAAAGTTGTGTAGTCATCATCAGAATTGATTTTAGAACATTTTCATAGCCCCCAAAAGCTCTATACTCCTTGACTGTCACTCCCAATCCTCTTATCCACCCAGCTTTAGGCAAACAGTGATCTACTCTGTGTGTATAGATTTACTATCTTGGACATGTCATAAAAATAGAATCATACAGTACAAGGTCTGTCCAGAAAGTATATAGCCATGTACTATGAAAAATAGAGGCATTTACTGAAGAAAATACAAGATATAAGGGACATTGTATATAGGATAATGGCACCTCATTCCCCTTCAAAGTAGGTAACTTGGGACCTCACACAGCTTTCCCACAGTCTCTTCTACTGTTCCAAACACTCTGAAAAATCCTTTGTTGAAATCACCACCAGCTGCCCCATTGTATTTTTCCTGAATCTCATTGACAGTTTGAAATCTCTTCTTTCAAAAGTGATTTTATTTCTGGGAAAAGCCAAAAGTCTTTGCTAATTGCAGCCTGTACACTTTCAGCATTCTCTTGTTACAGGCCTTCCAGAAAGTGAATCACTTTCAACAGATTCTCAACCATCTTTGAAGCATTTTTGCCACATTTTTACTTTCACTGCACTCATTGTATCATCTCTGAAAGCCTTCTGAGTCATCTGAATAGTTTCTGTGAAGGAATGTTCATGCTTAATGCAAAATTTGATGCAGATTCATTGCTCTACTTAGTTATTCTGAATATGACACTCACACAGTACACATGCTCACTCAATGCATCTACTGCCCTCACTGACTACTAGTACAGTGAAATTGTCACTGTTCATGCATGCTCATTCCAGTCCACTCTCCTTGGCTTCCAGGTTACATTGATGTTGTACAAACTGATGTTGTACATTGTATATTAACAATGGCTGGACTTTTTCTGGACAGATCTCAGGTATGGTCTTTTGTGACTAGCATTTTTCACTTAACATAACGTGTTTAAGATTTACTTATGTTGTAGCATGTACTGATACTTTTTATTGCAGATTAATATTCTGTTAAAGAGATTTATTTATTCATTTATCAGTTGATTGGCATCTATGCTATTTCCGCTTTTTTGCTCTCATGAATACCGCTGCTGTGTATGAACATTCTGGCACAAGTTTTTGTTTGGACATAGATTTTCCATTTCATTTGTATATATACCTTGGTGTGGGGTTGCTGTATAATGTATTAATTCTCTCTTTAATCTTTTGAGGAACTGTCAGATTGTTTTCTGAAGTTGGCAAATCATTTTACATTTTCACTCACAGTGAACCAAGTTTTCAAATTCTTCACGTCCTCTCCAACACTTATAATCTGTCTTTTTCATTATAACTATGCTAGTGGGTATGAAATTGTATCTCCCTGTACTTTTGATTTGCATTTCCCTGATGACTAATGATATTAACCATCTTTTCATGTGCTTATTGGTTATTTATGTCTTCTTTGAAGAAATGTCTACTTAGATCACTTACCTATTTTTTAAATTGAGTTATTTATCCTTTTGTTATAGAGTTGCAAAAATTCTTTATTTCATATGTATTCTAGATGTGTCTCTTATCAGATATATAATTTGCAAATATTTTCTCCTATTTAATATGTTGTATTTTTACTACCTTTAAAATAATTTAGTTTCATTTTATAATCAACTTTTTCTTTTTAAAAAGATTTTATTTATTTATTTTTAGAGAGAGGAAAGGAGGGAGAAAGAGGGAGAGCAACATAAATGTGTGACTTCCTCTTGTGCCCCCTACTGGGGACCAGGCCTGCAATACAAGAATGTCCCATGACTGGGAATAGAACCAGTGACCCTTTGGTTCACAGTCTGACACTCAATTCACTGAGCCACACCAGCCATGGCCTACTATCTTGATAGTATCCTTGGAAACAATGCTTTGAATTTCATGAATTCCAATTCATCCATTTTTTTTTCCTGGTTTCTTGTGTTCTTGGTCTCATATGTTAGAAACCATTGCCACATTTGAGGTAACAGTGATTTAGCCCTATTTTTTTCCTAAGATTTTTATAGTTTTACCTTTTCCATTTAGGTCTTTGATTCATTTTGTGTAAATTTATCCATACAGTGTGAGATAGTGATTTTGTGTTATTTTTGTAGGGATATTATTACTTAAGAAGAATTAAATTTCCTTTCTTTTCTTTTTTTTTTGAAGTATTTATTTACTCATTTATTTATTTATTTTAATTACTTTATTGAATTACAGCAGTCTACATTTTCTCCCCACCACTGCCACGCCACCCAACCAAAACCACCTCCTTCTTTTGCTTCCAGCGCCCCCCTTGATTTTGTCCATGACTCCTTTATACTAGTTCCTGAACCCTTCTACGCACTGTTCCCTCACCTCTCCCCTCTGGCTATAGTTATATTGTTCTTAATTTCAATATGTCTGGTTATATTTTGTTTGCTTTATTCTTTTGTTGATTATGTTCCAGTTAAAGGTGAGATCACGTGGTATTTGTCCCCAGTGCCTGGCTTATTTCACTCAGCATAATGCTCTCCAGTTCCATCCATGCTGTTTCAAAGGATAGAAACTCCTTCTTTCTCTCTGTTGCAAAGAATTTCATTGTGTAAAGGTACCATAGTTTTTTATCCACTCATTTTCTGATGGGCACTTCGGTTGCTTCCATCACTTGGATATTTTATTTTATTATTTTATTTTATTGTTATTTTTCATTAATTTTATTTTAATCATTGTTCAAGTACAGTTTCTGTCCTTTACTCCCATCCCAGCCAACCCACCCATGCTTCTCCACCTCCATCCCATTTCCACCCCCCTTGATTTTGTCCATGTGTCCTTTATATGTGTTCCTGTAAACCCTTGCTATTCTCCCCTGAAACTACCCTGATCACTGTCAGCCTGTTGTCTATTTCAGTGTCTTTGGCTATATTTTGCTTGCTTGTTTGTTTTGTTGTTTAGGTTCCTGTTAAAGGTGAGATCATATGGTACTTGTTCTTCACCACCTGGCTTATTTCACCCAGCATAATGCTTACCAGTTCCATCCATGCTGTCCAAAAGGGTAGGAGTTCCTTCCTTCTTTCTGCTGCATAGAATTCCATTGTGTAAATGTACCATAGTTTTTTAAGCCACCTATTTACTGATGTGCACCTAGGCTGCTTCCAGCACATGTCTATTGTAAATTGTGCTGCTATGAACATTGGGGTGCATAGGTTCTTTTCAATTGGTATTTCAGGGTTCTTAGGATATAATCCCAGCAGTGGAATTGCTGGGTCAAAAGGCAGTTCCATTTTTAGTTTTGTGAGGAAGTTCCATACTGTTTTCCATAGTGGTTAGACCAGTTTGCATTCCCAACAGTGCACTAGGGTTTGATTTTCTTCACACCCTCCCCAAAATTTGTTGTTTGTTGCTTTGTTTATGATGGCCATTTAACTGGTGTGAGGTGGCATCTCATTGTGGTTTTAATTTGCATTTCTCTGATAGCTAGCAATACTGAGCATCTTTTCATATGTCTCTGGATCCTACGTGTGTCCTCCTTGGAGAACTGTCTGTTCAAGTCCTTTGCCCATTTTTTAATTGGGTTACTTGTCTTCCTAGAGTGCAGTCATGTAAGTTCTTTTTTTTTAATATATTTTATTGATTATGCTATTACAGTTGTCCCATAACCCCTCTTCATTCACCTCCACCCTGCACAACCTCTCCCACCCACATTACCCCCCTTTAGTTCATGTCCATGTGTCATAAGTTCTTTAGCTTCTACATTTTTCATACTATTCTTGCCCTCCCCCTGTCTATTTTCTACCTACCATCTATGCTACTTATTCTCCATACCTTTCCCCCACTCTCCTCCTCCCACTCTCCTGTTTCTAACCCTCCATGTGTTCTCCATTTCTGTGGTTATGTTCTGTCCTACTTGTTTGCTTAGTTTCTTTTTGTTTTGTTTTAGGTGTTGTTGTTAATAATTGTGAGATTGCTGTCATTTTACTATACATGATTTTTATCTTCTTTTTCTTAGATAAATGCCTTTAACATTTTATAAAATAAGGGCTTGGTGATGATGAAGTCCTTGAACTTGACCTTATCTGAGAAGCACTTTATCTGCCTTTCCATTCTAAATGAAAGCTTTGCTGGATGGAGCAGTCTTGGATGTAGGTCCTTGCCTTTCATGAGTTGGAATACTTTTTTCCAGGCCCTTCTTGCTGCAAGGTCTCTTTTGAGAAATCAGCTGACAGTCTGATGAGAACTCCTATGTAGGTTACTGTCTCCTCATCTCTTGCTGCTCTAAGATTATCCCCATCATTTTTACCTTGGCTAATTATGATGTGCCTTTGTGTCTTCCTTCTTGGGTCCAAATTCTTTAGGACTCCTTGAGCTTCCTGGACTTCCTGGAAGTCTATTTAAGTTCTTTATATACTTTGGAGATTAAACCCTTCTCTGAGATATCATTGGCAAATATGTTTTCCCATACAGTTGGTTCTCTTGTTATTTTAATACAGTTTTCTTTAGCTGTGCAAAAGCTTTTTATTTTGATGAGATCCCATTTGTTTACTCTTTCATTTACATCCCTTATTCTAGGGGACATGTCATTAAAAATGTTTGTGCATGAAATATCTGAGATTTTCCTGCCTATGTTCTTCTCTAGGACTTTAATGGTGTCACAGTTTATATTTAAATCTTTTATCCACCTTGAATTTATTTTTGTGTACGGTCTAAGTTGGTACTTGAGTTTCATTTTTTTGCACGTAGCTGTCCAGTCCTCCCAACACCATTTGTTGAAGAAGCTATTTTTACTCCATTTTATGTTTCTGCCCCCTTTGTCAAATATTAATTAACGATAGAGACCTGGGTTTACTTCTGGGCTCTCTGTTCTGTTCATTTGGTATATGTGCCTGTTTTTATGCCAGTACCAGGCTGTTTTGATTACAGTGGCCTTGTAATAGAGTTTAGTATCAAGTATTGTGATTCCTCCTACTTTCCTTTTCTTTCTCAAAATTGCAGCAGTTATTGGGGGTCATTTATGGTTCCACATAAATTTTTGAAGTGTTTCTTCTATTTCTGTGAAATATGCTATTGGTACTTTAATAGGTATTGGATTGAATCTGTAAATTGCTTTGGGTTTATGACCATTTTGATGATGTTGATTCTTCCAATCCATGAGCATTGTACATGCTTCCATTTATTTGTGTCTCCCTTGATTTCTTTCTTCAGTGTTATGTAGTTTTCTAAATATAGGTCTTTTACCTCTTTGGTTAGGTTTATTCCTGGGTATTTTATTTTTCTTGTTGCTATATCAAATGTGATTTTTTCTTGATTTCTGCTTCTGCTGTTTCATTGTTGGTGTACAGAAATGCCTTTGATTTCTGGATATTGACTTTGTATCCCACTGTTTTGCCAAATCCATTTATTAGGTCAAGCAGTTTTTTGGTGGAGTCTATAGGATTTTCTACATACGCTATCATGTCATCCGCAAACAGTGACAGTTTTTTTGTTCCCTCCTTTCCAATTTGGATGCCTTTTATTTCTTTTTCTTGTCTGATTTATTTGGCTAGGACTTCCAATACTAAGTCAAATAGGAGTGGTGAAAGCAGGCATCCTTGTCTTTTTCCTGATGTTAGTGGGAAAACTCTAAGTTTTTTCCCATTGAGTATGATGTTGGCTGTTCGGTTTCTCATATATGGCCTTTATTATGTTGAGGAATGCTCCCTCTATTCCCAGTTTGCTAATGTTTTTATCATAAATGGGTGCTGCACCTTATCAAATGTTTTTCTGCATCTATGGGTATGATCACATGATTTTTGTCTTTCCTTTTGTTTATGTGGTGTATTATGTTGGTTGATTTGTGAATATTGAACCACCCTTTCATCCCTGGGATGAATCTGACTCGATCGTGGTGTATGACCTATTGAACATGTTGCTGGATGCGGTTTGCCAATATTTTGTTGAGGATTTTGGCATCTATGTTCACCAGCCATATTGGCCGGAAGTTTTCTTTCTTTGTTATGTCTTTATCTGTTTTGGAGATTAAGATGATGCTGACTTCATAAAAAGAGTTTGGGAGTCTTCCATCTTCTTGACTTTTTTGGAATAACTTGTGGAGGATGGGGGTTAGCTTTCCCTTAAATGCTTTGTATAATTCTCCTGTGAAACTGTCTGGTCCAAGGCTTTTGTGTTTCAGAAGGTTTTTGATTACTGTGTCAATTTCATCAGCTGTTACTGATCTGTTCAGGCTTTCTGCTTCTTCATTGAATTTTGGAAGATTATATTTTTCTAGAAATTTGTCCATTTCCCCTAAGTTTTCCAATTTCTTGGCACATAGTTCAAGAAACTATATGTAATTTCTTACAATCCTCTGTGTTTCTGTAGTATCAGTTGTAATCTCTCCTCTTTCATTTCTGATTGTGCTTATTTGGGTCTTCTCTCTTTTTTTCTTGATGAGCCTGCTTAAAGGCTTGTTGACTTTGTTTATCTTTTCAAGGAACCAGCTCCTGGATTTATTGATCCTTAGAATTGTGCTTTTAGTCTCTATGTCATTTTATTCCACTCTGATCTTGGTTATTTCCTTCCTTCTACTTGCTCTGGGCTGTCTTTGTTGTTGTTCCTCAAGTTCTTGTAGGCATAGGGTTAGGTTGTTTATTTGAAATGTTTCTATCTTTTTTAGGTAGGCCTGTATCACTGTGAACTTCCCTCTCAG
Organism: Phyllostomus discolor; assembly: GCF_004126475.2. Taxonomy (NCBI): domain Eukaryota; kingdom Metazoa; phylum Chordata; class Mammalia; order Chiroptera; family Phyllostomidae; genus Phyllostomus; species Phyllostomus discolor. The sequence goes on from NC_040908.2 coordinate 71,881,750, forward strand.
GACCATCATTGCTGTGCCCCATAAGTTTTGGGTTGTTGTGAGTTCATTTTCATTAGTTCCCAAAACTTTTTTATTTCTTCCCTAATCTCATTCTTGACCCATTCCTTGTTTAATAGCATGGTATTCAATCTCCTTGAGTTTGAGTGTTTTGGGTTTTCTCCCTTGAGGTTGGTTTTGTTTCAGTCCTTTGTGGTCAGAGTAAATGCTTGGTATAATTTCAATTTTCTTGAGTTTGTTGAGGCTTGTTTTGTGTCCTATCATGTGGTCAACCTTTGAAAATATTCCATGTGCATTTGAAAAGAATGTGTATTTAGCTTGTTTGGGATGGAGGGCTCTATAAATATCAGTCAAGTCCAATTCATCTAGGGCCTTGTTCGACGCCACAATATCTTTGTTGATATTTTTTGGAAGATCTGTCCATTTTTGACAGTGAGGTATTAAAATCCCCTGCTATAATTGTGTTGCTGTCAATATCTTTCTTGAAGTCCTCTAAGGTTTTCTTCACGTATTTGGGTGCTCTTATGTGGGATGCATATATATTTACAATGTTTATGTCTTCTTGGTGGACTCTTCCCTGGAGTATTATGAAGTGACCTTCTGGGTCTCTGTTTATGTCCCTTTTTTGGAATTCTATTCTGTCTGATATGAGTATTACTACCCCGGGTTTTTTCCCCTGTCCATTTGCTTGGAAAATTTGTTTACAGTCCTTCACTTTCAGCCTGTGTAGGTCTTTTATCCTGAGGTGAGTCTCTTGTAGGCAGCATATGTGTGGGTCATGTTTTCTTACCCATTCAGCTATTCTTTGTGTTTTGATTGGGGCATTTAATCTATTTGTGTTTAAGGTTATTATTGATTGGTACTTATTGATTGCCATTCTTTTGGTAACTGTGTTCCTCTCTCTTTCACTCTTTTTCTTTTGGTTCTTAAATCAGACTCTTTAGCATCTTTTGCAGAGCTGGTTTGGAGGAGGTATATTCTTTGAGGCTTCTTTTTTGTCCAGGAAGTTCCTTTTTTTGCCTTCCATTTTAATTGAAAACCTTGCTGGATAAAGTAGTCTTGGTTGCAGGCACTGGTTCTCATTACTTGGAATATTCCTTGCCATTCCCTCCTGGCTTGGAGTGTTTCCATTGAGAAGTCAGCTGCCACTCTTATCTCAGCCCCCTTGTATGTTACTTACTGTTTTTCTTCTGCTGCTTCTAAGATTCTCTCTTTCTCTTGGAAATTTGCCATTTTAATTATGGTGTCTTGAAGTGGGCCTCTTTGGGTTTCTCTTGATGGGGACTCTCTGTGTTTCCTGGATTTGCCTGACTTTGTCTCTCATCAAATTAGAAAAGTGTTCCATCATTACTTTTTCAAACTGGTTTTCTATCCCTTGTTCTCCTTTTCCTTTTTTTGGTATCCCTCTCATACAAATATTATTATGTTTTGTGTTGTCCATTTTTCTTAACCCCTCTTCATTCTTTTTGAGTCTCTCTCTCTCTCTCTTTTTTTTTTTTTTTTTTGCTGGTTCTGGATGTTTTTTATATCTTGTTCCCCAGCTTGCTGATCCGATCCTCTGCTTCATCAAGCCTGCTTTTGCTTCCTTCTACTGTGTTCTTCGGTTCAGAAATTGTATTCTTCATTTCTTCTTTGCCCTTGTCGATGGTTTCTATTTCCTTTTTCATGTTGATGTACTTTGCAGTAAGTTCATTGTAATTTTCCTATAGTTTTTGGTACTTCTCTGTGAGCTCATTGAGCTTTCTTATAACCATTGCTTTGAACTCAACATCTGATCCTTGACTTGCCTGTAATTCATTCAGCATTCTTTGTGGGGCTCCCTCCCCTCTTTTTATTTGGGGATTGTTTCTGTATCTTCCCATTGTTTTGAGACTCTTCTTGTTAGCTTCTGCTTCTTAAATCGATATGTTCTCACTCCCTGGGTTTATGGTGTGAACTTCTATGGTAGAAGACCTGTGAGATTCAGTGGTGCAGTCTCTTTCATCTCCTAGGCTCACTTCTCTTAGGATGCCTTTTATGATGGCACTCTGTATGTGTTTTGTTTTTGATTGCTGTTCGGTCTTACTTTGGTGGGTCCTTCTCTCTGGGTCATTACTGAGGGTCACTCCATCCACCACATCTTGTATTCTGTTGTGTGGGTGTGGGTTGAAGCTGGTTCTGCCATGTGTAGAAGGATTTGAGGATTGTCTTCTGCTCTTGTTCATTTGTTTGTTCTGAGTAATTTCTCCACTGTTTAGTTGTATTTCCAGCAAGGTCCTGGGTTATTCAGTGTGGTTTCTACTCTCTCCTTCATCCTCTTCTGTTGTTATCTGTTTGTGGTTCCTTTTTTGGTAGGTTCTTTTTTCCAGTGGGTGTGCTGGTGTTCACAGCTTCCATCTAGTCTTTTTTGTGACCATTGGAGGGAGAAGGCAAAATGGTTTAAGAGAGCAGGAGTGTATTCTATGATATTAAAGTGCCAATCCGTAGAGAAGAGATAGGAGATTCTTTGGATATGTATAGTGTTAACCACCATATTTCACCCAACTAGCAACTTTTTAGAAAAGATGGAAAGAACATAAGATTCTTGTTGGGGTGGGGAAAAGATTGTGAGCTGGATCTAGAAAGCAGAGAGCTTGTAGGAGGTCAGATTATGAGGTAAGTGAGAGTGAGGGGTAGAAAATATGTGTAGTGTGTAACAGAATAGAATTAAGCACAACAGTAATAAAGTTTAGGAAACAGTGAAGTGAGCTAAGATCTGGATGGGGAGCTGTGTAGTATTTACAATTGTATGAAACAGCAATTATTTACAATAATAATGGAGCAACAATCATATGACAGAATCTATGTGATCTGGATAACAAGAATAGGAAGTATAGGTCCAAAAGTAGTGTGGTAATGAAACACAAGTGAAGTGAAAGACAGTAAATTAAAAATACACTGTGAAAGAGGGAAGGGAAACCAGTCAAACTGCAATTTAACAAGCCAAGCAAAGAAGAATTAACTGAGAGAGAGAGAGAGAGAGAGAGAAAGAGGAATGAAAATATTAATAAAAAAGGTGTAGGAATAATGAAAAAACAATAATACAAATATACAATAACTTGAAAGTTCTCTGGAGTAGCAAAGTGAAATTTGTCTCACTGTCTCAGCTTTTGGGATGACCCCTCTTTGGGTCCAACTCCAGTCATTTTACAGCTCCTGGTTTTATTGCCTCACTTGTAGGAATTAAAAAAAAAGAAGGAAGGGAGAAGAGATATAAAGGGAAAGAAAGGAAGAAGGGAATAAGGAATAAAAAAGGAAGAAGGAAGGAAAGAAAGAAAGAAGGAGTAGTTAAAAGAAAAATTTACATAAAAAAAAAAAGCTTCTTGCTTGCTTCAAACTGGCCAAGCCAGTTCCACTGGTATTCCTGGCTACAGCAGGCTGAAGGGGAATTTGTTTCACTTTTCTCCCTTTATGAGCAGCACTAGCCCAGCCTCCAGCCCAGTTCCTCATTTCTCTGGCAGGCCCCTAGTGCCCTTCTGGGCACAGCCTAGGCCTTCAGTCCACCAGATGTGTTTCCCTTGAGTTGCACCAATTAGGGGCAGTTCACACACCACCTTCTAGTTCTTTGCTGTCCTAAATGCTGGGGGCTCTCAGCATCCCTTCAGGCTAGTTCAGCCCCCACACTGACTTAAGTCTTTCTGGGAATTGCTGACTCCCTGAGCCCTGCAGTTCTCCTCTGGGCATCTCAGCTTTCCTCTTATAGAGCCAGTCTGCCCTGCAGGGCAGGGTGCTGCCATGGCTACAGGATTTGGATGCAGGTTTTTATCTCCTGTGCCACTTCTCCCGGCATTCAGGGGTTGGGTTTGAGGTGCCTCTGGGCGGCAGGGTCGGGTGCTTCATCCTGGGCCTGCGGATGTTGAAGGATGGGAAGCCACTGGTCCTGCAGATTTGGGTGTGCACTCTCCCTGAGGCTTTGGGTGTAAGCACAGGCTGGGTAGAGTTAGAGGCATGGAGGCCGTGGAGGCTGCTGCAGGAGAATTTCCCAAACAGCTGCTGAGTGCCTCTTTTATCACTTTTTCTTTTTGAAAAATTCCTCCTGCTCAAGCATGGCACTCCATACAAGGGCCTGACCTCTCACACAGCCCAATACTCCAACCAGACTGGGACTATTCAGGTCACAGTCCATCACTGCCCAGTTCTCCCCAGCCAGTGTCCCAGTCTCAGTGGGTGCACACAGCCCCTGTGTGTTTATCTCTTAGACCTTATTTCCCCCTTGTGACTTCAGGCAACCAATTCTCTCCGGTGCTGCTCAAATTTTGCTTGGCAGGGGAGGGAGCCATTGACTTGGCTGTCTCCCAAGAGCCCTGCAGCAGATCTGGCAGACTCCAGACCTGGGGCTGCAGCCTCCCTGGTTCCTACATTGGAACCAGGTACCTTATTGTCCTGAAGCACTCTCCTTACCATCTGATTTTTCAGTGTCTACAATTTTTGATCACCAGTCTTCATATATACTGGGATACTTTGGCTGTTCACTCAGTTTCTCAGAAGATTGGCTAGGTGTTTCACCTGTGTGCAGGGGAAAGTTAACTCCCCTCCCACCTATCTCTCTGCCATCTTCCTTATTTATTTATTTATTTTCCAAAATATAGTAGTCAATTTACTTTATTTTTTTCATTATTTTATTGTTGTTCAATTACAGTTTTCTGCATTTCTCCCCCCCCACTACCCCCCCCACCAGCCCAACCCCCTTCCTTCCCTTGCTTTCACCCTCCCCCTTGGTTTTGCACTTGTGTCCTTTATAGTAGTAGTTCCTGAAAACCCTTCCCCCCATTATCCCCTCCCACTTCCCCTCTGGTTACTGTCAGATTGTTCTTACTTTCAGTAGGGATTAAACTTTCCTTTGATAAAAGTAGTTTCAGAATACTACACAGCAGAAAGAAAGAAGGAGCTCTTACCCTTTGCAACAGCATGGATGGAACTGGAGAGCATTTTGCTAAGTGAAATAATCCAGGCAGTGAAAGACAAATACCACATGATCTCACCCTTAGTGGAGCCTAATCAACAACAACAAAAAAAAAACAAACAAACAAGCAAGCAAAATATAATTAGAGACATTGAAATTAAGAGCAAACTGACAGTAACCGCAGGGGAAGTGGGAGGGGATAATGGGGAGAAAAGGAGGAATGGTTTCAGAAACAACTATAAAGTACACATGGATAAAACCAAGAGGTGGGGGTGGAAACAGAGAAGGGAGGTAGGGATGGCTGGGGTGGGGGGACTGGGGGGTGAAATGCAGACAACTGTACTTGAACAACAATAACAATAAATAAAATTTAAAAAATCAATAAATAAAGTAGTTTCAGAAAAATAGTGTTAATTTATTAATAACTACTATTTATGCTTAGTCTAGATACTTCTCTGTGAACAGTATAGAAAAGTTCCTAGCTTTCATAAAGGTTTCATTGTACACTGATGGATGTAAACAAATAAATATAATAAAGTTAACTTGTCTAAGAACTAAAAAATCTATGGAGAGATCAAGGGGGATGGAGAGTGCTAATGGTGCTACCATTATATTGAATTATCATAGAGGACTTCTCAGTTAAGGTGATATTTGAGCAAGGACTTTGAAAAAGTAAGCCCTGCACATACCCAGCAGAAAAGCATGCCAGGAAGAGGGAGTAGCATGTGCAAGGCCATGATGTGAAAGTGTATCAAGTGTATCTGAAGAACAGCAAGAAGTACAGTGAAACTAGAAATGAGAAGAGATAGGTTTAGAGAACTGAGAGGTACAGGGTAGCCAGAACACCTAGGGCTTCACAGATTATGGGAGAGACTTTAAATGTAATACCGATCGAGAGTGAAGGCACTGGAAGGTTTTAAGCAGAGGAATTAGGTGATCTGATTTATGTTTTAGAAGGGTCATCTTGGTGTAGTTTGGAGGACAATCTGAAACCAACTAGAAAGCAATAGTTCAGGCTAGAGAGAATGTGGTTTGGTTTAAGGTGGTAGTATTGGAGATGGTCAGAGACTGGACATATTTGGAAGATCTAACCAATAGTAAGAGATGTGAGAAAAAGAGAAAAGTTAAGGATTATTCATGAATTTTTGACCTGGACAATTGAAAGCATGAGTTTCCATTAGCTAATATGTAGGATATGCCTATCTCAGGGAAAAGGTAGAGTTCAATGGGGCATGTTAGGACTGAGTTGTTTATTGGACATCCATGTGAAAATAAGTGGAAAGTTTGACATAATTCTTCTATGAGGAAAAGTCTTACCTAGAGGTATAAATTTGTAAGTTGACTCAAAGAGTTGGTGTTCTCACACCATTGGGTCTAGATGAGGTCACTTAGGGAGTGAGGCAGATTGAGAAGAAGAAGGTATAAAGAATGATTTCTGTGGTATTCCAATAGTCTACTTCTGAGTGGAAGGAGAAAAAATAGCAAAGAGCTAAGAAGATGTTACCAGTGAGCAAGGAGAACCCTAGAATGTGGTGCCACAAATTCAGTGGGTTCAAGAGGAGATTAGAAGGAAAAGGAACAGAGACAGTGAGTAAGATGACAGTAAATTATTTAGGCTCAAATACTTAGTGAACATTTTGTTTGTTCCAGCCGTTTGTTTATTAATAGGTCAGTGAAGAAAAGAGGCCCAACTGTAATCTTTGTGAGGATAGCATTCTAACAGGGGAAGACAGACAATGAATTATAAGTATGTAAATTGCACAGTACTAGAAGGTAATTCTACTGGAAAATAGAGAAAGGAATTCAAGAGAGAGAGGAACCCAAGTAGAGTACACATTTTTACCTGAGCAACTGGAAGAATGGAGTCTTCTTCATCTAAGAAGGGGAAAATGTGGTGAAACAGATGGGGGGTTACCTAACATTTTATTTACTTAGTTAATATTTTTAAAATACCAAAGTAATAAGTTTTCAGAGAATTTCCACTTAGTCAAATATATTTAGCAATGATAATCTCCTAAACTTAAGCTCATTTTAATATTTCCTAAGGTTTTTTAAAAGTCCATGATTTTTAAAGTTTATGTGATATTGTCCTGATCCTATAAAAACCATGAGGATTTTAATTTTGATAATAAATCTTTGACATTTATTAGTAAATTTTTCCTATTTAAATAAATTGTAGAATATATTTTTAATGGCTCTTTTCTGAGCTACTCAATTTGGAGTTTCAATACATCTACTATATATTAGTAACCCATGTTTGTGAATGATTAACACTTTAAAGAAGCAAACACCTTTAGTTTGGGAAAATTAAATAAGCCTTTTACATAATTAGGCTATATAGCTTTTTACCAAATATGAAATTTACATGTCAGAAAAGATCTTGTCTCATTTTTCACTTATAACTTATAGCTCCATAGTATATTATATACGGACCTCAGTTATATGTCCATGCATTTATCCATGTAAATAAAAACATTTCCAATATCTTTTTCAACCAAGGTGATTCTATGGATGAACAACATATTTGATCTGCAGCTCAAATATCACACTCATTGAAGAATGACCTGGTGTCCTAGGAAGTTGGTTGTTCTTTGAGCTGTCCCATCATATGTTAATTATAAGCATTACCATACTGTATTTTTCTTTTTCCTTTTGAAGTACATCATATTTCAATTATACACTTACCCATCTGTCCCCTTGGAACTATCAAGAGCAGAGGGATGCAATCTGTTCACTTCACAGCCCCCAGAGTCTTAAATGTTCCTGGTATATGGAAGATGTTCAATAGTCTTTGAATGAATGAAGACATCAACAAATGAGTATATGCTTCCATACATTTTTAATAAATGTAACTGTGTATCTGGAATCTTCCCCTGAGAGGTAATAACAATGACAACCAAAAATCAGCTTTTCCCTTGTTCTTCACTGAGCAGAATTCCCGATTTCAGAGGCCACCTGAGGTGTTCCTCTATGACTTGCCAAGGAGCCTCAGAAACTGAAGAGATAGAAAAAGGCAGTCACCAGAGCCCAGGTGTCAAAATTGACCAATGTAGCAGTCCCTTCTCAGAATTATTCTTTTTCATTCTTGCTGAGCTGCATCTTGGAGGTGCTAATTCCATAAACATTGTTCTTAATTGTTCAGATATTATACCCAAAGGAATATACCAAAATGAATTGTATTTATTTCTAATTTATGGCTACTCCAAGTCCTTAAAACATTATTGATCATGGACCAAAGATATCCAATTGCTGTGGAGCTGGAAAGGACTGCCTTTACTGGGACAAATAGATCTTTATGGACAGCATCTTGTCTTCATAGTCATACCTCCCCCTTTGTCATTGTTCAAATCATTAGAGTTTTAAGGAATGCTCATTTAAGTCAAAAGAAAATGCACCTACCTATTTGCATGGGGCACAAAGCTAATAAAAAATTCTACTGGTCTAGGATTTCTCCATTACTTTGAAGGATCACAGGATTCACTGGCAATCAGTTAAGGGTCACTTTAGCAATTGGAAACTGATCAAGCAGCAGATTGTTGGTGGGGGAAATCCAGACAGAAAGTAACTTAAATTTATGTCTTGGTGGAAGCCAAGGATATTTGAAATAGAATTTGTCTGGGATTTTTTTTCCAAATCACCTTTACAAAATATCTGTGATGCCCAAACAATGTCCATAGCCCAGATTAGATTCAGAAGGATGGGATCAAGAGTTTCCAAAAAATAAAAGTTATTTGAGAAGCAGGAAAAGAACATCTTCCAAAAAAAGGGCCTCTCCAATTCATGGCCCCAATTTGCTCTAAAAGTATCATTATTTTCCAACTACCCAAGGGATTCATTATTTGGTGTTATCAGGTGCTAATCAGCTTCAAATAATCTTACATATTATTTAAATAAATCTATACTCTATTTGACTGCATTTGTTTATGACCTGTTTTGTTAATACTCATTTGATATAGACAGCCATTTGACCCAGATGAAAGATGGAAGGATCCAGATGGATATATGTCTTTGTCCTGGAAACATTCAGATGACAGTAGAAACAATTTGTACCACCACCTTTCACCAAGATCTCTGCCAATAACAGCCCCTACCTGTTCCCTCTGCCCCCAGGTTTTTTTTTCAGGTCACACAATTGTAGCCTGCATAAGCTTATCCACTGCAATGGTTCTCCAATGCTTTCAGGCTAAATCCAAAGACACTTACAAAGTTATACAGATGGAATGGAGCCTTGTTCACCACTTCAGTCTCAGATCTCACTACTGCACTCTTTGCTCCTGGCTGGCACTGGCTCTATTGAGCAGCTTCTAGTTCTCCATACAACTCACAGCTCTTTTGCCCTCCTTCATTCTGTTCCCTCTATTCTGGTGCCAGACCCTCATTCTTTATCCCCAGTTCCCAGACCCTCCCTCTTGTTTGAATCCTGCTTCCTGTTTCCTCAGCCAGGATGCCTTTTCTGAATACCAGTAGCCCTCACAAAGCTCACACCTCTCCATAGGTGCCTCTCGATGCAGGCCTGTCTTCACCCCATCTCAGTACTTACTGTGTTTGGCATTGTAATTGTCAGGTACATAACTTTTCTCTAGGCTATTCCTAGTATTTAGTTTATTGTAAAGGCTTACTGTATACTTAATGAATACATGAGACCAATAAAATACCAAAACCTCTGAGCATTTTTTTCATTTGAATGAAAGCAATCTTGGTGTAAAAGAAAAAATAAACCTTGATTATGTATTATTGTACAAATGTATAAGCTTGAACCAGCCCTGTTACCTATTGCTCTCGCACCTTTAAGAAATCACTTCTAGCCTTGGCTAGATAACTCAGTTGGTTGGAGCATTGTCCTGTATATGAAAAGGTTGTGGGTTTAATCCCCAGTTGGGAAGTATATGGGAGGAAACTGATTGATGTTTCTCTTTTATGTCAGTGTTTCTCACATCACTCACATTGATTCCTCTCTCTCACTTACTTTCTCTATCTCCCCCTCTCCTTTTCTCTCTCTCTAAAATCAATAAACTTATCTTTGGGTGAGGATTTAAAAAAATAAATCAAGAGAGACCCAGTTGGTATATCTACAGAATAAGGATAATGATACTTTTCTTATAAGGCATCTGTGATGACCAATGGTTTGCTACCATGTGATGGAGACTGTACATTATTTGGAACATTGTCAGTAATAGTAAAGTTATTCATCACATTTACATGTATACTGGATAAATGTTCATTGGAAACACAGATGGGCAAAGCAAATTTCTTCATCTCTACAGCCTCATACCTGAGGCTGAGTCATCATAACTGAGCTCCAGGCTTCCTCTATTGTCATCCCCTAAACTGCCCTACAGGCAGGGACACTAGTAAAGTTTAAGAGAGAAGCAGTGTAGACACTTCAAACCCAAATTCTTCTAATGTCTACATCCAGATACATTGCCCAGTAGAGGTATCTTTGTGATCTGTCTATACGTGATACTAAGTTGTTCAATGTAACAAAAATGGTATGTACTTAACGGCTCATGAAAACAATGAATGAAGGAGGAGAGGACTAGGGTAGAAAGTGGGGAAAGGAGTATACTGTGCCTGTATGCTTCTCTTCCTTCTTTTTGCATGGATCATTTAAAGAAATACTAGCTATTTTGGACTTCCGGCAAGATGGAGGAATAGGTGGATGCACTGTACCTCCACGCACAACCAAGATTAGAACAACAACAATTTAGAGGCAGAATAACACCCAGAACTGACAGAGGATTTATCTGAATGGAAGTTGGACAGCCAAGAAGTTGAAGAAGACCCTACGTCCAGACTGGTAGGAGGGGCCGAGGGGTGGGTGCGGGTCAGCTCGCTCAGAGGTCAGGGAAAACTTGGAGTGAACTCAGCACGTAAGCCATATGGGGCATGCAGGAACCCAGTGGTGGACCCTGAGTATGCAAGCTGCGGCTGGCGGACTCAGTGAGGTGGCAATTGTGGACCAGGGCAGAGCTCGCAGCCCAAGATCCCAGAGAAGGCACTGAGATCCCAGGAGAACAGAACTACCGCCATTGTTCCCTCCCATCACCACTCCTGCCCCAGCCCCCACATATAACGTCACAATCTAGCGACTGGGGTGCCCAGCCCCGGTGAACACCTAAGGCTCCACTCCGCACCGAAACAAGAGAGACCAGACCAGAAAAAAAAGAAAAAAAAAGGAGATACAGGGAGAGGCATGTTTCCAACAGAAGAACAGATCAGTCCCCTGGGACTCATCCTTTTGAGCGACCAAGAAATAGCCAATCTATCAGATGCACAGTTCAAAACACTGGTGATCAGAAAGCTCATGGAATTGGTTGATTTTGGGCTCAAATTAGATGAAAAGATGCAGGTTACCATAAAAGAGATGAAGGAAGATATACGGAGGAGAGCCAATAGTGAAGGGAAGGAAACTGGGTCTCAAAACATTACAGTGGACCAGAAGGAAGATGGAATCAACCAAGCAGGAAAGCATGAGGAAATAAGAATTCAAAAAAATGAGGAGAAGCGTAGGAGCATCCAGGACATCTTTAAATGTTCCAACATCCAAATTATAGGGGTACCAGAAGGGGAAGAGGAAAAGCAACAGATTGAGCACATATTTGAACAAATAATAAAGGAGAACTTCCCCAATCTGGCAAAGGAAATAGTCTTCCAAGAAATCCAGGAAGCTCAGAGAGCCCCAAAGAAGTTGGACCCAAGAAGAAACACACCAAGGCACATCATAATTACATTAGCCAAGGTAAAAACGAAGGAGAGAATCCTAGAAGCAGCAAGAGATAAGGGGACAGTAACCTACAAAGGAGTGCCCATCAGACTGTCAGCTGATTTCTCAAGAGAGACCTTGCAGGCAAGAAGGGGCTGGAAAGAAACATTCCAAGTCATGAAAGACAAGGACCTACATCCCAGATTGCTCTATCCAGCAAAGCTCTCATTTAGAATGGAAGGGCAGATAAAGTGCTTCTCAGATAAGGTCAAGTTAAGGGAGTTCATCATCACCAAGCCCTTATTTTATGAAATGCTAAAGGGACTTATCTAAGAAAAGAAGATAAAGAAAAAACATGTATAGTAAAAGGACAGCAAACTCACAATTATTAACAACCACACCTAAAGCAAAACCAAAAGAAACTAAGCAAACAACTAGAACAGGAACAGAACCACAGAAATGGAGGTCACATGGAGGGTGAGCAACAGGGGGGTGGGAGGAGGGGAGAGGGGGAAAAGGTACAGAGAATAAGTAGCATAGAATGTAGGTTGAAAATAGATAGGGGGACGACAAGAATAGTATGGGAAATGTAGAAGCCAAAGAACTCATAAGTATGACACATGGACATGAACTAAAGGGGGGGGGGATGTGGGTGGAAGAAGGTGTACAGGGTGGAGGGGAGTGAAGGGGGGAAATGGGACAACTGTAATAGCATAATCAATAAAATATATTAAAAAAGAAAACAAGAAATACTAGCTATTTAACATTAATAAATTTAACATTATTTTAAAAGTGCCAAGTAAATTTTTATTTTATTTTATTTTTTATTTAGAAGGACACTTTGACTTACTTTGACTTTGAAATAAGAAGGTGCTGCCAACTGTTATAGTTAGCCATAATTGTAAGAACAATAAAAGTAGCACTAATCTAGAACTTATAGTGTAGCAGATACTGGGATAAGCAAGCTACATGCACCATTTTGATCTATATTTTATTCCCCCATGATAATTGAGATTTCAGATGTTAAAAGGAAACCATCAGGAAGAAAAAAAGTTTTTGTGCCACTTTCCAGGAAAAAAAAATACAGTAGAAAATTCTCTTGCTTATGTGTGTCTCATCTTCACTCCTTGCTGGTTGGAAGGAGTGACTATGTGAATGACAACTTTGGGAATATGAGCTAAGCATGGTGGGCTCTGTGCAGCCTGCTCTCCTCGGAGGCACTTGTCCACCATGCATTTTGGCCTATTCTAGCCTTTGTTAAGCTTACAGGGCAGGCTTTGCTCATGTGCAACCCTGATAAGATGGTAGAAAACCATACTATAGCCAGGGGGTGGAGTGCGTATCCAAACAACATTTTTAAGTCAGCTTTGGGAGGAATATGGCTGATGTTTTATTTTTGTCTCCTGTGCCATAATTCTTAATGGATTCCAAAGTAGGAAAGGTAGGTAAAATTTTCAGTTGCCACCTCAAACTCCCAAACCAAAATTTTAAAAGGAAAATCAAACACTAAATAACTGACCTTGCATTAGCAACACATTCAATGTATCCAGAAGTGGGGCATATGGTGCTTTTTCCATAAGGAGATGGTTAATTTGGAGCAGCTTCAGGGAAGTGGCATTTATGAAGATTTCATTCTCAGAACATTCTTCTTCTAAAGAGAGAAGAGATAGATTTGAGTAATATTGGCATTGCCAATGTTTTGCCTAAGAGTTTACATGCATTTTAGTGCACACACACAGAGAACATACACAGTACACACCACAATACAGAACAACAATCACTATTTCTAAAATATACATTGTTCCCCTTGGGCAGCCAAATGCAGCTTTTGTTAACAGAACCCTACCATTCACCTTCTAACCTACATCTCACTTGGTATATGTCCTAGAACATCATCTCCTGATGACAATAACTTCTTTTGTTTTTACCAATTCAAAGTAGAATTTGTAAACTATTTATAAAAAAATATTCAGGTCATCAACATATTTAAGTGTAGTAGAGGAAAGTAAACACTATAAGAACTTTTGAAATTATATACCAATTTTTAATCTTACCTGTGTCCTTTAGATACAAATGTTTCAGGTGTCTGAGTGATACACATCCCCAACTGTGCATTTGGGAGGATGAATTGAAATCTAAATTTTCTTGAGACAAATATACATTCTATCAAGATTTTACAATATTAGCCAAGAGATGTTTTTATATATACAAACATAGTGTTTTTTAGTGTGTATCCACATCTACTCCTAGGAGGCAGCAGTGCACCAACATTGCTAAATCTGGGTGATCAAGTTTCCCCCTCAGTTATAACTGAGTTTTCCTGCAATAAGATCATAGGAGTCCAAAATGGTGTAAATCAACTAGACCCATCTTTTCTGGCAATAAAACACTGGGCAAAATGTTCTCCTTTTCTCTGATATTATAAAAGGAATGTTAGATTAGATCTGAGATCACAAGAAAGAATTCCTTGTAAAGTAAACTTTTTGATTCAGTAGTGAAAAATACTATTCAGAGTAGTGAAAGAGATAGCACTGTCATCCCAAAGTCAATAGAAAATTCAAGTCTATTGACATTGTTATTGGCAGAGGGAGTTCCTGGATGATTGACATAAATTGCTATCTAGGAAGGAATTTAAAGAAATGTCATTTCCAAAATTAAAACAGCTGGGATCTCTGTGGCCACAGGATGGGTGGCAGGTGAACCACTACCACACAGCAGGGAGCTCTCTTGGCATTTAGCTCAGTTATACCAATGCAATGGATATAAATGTCTAAAAAAGGAAGGGAAAAAATAAAGAAAGGGTTTAAAAGATTGCATTTTTTAGAAAACCAAAACCTCACTACACACAAACCAGACAGAAAGGACAAGTACTTTTTATACAGCCTTGCTTTGTATAATATTTTCATTTCTAAAGAAAAGAAAGAGATTTTTTTCTGATGAATCATCTGATATAACAAGAAAGTGAAACAGGAGCTGTCAATCAACTCTGCTGAGGAGCAGTGATTACCTGGGCTTCCAGCATTCTCTAGGAAGAGAGCAAGGAAACACATAAAGTTAACTCTATTATGAATAACATCTTAACTTGCCAACTTTTTGTTCTGTCTTATAATATATTAGGAAGAACTAAAACAAGGGCAGCTTTCAGAAAAGGAATTTGGCAACCACAGAGTCAGTGTTGCTGTCACTTAGATGTGAACTTTGTTCTTTGTTTTAACACTAATTATATTGTGTCAACAGAAGCAATTCCAGCTAGAGAAAAATGTAATGGTGATTATTGATGATAATCTGAATCTACTCGTCTTTGAAGAGTGAGAAATGCTGTAACAAAATGCTAACATTAAAACTCATGGAAGAAAGCTTTAGAAAATGAGATGTGTACTTAAATTATCGTGAAGTAGTAAGTGTTGATTGTCGAAAGGAATAACGACTTCCTTTACATTCCTTATAAAGAAAGTATATTTCAGGATGCTGCAAGTTGCTTGGGTTTTTTTGCTTGATTTTATATATTTCCATAAATTTGCAGATATTCAGGGGAATCAAATGGCTATACACTTAGTGAGGTGTGGTCTTGCCCCAGTAGTTAGCACAATGTGTTGCTAGAGAGAGTTGTACCAGGTAGCAGTGCCAAGGACCAACTTTCAACCTCTCTTCATCTAGCCTAAATTGACACCATTTAAAACTGTTAGTAACATTTTCTGTTACCTGTGGTTGTGTAGCAAACTATTACAAAACTGAGCCTTTAAAAATAACAGTGTCACTATGGTCACATATTTTGTGGGTTAGGAACTCAGGAGAGATCCTACAAGGGGTGCTTGTCTCTATTTCACGTTGTCTGGCCTCAGCTGAAAGGACTTGAGGCTGTTTTTTTTGGGGGGGGGATTATAATTATCTGTAATTTAAAAAGACATTTCACACTTTCCTTTTTTTGTGAAAGGAAGCTAAAATACATTTTGGCTTTGTGTTTCAATACTTTAAAAAGTAGGTTTATTGAAGTATTACAAAATTGAAAGTTTATAAAATTTTAAGGTTGATGATGAAAGATTGGACATTTTTTTCTGAGAGTTTATAATGGAATTGCTATACATGAAAACCTTCTGACATTACACTGGGATACACATGCAGAAAGACTAAAGCAGAATTCCTACCTGGAAAAGTGGAGCTGTAATGGCCAATGGGAAACTGGGAAGAAACCCTCAGTTTTCTGTATTTAGCCCTGTATCCTCTCTCTAGCTACTGACAACATCATTGATGATTTATTTATTTATTTATTTATTTATTCATTTATAGAATTCAAAAAGCATAATCTGAGAAGATTACATACTGTATCAATCCAGTTCTTCAACATTCTGTGAAAGACAAAACTCATCTTTTAGGTCCTGGTGCTCAACACAAGAGCTTTATTTGAATAAACATGCTATCCAAATAAGAATCCACTGAAGGAAAGAAAATATTCCAGCAAGTATTCCCTGTTTAGAAGAGTTTGAAGATTCATCAGAGAAAAAAAACAATCAAGTCCCCTCTCCAAGTAGAATGTTTGCGTGGAGAACATAATAAAGTGCCAGCTGATATGACTGTCTGCCAAGAAAAGTTGGATGGTGGTGGTTTATGTTAAGAGGTGCTCATGTTTAAAGAAAGATAGGCAATTACTCAGTTTGACTGGAGCTGGATAGGCTTTATTTGGAATCTTGGTTTAGGGAATACTGCTTTTCACAGACAGAACAAATTAGAGGGAGTTCGAGGGGAGCATCCGAAATGATAACATGTTTAGAAAATGTGACCCATGAGAAAAGGTTAAGAGAACTGGACACCTTTAATCTACAGAAAAGAAGACCTAACAACTATTTTACTCATACATAAAGGGATATTATAAAGAATATGGGGACCAATTATTCTCATTAGTCAATGGGGACAAAACAAGAAGTAATAGACTTATATGGGAGCAAGGCAGATTTAGGTTAAATATCAGGGTGAGCTTTAACACTATCAGAAATTAGGAAAGATGAGGGAGGGTTGGTATATATAGACTCATATTCCTCAGAGATGGCTGAGGTTGAATTTAATGGGTGGTTAATTGGGATTCATTTGGAATTTTTAAATCAAGTTCTCTCTGATATACATAGGTTGATGGGTCATTTAATCTGCCCTCTCCACTCAAATAGTAGATTTTGGGATCTATATGAATGAGAACAGGTATGCATGTCTCAGGTTTTTCCCATTTTACATCCACTAGAGAAGAAATACTATTCTTAAATGAGCATCAAAACACATTTATTACACCTGTTATTGGAGAGTGCACAGTGTATTTTTTCATAATTTGTGAAATGTACAACTTCTATCAAGGTTTGAAATGTTTCACAAATATAACACTTGATGATATCTAAACAAGTATGTGACAAGAACAAAAAACATACTTTCTATAAGGAGTAAAATTGTATTACTGGTAGGTTCTCTCTCTCTGTCTCTCTCTCCCTCTATTTCTCTCTCTTTTTCTGCCATTTCCTGGGTTCAGTCAGGTTTTAGAAAACTCATGGCACATGAGCCAAGGAATGTTCAACCCCAAACACTCACCCCCTACTGTGGTTTATTGGAATTTTATCTACCTAAAGATTGGGCAAGCTTACCTCATTATTCCTACATTCTCTTATTGGTCACAAAGTTTGTAGCCCTTGATACATCTTTTCATGGACCCATTAAGTAAAACAGCCAGTAATGAGTGTCTTCATAATGACTCATTTAGTTCCTTCCACTAGAAGCAATGCATATTACTTCTGCAACACTTCACCTACACCATTCAAGAAACCAGCAGCCCTGCTTAGTTGCCATTATAAACTTAACTTCTCCTGAAATCACTGGTGCTGCAAAATGTTCTGTTAACTTCCCATAATCTTGATTTTTAAAATATGTGACAGCTTGTTTATTATGAAGGCAATGAAATGGTTTTAAATATTTCAACGGTTTTCATGTATTTTTATTTATCTCAAATACTTTCAACTGCCAAATGTTCATTAAAATCAAGTAAAATCATTCATAAAAATATTTTTATACTATAAAAGTATTTTAATACTATATGATCTTACCAGAATATCTTTGTGAAAATAGCATACATACTTCAAAATGATTCTGAATTTCTAAATTGATTGTTTAAAAATAAACTTTCATTCATTCAAAACTATTGGTGCTACCATGTCATGCTTGCATTTCCCAGTAATGGAGACTAAATTACCACTGGGCCCTGAGATGACCAAGATCACCTCACCACCACTGAGTAGAAGTTTGTCATAAGAGAAGTGTTTTTATAAGAATATGATCCAGGAGATACACTTTATACAATTCAATGTTGTATTTCCAACTTTGTACATGTTTTCGATATACATGAATTAATAATGGCTTTTATATTCTTAATAGGAGTAAGTCCTGAAGAATAAATTGGGATCTGATTTTACTAGATAATCTCCCCACCCCCCACACTGGCGATTCACAATTCAGTAAGTATTATAGTTGTATTTTACATTCTGTTACCAAAGAAATAGATAATTAAATTTTTAAAAGAACATTTTAGACAATCTTAAGGAAGTTACTGAGGGCATTAAAACTTAAATAAAATGTTTCTGAAATTTCTGATTCATCATTGTAGCCAGTTCCAAATTCTCTATACCTTCTCAAAATAACAACCATCACCAACCTCTTTGTTCTCACTGATGCCAAGTTTGTCTTTGAAATTGCAAATTGACCATCCTAGTTCCTTGTTCAGAAACCCTTATTGACTCTGCATTGTCTACAGTGAAAAGCCCAAACTTTTGCAGGATTTCACTCTTGTCACCTTTCTTTGATTATTTTGAGCATTAGCTCTTTTTATTTTGAGTATGCAAACAGTACAAGTTTACTACATACCATTTGGAAAGTATCAAAAGCATAAAGATTAAAATAAAAATCAATCACAATCTTAAACTTAAGCCATGTAAAACCCACCACCTATGTCTATATTTTCTGTAGCCCCAATTAGGAATAATTTCTGCCTAAAATGACTCTTTTCTACTCAGCCACCTTGAAACTGACTTTTTAACCTTTAAGATGCAGGTAGCACTTTGGGAGTGCTTTCTACGGACTTTGACTCCTGGATATAAAATCGTATCATGTTGGAGTCATTTGTTTTAAAGACTAGTTGCTCCTCCCCATAGATGTAGGTGGTGAGCTGCTTCTAGGCAAGGGCTGCCTTGTGAATTTTTTATATCTTTGATACCAAGCGCTATGCCTGAATCAAATGGGTTCAGTAAATTTTTGATAAATGAGTCAACTAATTATTATCTGATGGTCACTGCAGAGTCTTGTCAACTCACAACCACTCTTGCCCTGTGCACCCCCATGGTGAACAGCTAAAACTGTCTGTTACACAGGTCTGGGTAGCACAGCATAGCACTAGAAATACATAATTTTAGGTGACAACCATAGGTCTGCAGTAGAATAATTATATTTGAATAGAACACGTATCATGAGAAATGTTATTGTTATGTGATTTGAACTACTGTATGTTTGAAAAAGGAAGGGGGATTATTTAGAAATCTTGAAAAACCACTTTTTGCAATTGATTGGTTGTTTCAGTTCTAATTTAAAATGTTAGTAGAGGATAAGCTTGGAATAAAAAGAATCAGATAATGTGGAATCATTTATGTATCTTGCCATTGATGAATATATTGTAAGAGTTTTAATGCATATAACCATGTTAACTGTTATGATTTAACTGGTGCAATGCTGTCTTTCAGGAACTTCATATTTTTATTTCCATTGAGGGACTGCACATATGTGTGTGGTGAGGGATGGGGAGTATGGCCTAGAGAGCACTGTGCTAAGAGTCAGGGGAACTGTGTGCTTGCATTGTCTCTGGGCAAATTTCTGCAAATAATTCTACTGCTCTTTCTTTCCAGTTCCCTGTTTTACCATATTGTCCATGGAATTTTTTCTGTTTTTACATTTGAACAAGTCTGTTTCACATATGGTTTTTCTAGTTTCTTCCCTAACAATGGTTATTTTTAAAGATAACTTTACATCTTTCTATATATTTGGTTTTTGTCCCAAGTGTTTGAAAATGGTCATCCTCATTTGTGCCCTTTAGGTCAACAAGGTCCAGTAAGTCTACTAGTTGAGATACATGATATGATTCCAGAGATATCTGAAAGTACATGTTTGTACAAAGGAACAAAGGATACTCTCAAGGCCCTTGATGGAGAGGTCTACTCTGCACCCTCCTGGATTCCCAGCACAGAGCTTTCCAAGACCCTTGTCAGCTGACAGTGCAGTACCCAGAGGTTTTAGAGGCAAGCCACATGGAGCATGAGTAAGAACTTTAGGTTGCAGAACTGGGTGCACCTTCAATACAGATGTGCAAAGCCCTTCCATTACACAGCCTTTGAAAGAGACAAAGGCTATTGTATGTGGCTTATTTTCCCCTAAGAGAAAAACTTAGTAAGCATTTTTGACATGTGGACTAAGTATGTCTGTGCAGCAGCTGGAACGACACAATAGACCCTGATAGCTTTTTCAGGTTTTTTCACACTTTTTGTACACTACAATCTTCCTCTTCCCCCTGAAGATTTGCTTACAACCCCCTACCCTGGGCAATGTTTATATTTGGCTATTAAGTAAGTGAAATATAAGAGCCAGGCAACTTCTAAGGGCCCATCTCTTAAAGGAGATTGTTCTTCACACATGTTTACTCCTCTGAGATTTCAAATGCTATATTGATGTGAGATTATTTTCCAATTTGGATGATGAAATCATTTCTGGTGCAAAGATATTGGGTCTCTGAAGTCTGTTTTAGCCCACCAAATATGTTCACTACCTGGAGTAAGAGAGATACAAAGGGGCAGCCTTAGAGTCAGAGTGGCCAAGTGACTGGGATTATACATGAATTTACATGTCAGCACTATGAACCTCACAGAAAATCATATTTCCCAGATATGTATTTGTGGCTTGTAAATTTGTAAATGGTATAGGTGAAACAATGACACTCTCTCCCACATTTCTTTTTGCATATTTGTTAGCTGATTTACCGTGTTTTGGATATAGGGATATGAAAGACAGGTAGGGTTATGTATATAAATGTTTATCATTTATAAATAGAGTATAAATTGAACATTCCATTTCTCCATCAGTTGTGATACAAATGCTTTATGTTAAATGTATTTCTCCACAAGTGATTGTCTTTGTGTCTTTGTTCATGCCATCTTTTTGGTTTTTGCTGGCAGAAGAGTGGTGGGCAGTGAGAAATGCCTGGTGGGAAATTAGAGAATTGCAGCATTCTAATGGCAACTTCTCTAGACAACTCTTGCCACAAGCCACAGGAACATTACTTTAAATAGATCCATAACAAAGAGTTAAAAATTTTGTTTTTTTTTTAATTCTATGGCAAAATAACAACTTCAGCTTGTATTTCAGACTGCATATTTTCTGTGTTGGCCCCAAAGACTTAAAAGTAAAGTTGAAATTAATCTCAGATGGATTATCTGTGTGCTATAAACATGTGGGCATGAAATGTATGGAGAGTACATATGGCAGACCCATCTGATATAAACAAGTAGGGCTAAGAAATATACACCCTTGACATGATTGATTTGTTAATGTGTATGTAAATGGGGCTGAAAGCCCATTTTCAAGCATGACCTGTGATAAGCAAATGCATATAAATACACAATAAACTGAGATAACACAAGAATAACGTCAATTAAAACAATTATGACAACTTGTAGTCATCATGAGATATTGTTTCAGTTCCATCTTAAAACAAGAAAAGCTTCCAATTGTTTTTGACTTGACTGATAACTGATTCCACATTTGTGGAGCTTGACACAAAAGGGTTTTGTCCTTCCTTTGTATTCACTGAAGCTTGTGAGTCCTAAAGCCTCTGAAGGAACTTCTGCATGACTCTTATGTGTGACTGGGGCAGGTTGATGTATTGCCTCCCAATCAAACTGTTCCTTTATTTCATCATTGAAGAACACATTTTATATTTCCCTTTCAAACTGACAGAGCAAGGTCTCCATATTAACATTTATAATGACTGCTTTGAAATATACAGGCTAACATATCTAAATCCCACAATTTATAGTTTAGTGAATCAATTTGCATTATTTGGTGGTATAATTGTATTGAACAGAATGTGCACCAACATATCCATGTCCACTAGAGCAAAGAATGACTAGGAATTCATGCTCCCATGGCACAAGATTATTTACTAATGTGCACAGGTGCATGTTCAGCTTCCTTAGATGGAAGTTTTATTGCCACATAGCCATGGCGCCAGTACTCACTATTTTGCATATTTGCATCTGGATTTTTGTGCACACTTTCTTTCTGAATTAGCTACTTCTCTACTATTATTTAAGAAGTGGTTAAAACATCTGCTCTATAAAGAAAGCTTGCTCTTCTATTTGTTCCTCTTTTCTGAAGCAGAGAACTCTGCCATGAGTCTTACTGCTTGACCTTGTTAATCACATGTTATATAGGGGTTGTTTATGGATTCTTTTTCAATGAGGCTGTGAACTATCTGACCTGATGCTAGTTTGTCTTAGCACCAGGATAATATCCACCTAGAAAATTTTGTACATTTGGATGCTAAATAGCTTAGACTATTTTAGAATCTACAAATCTTTGCTTAGACTCAGAATTTTAAACATTTCCTAGTTATCAACAGATTGTTATGATAGCAAAATAATAAGTATCACTGCTCAGCAGCTGTAACTCTTACTACAAAGGACCAGGGATAAATAATCCTGATTTAGAACCTGCATATCATATCTGACATGGCCCATTCAGCAAAAACTTGACTTCTAGGAAAACATGTCCAAATATACTGACTCAGTGATGTCCTCTTTTCTCTGAGCATTTGTGGCTCTGTGGCTCTGCTGATTACTTCCTACTCAACTATTACATTATAGGGTCACTGTCTACAATTGGCTGTCTTCTTTTCCCAGGAAAAAAAAATACCATTATGGGTTTTTGACTTATATTATGAGACTGGTTGCTCTGAATTCTCTTTTAATTTTCTTTGTGAAGACCAAATTGAATATCAAAGACAAAGAAGCATTAGGTATAAATCCTCTTACTCATAGTTTTATTCCGTTTGTTAAATAAGGGGCATTGAAATTTAAATTTAACTTCTATATGAAACATGATTTAATAGTTTCTTATGAAACATACAGGCATACCAGTATGACCATCCAAGGAGAAATCCTGATTTATGACTCAAAATCGGATTCATTAGCTCTTTGATACAGCCTTGCTGATACTCTGGTGTAGACTGACCCCCACAGTGAATTCCAAAAAGCTATGGCAGTCTCTTCTTCACTGTGTGCTACTGTAGGTTTCTCTTTCAATGCCTCAGTTCTGTAGGTCACAATGAAAAAAAGGAGACCTTCAGGGTCTTTTCACTTCTCTGAGTCTGTTTTCTCCTCCAGAAAGTAAGGGTCTGGACTAGGTGATTATTGTGCAAATTCCATTCTGACACTAGTAGTCCTTCTATGCCTAAGTATGTACAGCCATGGGGGTTACAAATACACACAGATTCTTGGATAAATAGAATTGTCCTATTGAAATGGGACATCTCCTATCTAGAAACATATGGCTTCGAGGAAATGAGTCCTGAAGTTACTCATCAAAGATATTTATTTTAAAAGGCAACTGATATAGACACCAGCCTGCAGTGTCTGCGTCATTATGGATGAAATGAGACATGCACACAGACTACCTAGTACGGTGGATGAAAAGGGACAGCATGGCTTTTCTCTCAAGGGTAGCAAAAGCCTTGGCCCTTGCCATGACTGGTCTTTATTGGGTTTCTTGGAAGATTAGCTGATGGTCCTTATTTACTATGCACAGGTTTGCTTTAAGTGGTTACCTTTTACAGAAAACAAAGGAGCCAATGCCGCTAATCATATCACAGAAGACAGATATTTTCAAATGAAAAAGCAAAAGTGGTTGAACCAGTTACATTCATCCTTGGAAGGTTTAGCATGGATTTTAGGAAGTTACTTTGTAGTAAATGTCCTCAGTTCAGGGTAAGAGAGGTTTTTAGCAAGAGCAAGACTCAAAGTGGCCTAGGCACATTGCAGGCCTGATTCCCCATGGGAGAACCTATCCATGGGCATGGGTCCTGTGCATCTCTGAGTGGGAGCTGGGCCCATGCCACACAGAACGGTCTCTTACAGCCAACATCAAATTTTGTCAACTGTCACCAAACAGACTTGTTTTAAATTATGCTCGGCTGTGAGGCTGAGTCAGATTTGTCAACCAATGTTTGCTGGCATCAATTCAATACCAACAGAAATTCCCAATTTAGTGTGCAGTGAAAAAGGAATGTATTTGGTGAAAAACAACTCAATTGTGATATAGCACCACTGTGAGGCAGCCCTAGCTCAGGTGGTTCTGGAGCCAGGATCCCCTCCAGTTAGGCAGTTCTGCCCTACTTCTGTTAGGCATCATTGGTGTTTCAGTTCAGCCAGGGCAACATAGTTCTCAGCCTTTGGTGGAAAAAAAAAGTGTGCTGCTGAAGTCTGAAAGGAACTGGCTTATTCAGACAGAAGTCCCCACGTCTGATCCCTGATAGGTCCATTTTCATGCAAATAAAGACTCCAAATCCTCACAGTTTGATTGGTCCAAAAGGCACTGTCCTGACTGGTTAGAAAGGAGTTGCTGTAATTGGCCAATGAAGAAGCTGATAGGCTATAGCTGCACAGCTTTTACTGGATGGGGGGAATATAAGAGCTCAGTTCTTACTTTCATAAAACGGGAATGTTACTACTTCCCTTTATAGGATAAGTTGTGACCTTAAGTAAATATAATACTCAATTCAGTGTCCACTCATAATAATAATTGATAGATGTGAATTAAGATGATAATTGAATTTCTTATGCTTAGTCATTGGTAACTAAGCGTTTAATCAGAAAGCTTGCAAATAGTGTGAACAAAAGAAACTACTAATATCATCCCAATACTTGAAGGCAAATAATAGTATAATCTGGCTTTTGGAATTCAGATACTTCAGCTTCTTTTGATCTGATTTATTCAGGGAACCAATTCAATTTTCTGCCATAGTCCTGTTTTGCTTGAAAATCACAAACACTACTGACATTATGATTCTTTCATTACACAAATCATAGAGCTTCTCTGGGCCAGGCTTTCTCATCTATAAATAAGATAGTTTGACAAAATGACCTCTAATTTTTCTTCCAAAGTTTACTGTGATTCCATTATTTTGTGCATAGCATTTTAGAATGAAATAATAATAGGAAAATAAACTTTCAGTCAGGCTGAAGTTTTCAAACAAACTTTTAACCTTTACAATTCAAAAATATTACACTAAAATTATAGATTAGACTTAAATTAGTGGTATGAAGATAAGAACATAAACCATTTTGTTTAGGTGCTATTTTGGTCTTTTGTTATTTTGGATTAAAGCAAGAGAAAAGGTGACAGTTATCTTATAAAAAGCTCAAACAATTTTCATAATTTCAGAAGAAAATGTGCAGGCCAAAAGAAAAGCTACATGCCATATTCTGATCTGCACAAGGAAATTGTCAGAACAATAAGCCTCTTTACCACAGAGTTACTATGTTGAAGACACAACTATAGCAGCCTTTCTTGAGATACAATATACATGCCTTTGTGAAATACACAGATTCTAGGTTAGGGAAATTCTCAGGCTAAGATATATTTATTCCTTTTAAAAGAAACCTAAAAATATATAACAAACAGGGTTAGGAGATTTAATCATTTAAATTATTCTAGAGAAATTCAAGAGAATATATGAAATTACGTATACTAAATTACAATTGTGATGATTTAAGAATATTATTCTTTTTAAAAAATATTTTATTTATTTATTTTTAGAGAGGGAAGGGAGGGAGAAAGAGAGAGAGAGAGAGAAACATCAATGTGCGGTTGCTGGGGGCCATGGCCTGCAACCCAGGCATGTGCCCTGACTGGGAATCAAACCTGCGATGCTTTGGTTCGCAGCCTACGCTCAATTCACTGAGGTACGCCAGCCAGGGCAGAATATTATTCTTAACCCTACTACAAAACAATATTTTTATGGTAGTTAATTTTATCTTAAAAGAAACCCTTTCATGGAAGAATATGAAGTAAATAAGATTTTCTTCATGAATTTTGCCCTGACTGATGTGGCTCAGTTGGTCAGTCATTATTCTGCAAAGCAAGAGATAGCCGGTTTGATTGGCAGTTTGATTACCGGCGGGGGCACAATTGCAGTTAGGCCCCAGGTTGGGGCATGTACAAAAAGCAACCAATTGATATTTCTCTCTCACATTGAAGTTTCCGTCCCTCTCTTACTCCTTCCCTTCCCCCCTCTCTAAAAATAATCAAATAGGATCTAAAAACAGATTTTTTTTCACATTTAAATATTAGATTCCTGGGGAAGGGTATAAAAGGGGACTAAATGGTAATGGAAAAGATACAAAAAAGATTAAATTAAAAAAAGAAATTCAAATTGGTAGTTACAAAATAGTCATGGGTATGTAAAGTACAGCATAGGTAATATAGTCAGTAATAGTACAATAACTATATGTATGGTGCCAGGCAGTTCGTGGAAATATCAGGGATATCACTATGTAAAGTATATGAATGTCTAATCCTTATTCTGTGCACTTAAAACTAAACCAAAATAATATTGAATGTAAACTTTAATTGAAAAATAAAATTGTTTGATGGTCAAAAATTATTAGTCTTAAAAACATGAAGACTAATCATATCTAATTTAGGGTACTAACTACAAATTCTTAGGTTGTTCTTATATTAATTATATAATTAGTTCTTTAATTATATATGTATTGAGTTATAAGTTTTTAAAATAAGATGCTTCATAATGAGAAATTAGATTTTTTAGAAGCTTAAAATATAACTCACTGTTTTATAAACTCTGCCATAGTTTGCCTTCCTCCACAATATTTCCCACACACAGCCTCAAGAATCAGTCATAGCTAATCAAGAAGCCACTTTGAGTATAAACATCAACTCTTCTTCTGCAGGTTCCAATTAAGATGAGCAAAGGGATATAAAGATAAGAAGTGGGGTACTGATAATTAAGGTGGTATTACAGAAATTTTCACAAATTCAAATTAGATATTGCACAGCTGGTCTGGATTCAAAGAAGACACCAAGAAAAACCTTTTCTTGAAGCACACTTCTTTTCCTTTCATAGGAAGAAGTGTGCTTCAATAAGGTATAAGTGGAGATTCTGTAAAAAAAAAAAACAACAAAAAGCTAATTGCATCAGTTTGGAGGGGCCAAAGCATGTGACAATTATGATGGGAATTACCCTACTCAGAATCTGTTTTTACAACTCTAAGAGTATGTAACAAAGAGATCATATGTGACTACATCAAGCAGCACATCAGCAGGTGTAACAGCATCTCTTGATGCTTGATCAAGTCAACAGCAGGACCCTGAGGCAAGAAATGAGTCTTACAGGCATCCAGTAGTACAATTCAAACAGGATATATAACTTCAAAATTACTAGAAAAAAGTTAGTCAAATAGATCATAGTTCACATTGTAAGAAAAAGAAAAACTTAAAAAGAAAATATAACAACAAAAAGAGAGCAAGCATATCACTTAGTGATAATAGATGGAGATGAGTTAATGGTCCCTATTAATATTAGACAAAACCCACTTGAAGGCAAACAATCATATGACAAAATCAAGAAGGGTGTTCTTTAAGTCAGTTTTTTAATGTCTTTTGGGTAGGGTAGAGCAGAACACTTGCTGGATCCTACAGAGTAAAACTGGAGGCACCTGGCAGCTGGTAATGGGAAAACCAGACTTTAAAGGTGGCCAAGGCACAAGAAAGCTGTGAGGACAGTTTCTCCCTGTTGCTCCTGCTTGCCCTTGTTCTTTCCTTCTCCTCTGACAAGCACCTTCTGCTTACATGTGGTTTCTGTCCCCACATGACCTGGATTACACAAACCCCTGTGGCTGTCCTGGTCTTATCCTCCCTTTACCATGACTGTGTTCCTTTCCTGTATTCATGGCCCAATCATTTCTGTTGTCCAAGTTCTGTGGGGATGAGCCCAAAGTTAGCCCAGGCACAGTTTCAATGGCCAGCTAGGCAGTCATCATCAGATGACCACCCTTGGAAGAAGGATCTTTTTTTTCTTTTAAACACTAAGAATATAACCACCAAAGAAGACAATGCCCATAATAGTTTATACACAGTATCACGCAGCATCAATGTATATAAATAAATGTTATTAGAAACACAAAGAGAAATTGACAAAAAGTCAACAGAAGTGAGATTTAGACATACTTTTACGAGTGTTTAATCACCTAATAGGAACAAAAAATAATGGATATTCAAGATCTAAATCATGAAATCAATTTGATGTGACATATTAAGTACATAATTATACTATTTATTTTAAATATCTATGGCAATTTAAATATGCCTATATTATTTACCAAGCCAACATCAATATAATCCACAAAATAAATTTTTTCACACATCCTCTGACATGAATGCAATGGAACCAGAAGTTAATAACAAAAACCAAATAAGTATTTATAATATTTTTTATTTTTTAGCAAATAAAAAGGCACATAAATAATGCTTAACAAAATGTTTGGAAGAATGGTGGTTATGGTATATTTAATAAATAATTATAACAAATACTCACATATATCAAAACACATGTGATGTTGCCAGAGTTTTAATTAGACATAAATTTATAGTTTAAAATGCTTTTGATATTAATCGAGAAAGAATAGAATAATAAAGGTTAATCATTCATATTAAATTAGAAAATTAAGAGCAAAATAGAAACAAACCAGGAGTGAGATAGAAATAATCTACCACTATAAAAGCATATTTGATAAATAAGCCTGTTTTTAAAGAAAAATGTTTACAATATTTTTTTAAAAATAAAGAAATCCATATAGTCCCAGATTCAAAGAAAAGCAAATTTATGAGAAATACAATACACCTTTTATACAAACTGTCTTGAAAATTTTAATTAACTAGTCAGCTCTCCCATTGTTTTGAAATACAACTCATAATATACATAATATTTATATAGTTTATGTTTTACTTTGGAGATTTATTCCACCTTTAATCAGCCTGGATATTCTAGGACCAACATCATACTGTTTGTTTGTTTTTTCCTTTTTTTAATTTTTTCAATGACAGTTTACATTCAATATTATTTTATGTTTGTTTTACGTATGCAGCATAGTGGTTAGGCAATCATATACTTCACAAAATGTTCCCCCAATATTTCCTTCCAGTGCCAAACTGGCACCATACATATTTATTACAATATTATTGATTATATTTCCTATGCTGAACTGACATCGCCAAGACTATTTTGTAATTACTGACAATGCTTTAATTATTGGAAATTTTTAGGACATTTAAGTCTTAGGTATGTCAAGTTCTCTTTTATTATTTTGCCATTTCTAAATTTACTGTAGAATAATTTTGTTTGTTTACAAATTTTATTGAAATCAAAGTATGTTATTTGATCTTGGAAATACTAAGTTATTTGCAAACATTTAGTCTTTTTTATTTATTATTTTATTGTTGTTCAATTATCATTGTATGCATTTTCTCCCCACCACTGCCCCCACACCCCATCCAAGACCACCTCCCTCCCTTGCTTCCACCCTCTTCATTGGTTTTGTCTATGTGCCCTTTATACTACTAGTTCCTGAAAACCTTTTTCCCGACTGTCCCCTCCCGTCTCCCCTCTGGCTATTGTTAGATTGTTCTTAATTTCAATGTCTCTGATTATATTTTGTTTGCTATTTTCTTTTGTTGATTATGTTCCAGTTAAAGATAAGGTAATATGGTATTTGTTACTCACTGCCAAGTTTATTTCACTTAGCCCCATTCATGCTGTCACACGGTGTAGGAGCTCCTTCTTTCCCTGTTACATAGACTTCCACTGTGTAAATGTTCCATATTTTCTTGATCCATTCATTTAATGATGGGCACTTAGGTTGCTTCCAGCCCTTGGCTATTGTAAATTGTACTGCTATGAACATTGGGGTGCATAGGTTCTTTTGGATTGGTGTTTCAGGGTTCTTATGGTATAATCCCAGCAGTGGAATTACTGGGTCAAAAGGAAGTTTCATTTTTAGTTTTCTGAGGGAATTCCATACTGTTTTCCACAGTGGCTGCATCAGTCTTCATTCCCACCAACAGTGCACTAGGGTTCCCTTTTCTCCACACCCTCTCCAACACCTGTTTTTTGTTGATTTGTTTATGATGGCCATTCTGACTGGTGTAAGGTGGTATCTCAGTGTGGTTTTAATTTGCATCACTCTGATGGATAGTGATGCTGAGCATCTTTTCATATGTCTCTGGGCCCTCTGTATGTCCTCCTTGGAGAAGTGTCTGTTCAAGCCTTTTGCCCATTTTTTAATTGAGTTTTTTGTCTTCCTGGAGTGGAGTCATGTGAGTTCTTTATATATTTTGGAGATCAAACTCTTGTCCGAAGTATCATTGGCAAATATGTTTTCCCAAATAGTTGGTTCTCTTTTCATTTTAATGTTGTTTTCTTTAGCCATGCAGACACTTTTAAATATTTAGTCTTTTAATAAAAATCATATTGTGTCCCACTGCCCTTTTGGATTTTATTTTGTTAGTTAAGTTTTCAGGATTTGAAAATGTTAAATTTGCAGTTAGTTTAAATTTTACATTTAAAAATTTACTCAGGAAATTTTTATTGTAAATTTTATAT
The DNA here is from genome assembly GCF_004126475.2 of Phyllostomus discolor. Taxonomy (NCBI): domain Eukaryota; kingdom Metazoa; phylum Chordata; class Mammalia; order Chiroptera; family Phyllostomidae; genus Phyllostomus; species Phyllostomus discolor. Next base: position 71,912,113 of record NC_040908.2, read on the forward strand.
TTTCTACTGCATTTTTCACTGTAGGAAGTTATTTCCATATATTTATTTTATAGCTAGTCACATAACTGAAATACCTTATCAAATCACAAATTTGATTTTTTCATCAGTTTTCTAGAAGTCAGTCAAATCATAAGAACATAAGAAGAAAAAGAAAAATTTGAGAATCTGCTATTCTAGGTATGACCTCTTTCATTTATTTTGTCATCTTACTTCACTAGCTAAAAGTTTCAGAAAATATTTGATATTAATGATAATAGCCTGTATTCTTGTACTGCCATAACTTTAAAAGGATGATTTTCATATTTTGTTCTGATGTCTGATTTTAATTATTTTCAGATATTTTTATTATTTTAGCAGAGTACCTTTTAATTTCACTTTACTATATCATTAAAAATTAAAATTTGATAGAACTAAGACAGCTATACAGAAAAAATCTATTCAAAAACACTATAAATAAATCAAGATGGAATTCTGAAAAATACCTACCACCATCTCACAGAAGGCAATAAAAGAGACAGAGGAATAAAAAATGGAGAAACAAATAATACAATTACTGATAGGCATAAAGCTCACCATATCAATAATTACCTTAAAATATGCTATGCAAACATTAATTAAAAAACAAGAATAACTACATTAATATGATAAACTTCAGAGCAAAGACAATTGTTAGAGACAAAGAGGGACATTACATAATGACAAAAGGATTAATCCATAAAAAAGGCATAATGATCCTAATTATGGATATGCACAAATGACATGAAACCTCAAAATACAGGCAGCAAAAGTGATAGCGCTAAAAGCATAAATAGAGAAATCAACACCCTACTCTAAGTAATTGATGGGAATACTAGCCAGAAAATGAGCAAAAATGAGCAAAGTACTTCTAGCACTGAACAAAATAACCGAAAGAAAAACAGCAAGCCCATAGAATATTTAACAAAATAGACAATTTCTTAGACCATTAGAAAAATCTAACAAATATTTTTTTAAAAAGCAAACAAACAAGCAAAATACAACCAATCATTGAAATAAAGAACAATCTGATAGTAACCAGAGAAGAGGAAGGAGAGGGGTAATAGGAGGAGGCCATCTAGTAGCATGTATGAAGGGACACATGGACAAAATCAAAGGGGATGGGTTTGAGGGTGGGAGGTGAGGATGGGTGGGGCAGGGGGCATGGTGGGGTAAAAATGAAGGCAAATGTACTTAAACAACAATAAAAAAAGAAAAGAAAAAAAGGTGCTCACTTTGGCAGCACATATACTAAAATTGGAATGATACAGAGAAGATTAGCATGGCCCCTGCACAAGGATGACATGCAAATTTGTGAAGCGTTCCATATTAAAAAAAAAAAAAGAAAGAAAAAGAAAAGAAAAAAGAGAAAATCACAGAACATGTTTAGTGACTATTATGTAATCAAACTGTGAAAGACAATAGGAAAATCCCCAAATATTTGAAATTAAACAGCATGTTTCTAAATAAACCATGGGTAAAAGAGAAAGTGTACAAGAAAATTTAGAATATACAGAACTCAATGAAATGAAAATACAAGATATCAAGATATGTGGGACACTGCTAAGCCATCACTGAGAGGATAATTCATAGCTCTAAATGCCCACATTAGAAAAAAGAAAAGGTCTCAAGTTCATTTTCTAAGTTCCAGAACAAGAAACTTGAAATTAGAAAAAGTAGGAATGGGTGCTCTAGAAAGTTAGAGCAAAATTAACACAAAACAAGCAGAAAGAAGGTAATAATAAAGATAAGAGCAGAGTCAATGAAATTAAAACATGGACGACAGATAAAACAATGAAACAAAAAATGGATTCTTTAGGAAAAAATGAAGAAAATTAATAAACCTCTAGAAAGATGGACAAAGATAAAAGGAGAGAAGATAAACATCATTGATATCAGGAATAAAATGGGATATTGCTACAGATTCTTTGGCCACTCAAAGGAGAATAGGGAATACTGTATAAAACCTTATGCTCATCATTTCAAGAACTTAAAAGAATAAACTAATTCCTCAAAACCTCTATCAAAACTCAAGTGGGGTGAAACAAACAATCTTAATAGTCACAAATTCAAGAAATTGAATTTGTAGATAAAAAGTTTCTATAAAGGAAATCTCCAAGCTTAAATGTTTTCACTGGAGAATTCTACCAAACATTTAATAATGTAATATAAATTCTACACAATCTTTTCCAGAGAAGAATAGAAGAAGGAAAATTTCAAAACTCACTTTATGAGACTAGTATCATTGAAATCAATATTAGACAAGAAGAGGACAAAAGAAAAAGTACAGTCTCATATCTTTCATGAACTGTCATAAATATCCTTAACAAAACATTAGCAAATTAAACCCAGTAATGTATAGAAAGAATTATACATAACATACAAGCAGTATTTTTCCAGGTATGCAAGGTTGGTTCAATATTTGAAAATCAAGTAATGTAATCCATCATATCAACAGATTAAAAGATGATATAATAATATCAATTAATGCAGCAAAATCACCTGAGAAATTTGAATACTTACTCGTAATGAAAACTCTCATAATAATAACAGTAGGAAACTTCTTCAATTTGAAAAAATTATCTAAAAGTGATATGTATCTATCACAATACTTAATAGTGAAAGATGGAATTCTTCCCCCTATCATCAGGAACAAGGAAGAATATCTGCCTTCATCATTCATATTCAACTTAGTTCTAGAAATTCTATCAGAACAATGAGAAATAAATTTCATGCATAACTAAAAGGAAAAAAGTACCTATTTATAATTAACATTATAACTTTGTCGTCTGTATATAAAATCCCAAGACATCATAAAAATATCGTGTAGAACTGATAAGTGATTTCAGCAAATTTGCAGAATATAAGCTCAACACAGAAAAATCAATTTTATTTCTATAAACTAGCAACAGAGCATTAGAAACCAAAACTAAAAATAAAATATATGATTTATAATTGTGTCAAAGAAAATAAAATACTTAGTTGTAGATCTAACTATGTATAGAATTTCAATGCTGGAAATTGAACACTACTAATGAAGGAAACCAAGATCTGACTAAAAGAAGACATACCATATTTATGAATTAAAAGACTCAACATAGTGAAGATACTAGATCTCCTTAAATTGATCTATGGGTTTAATACAATTCCTATCAAATTCCCAGAAACATTTTTTGTATATATAAACAAGTTTAATTTATATAGAAAAGCACAAACCCTAAAATAGGTAAAAAGAATTCTGACGATGAATTAAGTGGAAGATCTCAACTTATAGTAATTTAAGACAGTGCTGGTATTCACAGGAGAGACACAGAAAAGTGGATTGGAATAGAGAACCCAGAATTACTCTTACACAGATATGCCTGACTGATTTTGACAAATATATCAAAGCAATTCAATAAAAGAAAGATAGCTTTTTAAATGAACATCCATATGCAAAAATAAAACAAAACAACAACAACAAAAAATGAACATATCCCTAAGCTTCCCACATTACATAAAAAAATAACTGAAGCTAGATCACAAGTTTACATTGAGTAAAAGTATAAAACTTTCAGGAAAAAACAGAGGAGAAAACCTTCAGGAGCTTGGGTATGCCAAGGAGTACTTATACATGATACCAATAGCACAAATAATAAAAGGAGAAATTGATAGAGGACTTCATCAAAAACAAAGCCTTTGCTCTGCAAATATCCTGTTAACATAATGAAAAGAAAAGCTACAGACTGGTAGAAGATATTTACAAACATAGAATCCAGCTAGAAAATGGGCAAAATACATGAATAGACATTTCACTGAAAAGAATGCACAGATGGCAAATAAGCACATCAAAAAATGTTCAAAATCATTAGTGATTAGGGAAATGCAAATTAAAACCACAAGGAGATATTACTACACACCTAAAAGAATAGCTGAAATAAAAAACTAATGATATCACCTAATGTCAGTGAGGATGCAGAGAAACCGCAGAATTCATATATTGCTATTTGTAATGCAAAATGAAAATGAGCATGGCATTTGATTGTAAAACTAAACATGCACACCATATGACACAACAATTGCACTCTTACAAGAAAAACATTTTGGGGGAAAATGAGCCATTGATCCAAGAGAAATAAAAACTTATGTTCACAGAAAAACCTGCACATAAATTTTCAGAGCAGCTGTATTCATAATAACACCAAACTAGAAACAATCCATGTCTTCCAACAGATGAATAATTAAAAAGAAACAGACAGACAACTTCAGCCAAGATGGAGGCACAGGTGGACACACCATATCTCCACGCACAACCAAGATTGGAACAACAACAATTTAGAGGCAGAATAACATCCAGAATGGACAGAAAATTTATCTGAATGGAAGTCGGACAGCCAAGAAGTTGAAATAGACCCGTTCATCCAGACCGGTAGGAGGGGTGGAGACAAGCAGCCAGGCCCGGGTCACGGCAAGGAGAGTAGAGAGAGTTGGGCAAATAAGGCATCCAGGGGTGTGTAAGGCATCTGGGGCGCACAAGATTGCAGCGGGTGGACACTAAGTATGCATGCGGCAGATGGCAGACCCAGTGAGGTGGTGATTGTGGAGCAGGGTAGAGCTTGCAACCGAGGATCTCAGAGAAGGGACTGAGGTCCCATGGAGAACGGAGCAACCACCATTGTTCCCTCTCAACCCCACCCCCACATACAATATCACAATCTAGCAACTGGGGTGCCCAGCCCTGGTGAACACCTAACACTCTGCCCCTCACCATAACAGGAGTGACCACACCAAAAAAAAAAGAGAGAGAGAGAGAGAGAGATGGCTCAAACAGAAGAACAAATCAATGCCCCAGAACTCATCCTTTTAAGTGACCGGGAGATAGCCAACCTATCAGATGCACAGTTCAAAACACTAGTGATCAGGAAGCTCACAGAATTGGTTGATTTTGGTGGCAAATTAGATGAACAAATGCAGGTTACGATAAAAGAAATGAAGGAACATGCACAGGGAACCAATAGTAATGGGAAGGAAACTGGGACTCAAAGCAATAGAGTGGACCAGAAGGAAGAAAGAAACAACCAAATACAAAAGAATTGAGAAATAAGAATTCAAAAAAATGAGGAAAAGCTTAGGAACCTCCAGGACATCTTTAAACGTTCCAACATCCAAATTATAGGGGTACCAGAAGAAGAGGAAGAGCAACAGATTGAAAATGTATTTGAACACACAATATAGGAGAACTTTCCCATTCTCCTGGAAATAGGAAATAGACTTCCAGGAAGTCCAGGAGGCTCAGAGAGTCCCAAAGAAGTTGGACCCAAGAAGAAACACACCAAGGCACATCATAATTACATTAGCCAAGGTAAAAATGAAGAAGAGAATCCTAGAAGCAGCAAGAGATAAGGGGACAGTAACCTACAAAGGAGTTCCCATCAGACTGTCAGCTGACTTCTCAAAAGAGACCTTACAGGCAAGAAGGGGCTGGAAAGAAGTATTCCAAGTCATGAAAGACAAGGACCTATATCCCAGATTGCTCTATCCAGCAAAGCTTTCATTTAGAATGGAAGGGCAGATAAAGTGCTTCTTAAATAAGGTCAAGTTAAGGGAGTTCATCATCACCAAGCCCTTATTTTATGAAATGTTAAAGGGACTTATCTAAAAAAAGAAGATAAAAAAACATGTATAGTAAAAAGACAGCAAACTCACAAATATTAACAACCACACCTAAAGCAAAACCAAAAGAAACTAAGCAAACAGCTAGAACAGGAACCAAACCACAGAAGTGGAGATCACATGAGGGTTAGCAATAGGGGAGTGGGAGGAAGAGAGAGGGGGAAAGGTACAGAGAATAAATAGCATAGATTATAGGTTGAAAATAGATAGGGGGAGGGTAAGAATAGTATGAGAAATGTAGAAGCTAAAGAATTTATAAGTATGACACATGGACATGAACTAAAGGGGGGGATGTGGGTGGGAGAGGGTGCACAGGGTGGAGGGGAGTGAAGGGGGAAAATGGGACACCTGTAATAGCATAATCAATAAAATATATTTTTAAAAAAGAAACAGACAAACAAACTGTGGCACATCCATACCATGGAGCATTGTTCAATAATAACATTCAACAAATGGTTGATATGTGCAACAACTTAGATGAATCTCAAGGGCATTATACTGAGTGGAAAAATCACTGTGAGAAAGGCTACATACTATATTATTCTATTTATATAGCATTCTTAGAAAAACAAAATGACAAAGTCATAGATCAGTGGTTACTATGGGAGGTATCTATGGCTATAAATGGTGGCATAAGGAGCACTGATGATGAAATTATTATGTATCTTGACAGTGGTGGTGGTCAGGTGCATCTACACTTACAAATAAAATTGCACAGAACAAACACACATAAATCAGTGTATGTATGCAAACTGGTGAAATCTAAATAGTGCTGACAGATTTCATCAATACAAATTTCTTGGTTGTGATATTGTACTATAGTTATGTGACATGTAACACTAGAAAAATTTAGCCAATTATTTAATTTTTATTCTATATTATTTCTTCCAACTGTGTGTAAATCTACAATTATCACAAAAAATGTTTTAAAATAGTTTGTTGGCGATGTTTTGTGGTAATCAAATTATTTTAATATATTGATTTAATATTAATAGATTTCCTATAATGAGCCATCCATGACATCTGATAATAAAGTCCAACTGAATATGGCATATTAATTTTTCTTTGTATTCTAGGTATTGCTGGATTTGATCTTCTAATATGGTTTAGGATTTTTACATCCATATGCACACTGAGATTAGACTATAGTTTTGTTTTTTTTTTGTATGAACTTTGCAAATGTAACCAGGAAACTTTCCATCTTTTTATGCTCTGATTCAGTTTATATACCATGCAAACTCTTTGAATTTTTTAAAAGAATTCACCCATAACCCTATTTGGACCTATAGCATTCCATGGAGATGATGCTTTGAAAATGACTCCAGTTTCTTCCATGTTTAGTGTTATATTCAATTTGTCAAATTTTCAGCCAATTTTGTCATTTCATATTTTCTGAGATTCTTCAATATTTCAAAATGTATTAGCATCAAATTTACATTTGATATTATATTATAATTTTTATATCTTGTTTACATAGTAATAATTCATGTCTCAGGTTCCACCTCACCCTAACCAAAATTTATGTGTTCTTTTTCTTCCTTCAGTTTCACTGTTTCCATGCAAACTTTATCCAAGTTTGAGGCATTTTGGTGTAAGGTATCTTGTAGGGTTCTAATTAATTAAAGTTATATATATATATATGTGCTATATATTTAACTATATAAAAATTATTACAGCATATGTTTATATATACATGTATAATTTCACTGCAACAACATATCCCAATTGGATTAAAACATGGAAGAGTAAGAAAGATAAAGAAGAAAATTAAGAGTTCATGGAGAAAATATAATTTACGTCATCTCTGGTTGGAGAAGGCTTTTCTAAGCATAAAAGCAACAAAGGAAACAAAAAATGATTAATATGTTTAACTGAACCAAAAAGCTAAAAGAAAAATTCTATGCAGAAAATAATATACACATTGCAACAGATAGTGCAGGGACAATTAGATATCCATAGCTATAAAGTAAACTTTGACCCATACAATCTCAAGTGAAAAATTAACTCAAAATGTATCTTAGTGTTTTTATCATAAATGGGTGCTGTACCTTATCAAATGCTTTTTCCACACTTATGGATATGATCATGTGATTTTTGTCTTTCCTTTTGTTTATGTGATGTATTAGATTTATTGATTTGTGAATATCATACCACCCTTTCATCCCTGGAATGAATCCCACTTGATTACACTGTATGATTTTTTTAATGTATTTCTGGATACAGTTTGCCAATATTTTGTTGAGGGTTTTAGCATCTATATTCATCAACGATGTTGGTCTGTAGTTTTCTTTGTTTGTTGTGTCTTTATCTAGTTTTGTTCATAGCAGTACAATTTACAATAGCCAAGTGTTGGAAGCAACCTAAGTGCCCATCAGTAAAGGAATGAATCAAAAAACCATGATACATTTACACAATGGAATACTAGGCAGCAGAAAGAACAAAGGAACTCTTATCCTTTGTGATGGCATGGGTGAAACTGGAGAGTATTATTTTAAATGAAATGAGCCAGGTGGTGAAAGACAAATATCCTAAGTGAAACCTAATCAACAAAACAAACAAGTGAGCAAAACAGAACCAGAGATATGGATATAAAGAACAAACTGGAGGTAACCAGAGGAGAAGAGGGAGGGGGATAATGGGGGAAAGAAGGGGAAGGGCCATCAAAGAACACGTCTAAAGGACCCATGGGCAAAGAAAACGGGGTTTGGGAGGATTAAATGTGGAAGTTGGGGGTGGGTAGGGTGGGGGAGAGTAATGAGGGGAAAATGGGGACAACTATAACTGCACAACATTAAAAAAAGGAAAAAATAAAATTAAAATAAAATTTTAAAAATGTATCTTAGATCTAATGTAAAACCTAGAACTATACACATTCCAGAAGAAAACACAAGAATATCTTTGTGAGTTTGTCTGCCTAGAGATTTCTTAGATACAAAAGCAAAATGACTATGCAAAAGAGAAAAAACTGATAAATTTAAATTAAACTTTATGAAAATTAAACAATTCTTTTCCCAAATGACACTATTAATATAATATAAAGACAAGCCACATTTTGGAGAGGATGTTCTCAAAACACATATCTGTAAAAAGGACATGTATCCAGAACATAACCCTCAAAACTCAATAATAGAAAAACAAAAGAATAAAATTAAATGAGAAAAATATTGAAATGGATACTTCTCAAAAGGTATACAGATGGCAAATAATTGCATAAAAATATGCTCAAAACCAGTAATGATTAGGGGATACCAATTATACCACAAGATACCACTATTTGCATATTAGATTTGTTAACATTAAAAACACCAATAATCACACATAATGAGAATGTAGAGGAACTAGAACACATATTCTGTGGGTGGAATATAAAGTGGGTATCACTATTTGGAATATAGTTTGGCATATAAAGTAGACAAACTCCTGTCATTATGTTCCAGCCCTCTCACTGCTATGTATTTATGGAATAAAATAACAGTGGAAACTTTAGTTCATATAAAACTAGTATATGAATGTTCATCCAAGTTTATTTGTAATAGTCCTTAAACTGGAAATAAGCCAATATTCATAAAATATTTCATAGATGAACAAAATGTAGTATATTCAACAATGGAATAGTAGTACTCAGCAATACGAAATAATGAGCCCTTGATATACAACAATACTGATGGTCTCAAATAAGGTGTATTCATATGATATTCATATTATATGTGTGATAGGTAAGTAATTCCTCAGAGTTTTATTCTGGTAATACTTCTCAGATTTAACTTCATAAGTGAATCAAGTCAGAATCCTAATTAGGAATCCATTTTGTGAGTCTCTACAGCTTGAAAATGCCCTTTTTTCCTGATATGTTCAATTTCCCTGAATTTGACTGTCCTTTCTGCTTGCAATCACTCTCTAAATATATTCTCTGTCCATGGACCATTTGACATTTTCTTTCTTAGCGAAAGAAGTATCTTAGTTTCAACATCATTCTTTAAAAAAACATATTTAAATAAGCGGAACTTCCCCATATGAAGTAACTTTTTGTATGTAAATGCAGTGCTTTGTGAATCTTGTTTGACTTGTATTGGTTTATTCCTATTTGTTCTGCTTTGCCTCTATATTATTCCTGTATTGGCAAGCCTTCAAATGCCCTCCCCTATGTGCCAGTCATTATTCTGAGTGGAGTGGAGCAGAACACAGTTCTATTTCTGTAGATTTAATGGTCTACTTGAATCAAGAGGCAAGGATAACATCAATGAGAAGGATGAGCATGGTAGGCTGAAGATAAAAGTTCAGCGGGGTTCCTGTCCTGAAGTGCTTTACTGTTTAACCTTTGAATGATCTGGAAAGTCAAACACTGCCATGGGCCAAACATCCAGCAGTTGTTCTGTAAGTGGAATATAGAATATATGGAAAAAATTATTGTTTTACCTTGCAGCATGGCACTAGCTAAGATCGGGTAAGGGGATACTTAGATTTCTGGTTCTGGTAGCATGGTAGTTGAGATAACATGAAGGCCCTCTTGGTACAAATATCAGAAAGTCTACATATAACTTAACGAAGACTCTTTTAAAGCTGCTGAGCTCTAAAGTGGAAACTCCTCAGGTGCCAGAAATAGAGAATAGTACCTTAGGTGGACTGGAACATCATAACTAAATTTTTATCATAGAATGCCAAATGCAGGTAAATGATCATTTGAAACTAGAGTTAAAATTTAGGCATTTTCAGACTAAGATTTATTGTCTACCATTCACAGTCATTACTGAAGAACATCTACATCAGAAATAAAATATTGGATGCTAAAGTAAGCAGAAAAATGCAGAGGAAATTAAAAATCATTCTGACAAAAGCAATAAAGTTATACAAGAAAAAAGATGGAAAAGAGGAAAACAAGTATTGTTTTATTATAAAGCCCGAATGGCTAATTATTGGAGTGCTTATGGAAGAGTAAACAAATTGATCACTTGGATAGAATCAAGAGATCAGGAGCAAATATAGGTGGTCTATCCAGAAAGTATATAGCCATGTAATATGAAAAAATAGAGATAATTATTGAAAAAGATACAAGATACAAGAAATATTGTACATAGGACAATGATGCCTCAGTCCTCTTCAAAAGTGGGCAGCTTGGGACCTCACACAGTTCTCCCAATTGCCATCACCTGCCTTGCTGTATTTTCTTAAATCTCATCGATGGTCTGAAATCTCTCCCCTTTTAAAGGGGATTTTAGTTTTGGGAAAAGCCAGAGGTCACAGGCACCAAATTGGGCTGTAAGAGTCTAAGTCAACTTGGTGATTTAATGTTTGGCAATACTGCAGGAGACATGATGCATGAGCAGGTATATTGTTGTAATGAAGCTGCCAATCACCAATTGCCCACAGTTGTGACCTTCTGAATCATCCAAATAGTTTTCATGGAGGAATGTTCAAGCTTACTGTGAAATTTGATGCAGATTGGTTGTTCTGCTCGCTCAGAATCCTTTGAATGCGAGGGTCACACAGTACACATGCTTACTCAATGGTGACTTACTGCCCTCACTGACTAGTAAGTGAGTGGTCATTGTTCACAACAATGTGGATTACAGTCTACTGTCCTTGGCTGCCAGGTTACATCAATGTGGTTGCAAACCATTCTTATTATATTAAGAATGGTTAGACTTTTTCCAAATAGACCTCATATATACACATATGTGTATGTGTATTGTTTATCTATACCTATCTATATATCTATATCTACATTTATTTTTATATCCGTTCTTGAGTGTATGTTTGTATACACAAGCAAGAGTTCAGTATAGCATCCCTATATTGAAATGGAATGACAAGTAAGGAGAGAAATAATGGACTTGTCACTAAATGATTACTATAGAAGAAAAATGCACAACTTTTACTTAGACCATGAAGATATTGAAATTGTTAAAGATTTGCTATGCTGGTTCAGTCGTCATTCAAATGGGGACTGCAGCCAAGAAATTAAGAGAAGGGTGAGACTGGGAAGGGCAGCAATGGAGACTTTAGAAAGATCATCAAGAGTAATTATGGTGTCATTAGATACCAAAGTGAAGATCATGCACAGCTTCATATTCCCAATTACTATGTATATATGCAAAAGGTTGGACAGTGAAGAAATCTGATAGGAAAACAATTGATCCATTTGAAACATGGTGTTGGGAGAGCTCCATGAAGTGCCAGAAGAAGATGAACAAGTGGTTCCTAGATCAAACTGACCCTGAAACACTGCTGAAGGCAAAAATGACAAAAACTCAATCTGTCCTAGTTCAGGCATATCATGAGAAGGCAGGGTGTCTTTTGGAAAGACAATATGCTGGGGTAAAATAGAAGGCAGTGGGAAAAAAGGAAGGTCAAATGTGAGATGGAACGACTCCAGAAAGAAGCCAAAGGCATGGGCCTACAGGAGATGAGCAGTACTGTTGAGTCCAGGACCCTGTAGACATCACTCATTTATAGGGTTGCCAGGAGTTGGAATTGACTTAACAGCACATAACATACAGGTACAATAAATATTATAGAAAAAACTAGGAGGAGAAGAGATTGAAAAGATAAAATTAGATTCCTACCTCACACTTTTCTACAAATATATCATAAATTGTAAGTGTTTTTAATTATGAAATATAATACTAAATTTTTTAGAAAAAATATGAGAGAATATACTTTTGACACAAAGCGTATTTTTAAAAAACAACAAAAAAGAACATACAAGATTTATTTGTCTCTGAAAAAGAACACTATGAAATGTAAGTTCCAAAAACAAAATTTGAAAAGCTCTATAATTATTAAAGAATTAGAATCCATAATATCTGAGGAATACCTGCAAGTAAAAAATTATAAGCCTTAAAAATAAGTAGGTAATATTGACAGAAAATTTATTGATGAGGTTAAATTAAGAAAAGATGGTGATGTGATTTAGTAGAAAGAAGGACTTGCTTTAGGGTCAGGCTGACTTGCAATTAAATGCCATATGAACTGGTGACCTAACTGAGATAGAATGGGACATGGGAGCCTGAATTATGGTAGTAGTGATTGCCTCATCATGTTGTTGCAAGTAGAATTATCATCATAATGGTATTTTATTCATTCTACAAACACTTACCTAGTGATCCTACATAACAGAATCATAGGTATTGTCATTCCCTCTATTTTATTTTTATTTTAAAAATATTTTATTTATTTATTTTTAGAGAGAGGGGAAGGGAGGGAGGAAAAAAGGGAGAGAAACATCAAATGTGTGGTTACCTCTTACACAACCCCTACTGGGGACCTGGCCCACAACCCAGGCATGTGCCTTGACTGGGAATCCAATCAGCAACCCTTTGGATAGCAGGCCGACACTTAATCCATTGAACCACACTAGCCACAGCCATTTCTGTCTAGAAGTGAAGAAACTTAGGTACAAGAAGGCTGAGGAACTCGTCCAAGTTTTTACCATTGACAAGTATCAGGACTAGGACTCAAACACATACTGGTGAGCCAGGCTTCAGAGCTGGTACTCATTACATAACCTCTCTCAATATATACTACACTCGTGTATATATATGTGGGTGTGTGTATTTATATACATATATATCTGTGTGTATACCAGCAAGACTAGTGCAGATTGGTAGAATAATCAGGATTTTTTAAGATGGAAGATTTTGGACATTTGCTTTTTGAAAATTCTATGTTTTCAATTAATTAATTAATTAACCTATAAAACAGAATACTGTTTTATTAATATATGGTAGAAGTTATGCCTATTATAAGAACCAGGACTACATTTGATAGACCCCTTAGAGAGAAAATATCTAATACCATGTATTATCAATTTGTAAGCTGACAAAGTAATTTTGAGGATTTACTTTAGGTACCTAAGATAATTAATTCTATTAAGAAATACATATATAAAATTATCTCACAAATATCATTATCTAATGGGAATCAGTAAGAGTTCGATCCTTAGGTCCTTAAGAACAGATTCTTTCTTTCCTTCTTTCTTTCTTTCATTCTCTTTTTCTTTCTTTCATTCATTCTCTTTTTCTTTTCTCTTTCTTTCTTTCTTTCTTTCTTTTTTCTTTCTTTCTTTTCTTTTCTTTTTTTTCTTTTTCTGAAAAGAAGGAAATTGGTAATTTACTTTAGTGATTAAGTTGGAAAATCCTCTTCCATAAAGAACAACCAGATTCTTTTTTTTCAACTTTATAAATGAACTAGGGTAGACAAAAATGTTTATAATCCCTGAGCAGTACATATAAAAGCCAATTTGCTATAGAGTGGGATTAATTTTCTAGCTCTGCCCTTCTTCCACCCAAGGGTAACTCCATCTCTCTGTCCTTTTCCTCCATATCTCAATGTCGTGGTGACACTTGAGTTCCTGTCCCTCTCCACCTTATTCAAATTGGGAAATAACTTTTGGTCTTTATTGAGACTGCAGATATAAAATTTACATCCACTGTTAAAGTTCACAGATATCTGAATTTTAATGGCATAAAAAATCTGATTTGTGGGGTGAATATTTTTTTTTGTTTTTTCTCATCAAAGACATACTGGCAATTTTGAGCTAAGGGAGCCTAAACATGAGATGCACCCCTAACTCTGAAATAATATGGAATATGGTTTGCTCAAGGTGTTCCTACATAGAAATGGGAACCATGACCTTGGGAAATAGAGAAAATGTCTGCATCTGACACTTTCCCTGCTGCAAACATAATCTTTCTCTTTTTTGTCCAGCATGCCTGGATGCCAGTAACTTGGTGAATATGGCTCAGAGGTCATATGTCTCCTGCATTTCTCCACCCTCCAGATTCAAAATAAGGCTCATAGGCTCTGGCAGCTTTGGGAAAGGGCAAGGTCAACTAGAAGGACTTCCTTCTTCATGCTCAGGAGAGGAGCAGGGTGGAATGCTGCTGACACTAAGGTTGGCTGGAGACACTGGGGGCTTCAAAGTGAGAAGACAAACAAATCTCTACAGCTCTTTGTGTGAACAGCTTTCCTTTTTCCTATTTACCTTGCAGCACTGTACTGAGTATATCTACTGTGCCCTGGAAAGTGTCTGCTTAACCATTTTGGGTGTCGTATTTGTCTATTCTGACAATCATTTCATGTCATTTGCCACCCACCCTCTCCTTTTCCTGTGTGAGGAAGTGGAAGTAAAAACAAATGTGATATAGCACAATTGTTAAGAATGTGTGCTTTGAGTCAGAAAGACCTGGGTTTGCATACCATTCCATCTTTTACTGTGTTACACTAGAAAGTTATTTAACCTGGCCCTGCTTTCCTCCCCTGTGAAATAAGGATAATAGCAACTACCTCAAATTTCATTGGGATAATTGTTTGGAAAAATGCATCTTAAATGCCTGGTGAATAGAAAAATACACAATTATAGTAGATGTTATCAGCACCCTAATCATAAGAACTCCCTTTACATGATAACATAAAGGACTCAAAACCCCATTTCTTCATTTAATTATATATTCTGATGTCTTAAAATAGAGTGTTATTAAACACATTTAAACCACCATATGATTACAAGAAAAAATTGTCCATCACTGGGGGATCAAAAATTGGAAGTATATTGAATTCCTAAAATAAATCTGTACTATCCACCTATCATCTATCTATCTATCTGTCTAATCTTTAATCCTCACCTAAGAATATGTTTATTGATTTTAGATAGAGGAAGGGGGAGAGACAGAGAGAAACATCAATGTGAGAAAGGAACATTAATCAGGTGCCTACTGTATGTGCCCTGACCAGGGAATGAACCCTCAATCTTGTTGGTGCATGGAACAATGCTCCAACCAACTGAGCACCCAGACAGGGCTGAATTTGTAAAATTCAAATGTGATTTGTTAAATCACTTGAGAATACTAAAGAAGTAGCTAGTACTGGAGGATAGAATAGGTTTTATCCATGCAGAGACAATCTAATTCTTAATTTGTCAGTTTCAGTATTAGGATCTATAATAAATTATGCTTCTGAATGTAATATTTATTGTACCTCCTGCCTTTTTTCCTATTCCATAAAATGTGAAATTTACAAATGAAGATATGTTAATTAGGAAGGGAACAATAGAGAAAACCAAGGGTCTGAATAAATCACCAACTGGATAAACCAGTTACATTCAGATACAGTGGTCCACGGTTAGAGAGAATCCATTATTCATGGATTATTTGTTGGAATAAAGTTTTGGCAGTATAATTTCCCCTCACAACTGCCCAAATGATCTATTGTTCTATTGTTTTTCTCCATAAGAATCAGAATGCAAAAGAAAGGTATAGGAGGGACAGGTAAAGGTGAAGTTGATGTTAAAATAACATTTTTTCTTTGTAAGTTAAAAGGAGCAGAGATTTCTGTAGCTTATTTGAAAAGCTAGAACTTTCAGCTCTCTGCCAACAGCCACAGCTGAAACTAACAAGGTCTGACATGTCCCCCTTCTTTTCCTGCTCCCATTTTTTATGAAAATACTGTAGACACTGGATCAGGAAAGATAGTGGAGCCTTAAAATAATCACTCTTTCAAATTGTCCTGTGTTAGTTTCCATAGGAAACAAAAGTGAGAACTGTAGCCACCAGCATGCAACTGTCTTGTCAGAAACCTCACTTGTCAGTTCAGCTGTGGCTGTTGGCTGAAATTGGAAAGTGGCATTTTTCAAAAGGCCCTTTAGCTTCGGAGTATATGGAGTTTTCACTTTGGAAAGCAATAAAAATGAATGGAAAAAATATGAAAATTACTGCCGACACCAAGTTTTCCTATTCCTTAGGATACTATTTCTCATGCAAAGAACTTTTTTATTTCACTGCCTAGTAGTTGATATATGAGAGCTAAAATCCATTTTATAAAAGTGAAAAATACATCAGAAAGTGAAACTGTACATCTTTGGAAGGTTAAATCCTAGATCTTGGATGTGTGGTGCCTCCAATGTAAACCCTATCATGTGAAATTGCTTATAGAACATTTCACTCTTTTTCCGGAAGCTCATTTTCCATCAGACAGCATCCTTGGTTACTTCATATTCTGCAAATACATTCCAAGTTACACATGCTGGGCAGACTTCCACAGAATAAAGGTAGACAGGTTTCATAAAAGCACAGCTAGTCGCAGAATTTAAATAGTTTTAAAATATATATTCACTCGAGGAACAAAATTATCCCAAACTTTAAGTTTAAAGAGAGTTTCAAGTACTAATTCTTATACAAGTTTAAAATAAAGATGCCTCAAAGTAATCATTTTCAAATGGTTTCATTGGGGAGAAAGCATTTTATGAACACTCCCTGCTATGAATTATAGTACGGTGATGGAGTAATTCTACCTAAGACAAAAGTTTTTTCAAGTTTGTGAGTTTTTAAAAATATCATACAAAAATATCTCTGAATCACAAGTTATGGTATTTCTGCTGTGGCCATCCATCTGTACTATGTTCCTTGGAGAACAGAAACAACCCAATTTATTATAAAAGGAAGAAAGAATAGAAAAATATAAGGAGGCAAAGATTTACTGTACACATTTACACAATATAAGTGGAGAGTACTCCATCAGATACACAATTAAACCAAGGAGTAATCCATCAGATACATGTAAGTATGTTATCTGACACAACTGTGAACCCCTAGACACTTTCACTTTCTCTGAGATTCACCTGGAACATCCACAAGATGATGAAACTCTGGTATTTTATAAGTTTGACATGAAAACAATTTATAATTTTTACACTTAACCTTTTTAAAAACTTTTGAATATTTATACCTAAAATAATGTTCTTTATCATATTTCACACTCATCACCTGAGGACATCAGTGTTCACACATCTTGTGTGTGTATGTGTGTGTGTTAAATCAAGACCAGACCTGTTTTTATATACATTTATATATTTCTCTATTAGATTTAAATTTCACAGAGAATTTTAAAAAATATTCAAGGCACAATGTTGGTGCAAAATTAAATGACAGGATTGGCATGTGAGAAAGATCCTGATAGTTGTGTTACAAAGAGAAAGAACAGACAATTCAGAGGGAACGTTTCTCTGCCTAAATACGTGAGGAGCCTGGAATGCCTTTGAAGTGGCTGCTAAACATTTGTGTATAAGTAGAATTGTAATAATGGAAACACTGTTCAGCTTGCCTAGTCTTTCTTCATAACTCATGAATGCCTTTGCCATAGGTTCTTTATGGGGCACCCAACGAGAAGTGTATGCTAATAATAGTGTAATCTCACTACACCCAATTATACATACCCCTTAACCAGTGTCTGCCTCTTTTTCTTTCCCTTCTCTGAATTATGTCTAATAAAATAGAATATGCTAAGAGAGAGGATTAAAAAGACAACAAACGTCTCTCTTTCCAACATTAAAAATTACAAATAGCAACTATAATGTAAGAAAAATAGCCAGAGAGTGGGCTGAAGTAGATAATGATGTAAAGAGGGGAGAACAAGCTCCTTACCCATCTCCTATGACTAATAACACCACACCTGACCAAAAAAAAATGATATTGCCTCCTGGAACAAAACTACATAAATACTCAAGATTTTGTTAAACAACTCATTTTAGAAATTAAATCATTAAACTGCTACTCCATGGGCTCTTCAGAAGAGCTGTCTGAAAAATAATGGATTGTCTGCAAACTTTTATCTTGTCTTTTGCCTCTGGAGCTGTGGTATTTAATTATTAAAATATAGTATTAATGAAACATGCAATCTTGGAAAGGAAACTACTTTTATCATTGCACATGAAAAGCAAAATTTAATATACTGGATATACTGTATACACATTACAAATGTATTTGCATCCACCTTCCAAATAGCAAGCACCCTCTCTTCCCCCTCCCTCCTTTACAGCTGCTCAATCTGCAAGAATGTGCAGAAGTAATTTATCTGAAATGGCCACTATTGTTCTTGATTCTGATTTGATTCCAAAAAAGCCAAATAATAGCAACCATTTTAAACATCAATTTTGTGCACCTGTTGTGCTGCATTATGATGCCCTGTGATTTCCATTTACGTCACATCTCTTGACATGTCTTTGATACACCATGCTGCTTTGCACAACAAAAATTCAAGATGCTAGAAACCGATGTCATCCTTAGTGTATTAACAAAATAGCAATGGTAAATGCTATGGAATGAAAGCTGGAAAGAAAACAGGAGCGCATCAACCTACTAGCCAGAATAGTTAAGTAGATTTAAAGTAGCTCAACAACCCAGAGGGACTCAATACAAAGCCAAGATATTAACATTGTTAATAATTCTGTTACTTAGGCAAAACAGTAGGATCTTGGTAGTTTCATTTTCCCAGTGTTGCTCTTGTCCTTGAATGAAATGGGAGTTGAGAGTCTGAGTTGTTTTTTTCTGCTCTACTGTATGTATGGGCTGGTTTCTTTGTTGATTAACTCAAGAAGGCATGTGATTCCATGTTAGCTGTTTTTTATCCCTGCAGCATCATCTTAATTTGCATCTTAATTTATAGCTCCAACACTTTCAAATATGTCATAGTCGCTTCTTACCTTAGCTTAACTTTCTAATATCACCACAACTATATGAACATTTACAGTGACCATAAAAGGGTAGGTTTTAATATTTGATGGTTAAGGAATGGATCATAGGTTTGCACAGCACTGACAGATGCATGGGTTTGGAAGTTATGAAATACTCATGCTGCCTTAGCTCATCTTTCTTGTTGATAACAAGCTTCTTCCATGCTGAGTGGAGTCATGCTCAAATGCCCAGGTATTTACAGCCACCTTTACTTTTGTCAAGTGACCAAAGTGTCAAGACTTTATGGCACTAAAAAATTATTGTATCCATTTAAAGTGAAAGTGTAAAGAAGTTTGGTGTGCTTCTTGGTGGTATTAACAAACCATATAAAGGGGCTCCTTCCTAAAATCTAAAGAAAATAAAAGTTGTCTGACTCAGAGGGTTAAACCTGGCACTGTCCTAATGTAGGAATCACTTCCTTCTTCAACATTTTTGACAGATGGCCTTTTGGGTTCTGTGAGAACTTTCTACTGAGGGGCTTACCAAAGCAATTTGCTTTGTTTGTAAACAGCCTTATTTGTTAGATAGTTCTCCTTTGCACTGAGCTGGTATCTTGGCATTTTGAAACAGCACGAGATTACATGACAGCATGAAAAAGTCAGTGCCAACCAGTCTCCTTGGTGGGTGTGGGATCTGTTCATACAGGGCTTCATGTATGATTTAATGGTCTGCTATCATTGAGTTGAAGTTCTTGATCATTTTTAACAAGGGCCCTGCATTTCATTTTGTTCTGGGTCCCCCAAGTTACATAGTTGATGCTGATGCCAGCTGTAATATCTGATGAGAAACTGGTAAGAATTCCCATGCAGCACGACCTTTTGGGGGCTTCAGAGGTTATTTTATTTTGATCATACATATATCTTGTCAGTAGAATTACATAGTATTTTTGGTCTTATTTGCAAACCAATTTAATTTGTGGATTTTTTCTGTTTTGTGTGCTTCCTTCCTCACACCTGCCCTTATGCCATTTAATTCAATGGGTAGGAAGACAAACAACTAAGGCAGTCTCTGAACTTTAGCATTAATAAGCTTCCCTCTGCTTTTTAAATATGTACTAACTAAAATTCTCACTTGCCAATCAAGTAGAAGTACACATTTTGGCTAAGGTAAGCAGGATCTGAGCTAACAAGTATCCTAAAGGGAAACACTTGGTTTGAATGTCAATTTATACTTCTCACAATTTCTATGATGTTGGAAATTATACTTACCTTCAATGCCTTCCTTTTCTCCTTTGGCCTGTCTACCTTCCAGGTCTGCAGCAAACTTGACTGAAACTGCTAGAATGCTGAGTCAGCCTGAGGTTTCACTGAACTTGAATGCAGGGCTTTTCAGGGGCCAGCCTAGTGTTCTGTATTACTCATCACACCTAGTTTCAGAGACCACAGAGACATATCTTGGAATTTCATCAGACAGAGATGCTCATACCTCACACAGGGCTTCTGTTTTCTCTCTTGGTTTTGCCTGATGCTCTGCAGGTACTGTGTATCATCTCACACTCATGTGAAAGAAATTCTGCAAAGAATTTTCCAGAAAGCAAAACTACTGGAACCTTTTTATGTAGTGGGACTTGAGCATGATTGCATGGGTAAGTCATTTAAAGCATTAGCTGTTAAAGTTGGGGAAATGATGGGGTGGGGAGAGAGAGAGAGAGTTAGTTATTGAGAAGCACAAACTCAACCACTCAACTCTGCTTCAACCAGGATTTTTTATAGTGTAGAAGTGAATGACTGGGAGAAGCCTGAACTCCAAGAGACTGATTGTAATATAAATCATCTCCTAAAAACAGAATCTAAACACTCTTCCAGACAACAAAACAAAGAGTGTTGGTGTATCTCTATGTCTATTTCCAAAAAGAGCTCATAATTTTTATGTGATATCAATATTCCACTCCCATTTGAAAGCCTACTTCAGCAAATATAATGCAAAACATGAAGTAGTCATGATCTCTTAGGACATATTATTATGACCAATATTACTATTGTTTGTGAATATTATTGGTGTATAGCTTCAACTCTACTTTTCTTCTACCAGTTAGTTGAATGAAACTATGTTATAATTAAATTAAATTATTTTTGGTAATAATAATTGAATTTTTTAAAGCAATAAAATGAAATAATTGATGAAAATACCTTGGAATTATACTTACATATGAATATTATCTTAAAAGTAAATTGCAATATTTGGGTATAGAGAAAAATCATCCCTTAGTTGAACACCAGAAGTGAACATTTGGATATTTTAATATCCAAATATCCTGTGTATATCCTGTGTATATTGAGCTTTCAAGGTAAAATTGAGTGACTTTGAAATATTCTCAGGAGTGTTGCTTTTTATGTAGTGGAAAACTTTGCTATTTATCTCAGATTAATAACATTGCTCAGATTTCATATTTTGACTTAAGATACTCTAATTGGTAATTTTGGGATTTCCCAGAACATGAGAACTTATGTTCTTTGGGAGACTATAATCTTGACCAGAAGCAATCACTTTCATGAAAGCAAATTATTTACTTCCTTATCTAGAAAATTTAGTTTGTCAACTATCAAACTTTCTTGTCAGTTTGGCCAAGAATGAAGAAACGAAAATGACATGGGTTTTTGTACTTCCTCTCTAACCTGGTATCTTTCCTTGGCTTATAATATGAAAATTGTGCTGCAGGCCACAGCACCTCCCGAGGGTGTCTGCAATAGACAGCACAGCTCTCTGGGTATTAACTATATCCTAGAGGTTAGCACACATTTACCAATTACTGAGAACTTTGAACTCACAACTTACCATTACCTCCAAATAGCATTCTCATTAAATAGCATCATATGAATCTGTTTCAAGCGAGCAAGTTGAAGCAAAAGATAGTGTTGTAATTCTGAGACCATAGATTTCCTTGTGTACAATTACAAGTTGCTGAAGAAATTTTCCCTACAAGAGAGAAAAGGATATTTTTTCCTTGAAAAATTTTCATTCCATGTGTGAAACCAGTTGGTAGGAGTGAGTATTTTTATTGACTTAGACTACAGTGATTTTTGTAATCAAGTAAAATATTAAACTCATAAAAACAGAGAGGAAGTTACCATGAAGAAAGAAATGAAAAACAAGAATAGCCACACATATATGAGTATGTCAGATAAATTTTTATCCTGTATATAAGGATTTATTATTTTTTTTATTTTAATTGTTGTTCAAGTAGTTTTCTGCCTTTTACCCTCCATCCCAACCCATCCCCCAGTTCTCCCAACCTCGCTCTGTTTCACCCCCCCTTGTTATTATCCGTATGTCCCTTATACTTGTCCCTACAAACCCTTCCCCTCCGATAAACTTTTAATCATTTCTCTTAAACTGTTCCCCTTCTTGCCACACACAACAAGAAGAGAAATTTAAACCCTGCATTATGCTTATTTCCTCTTTCCCCAAATTACATTCTCTGAAGACCAAGGATTACTTTGTATAAGTACGACTACTAGAAGGTAAAGCAAGTAGTGGGGTCTGCTGTCGTTCTTCTTGTTGAAGGAACTGTTTTTACTTAGCACAGCTCAGTGCACAGGCTCTCTCTGATTTCATGTGACACCCAGCCTCCTCTGTGTCACCTCTAGTAATGAGAGGATATTAGTTCCCATACCTGATTTCATCCCTCATGTCTTTGACTCCCACTGTTCACTAAGTCAGAAATGTATATAGAGGTGTATATTATCTCATTCCTCACTTCTTTCTAACTGTTGTGAGCCTGGGTATGTTTATTTAAACAAGAGTAGAGAAAGATTTGGAGAAGAGACTAATCTAATACCACATGAATATAATATTCTTTCTTATTGTATTATGATTGACAGAACCCCTATCAGAGTACAAGATAATATTTTCATTGAACTAGAAGAAATAGCTAATCTTCTCTAACACTTCAATATCCAGAAATGGTCCCATTAAGTAAAAATCCTTTTCTGAAGTTGAGTTCCAGTTATCACAATAGGCTCTCAGGGAACAAAAGGAAATGTTAATTTTTCTCATGTAATTGATGCTATCTACTTTTATAGGGTGTTAGAATATGGTGAATGCTTATCAGTTCCTAATACAATCTGTTCTCACTCAATCTCTAGCTCTCCTCATTTCTTGTTCTGTCTAAATCTTTGTCTTTTAAGAATGAGAGAATATATACACTCACAAATATCATGATAACAGTATATTTAAATGTCACTTGCCTGGTCACTCCAATTTTTACTTTACTGAAAGCAGAGTACTACATGATACAGGACTGTGGTTACTATGCATTTCAGGAAGACATCAGCTTCCTAGGTTGAAAACACGTGTCTTGGGAAGGTCTGTGTTGCCAATACAAGCTGCCATTTTTAGGTTTCCATGAATGTGTTAGGAGGACTCTTCTGCATGAAATGCAGAAAAATATTTTAATATTATCCAGCCAATCACTTAGGCATGGTGGATCTGTGTGGGACAGCCTGAGGTGATATTTTTTTTTCCTTCTCTTCTCAGGTCACGAGGAAGTCTGAGCCTATAAAGGCAACCAAGGTGAATTCCCTCATTCCACACAACGGGTGGTTCATTCACCATGGGATGTTCTTGATAGTGCTCTGTCCACTCTAATTTTAACCATCTAAGCAATGGGAGTCCCAGCACTTCCCTTGGAATATTACCCTGCAGTCTAATGAACCTCAACATTAAGAAGACTTTCAATTGGTAATTAGTAATCAGCCTAAATTTCCCTTTTCTTAATTTCATTCATTACTCCAAGTCCTAGCCCCTTGTTCCACCTATTTCTTCATTCTCATTAGTGTTTATGTTCTCCACACACTAATAGGTAGCTGATAAATAAACAAACAAACAAATAAAACTCTCAGCCATCATTTGGCTAGACCACAAACAGTTACTTCTTAGAAAAATATTTCAGTTCCCATATATACTGTTCTCTTTAAAATATATTTTAATATTAAAAGATTCAAGTAGTTTTTAACAAGCAAAAAGAGTCTATAAGTGGGGAGTGCAGCAGACTGTAATGGACTAGAAGGGAATAAATACATGCTTAATGTCAGTAGGTGATAATGGTATAGCTAAATTTACCTTCTTTTATCCTTTCCACAAATACATATTAAACCATTAAAATAATTGGATGGAATCTTTTTCCCCAAAGCTGTCTATCTCTATACTGTTTTTTAAAAATAATATTATCCTTTCATATTATGAACTAAAAGAGTGTTTTTCCTGGTTTACAAAAACATTCATTAGTATATTCTCTATCAATAATAATTAATTTAGCAAAAACATTGACATTAGTACTAATAACTTGTGTCACTGTTTAATTACATAAAACATTGCAAAGTGGTAGCTAGGTGAAAATCAAGCCTTAAGTTATGTCTCATTGATAACACTAATTGTTCTTTTCTATATTGAAACTACTGCATCAATTTTATTTACTGGTAGAATCAAAAGAACCATGTGTTAGTAGCAAACCTTCAAAATAATATTTAAAAAACCTGAGATTTCTGTTTAGAAATAATTAGATCCCTATTGTATCCATATTCCTATAGTAGTGGCTTGGTTCTGCCTCTATTCATGAATGCTTTAAATTCTTTTGACTTTTATCTTGAATTTTAAGCTACTTTTCCACTTTCATTCATGATACCTAATACATGTTTTACTTGAATAAATAAGCCCAAGGAACAGAAGGAACATTGCATAACTTTTGGAAAGCTGTTCCAAGGACAATACACTGGTATACTTAAATCTATCAGATGGCACCCTCATGCTATAAACTATTGGCATTTCTGAATATATCTATGTGCTTTTCTTGAACACTTCTGGCTGACATCATGAACTTTTGAAATCATTACCAAATGCAACAACCTCTCATTTTCAGTATGTAGACACCAGTCCCAGACTAGGTGAGTGTTTGTGGTCTCTAACTTCCTTCTTTACTTTATGTGGTTGACTGTCTAGGACGTTGCACTGATTTCTAAGAATTTCTTGTTCATATATTTGTTGGCAATATATAAGATTCTTTGAAGTTGAAAAGGACAGAAATGAACTCTAGAAATCTTAAGCAGAAAGGGGGAAAGCAGTGATTGAGGTAACACTGGCATTGTGATGTACTAAACCTGAGGAGTGGAACAATCAAGTATGCAGAAGGAGAGGAAGACAGTCTGCTTCTAGGTCTTTTGGAAAGAGGCATACAATTCATGTGTCTTCTGCCACATTGGTCTTAATATCAGTCAGTACCAACAACTCCCAGCAAGTGGGCTTCACTGTTTCAATTTTCAAATTCTGGGAGAGAGAACCAAGCTTTATTTGTGTTCCTATTGAGATTGGCTCATGAACTAGGTCAGGGACTTGGACTCAATATTATTTTCAGAGCATCTGGAGGCCCATCTTTATGCACAAAGGATTCCTCTTAGAAATGGAGAAATTGCTTTGAGAAATCCATACATAAGGGAGGTTAAATCTCCTGGAGTTAAAATTATATGGCATAGTAGGTATTGAAGATGATTAATTTGATATATGGCAACCAATACTTGCTTAGTGTTACTCCCCACCTTTTGCTGGGTTTGGCATATGAAGTTTCTAAAATTTCCTCGGGTCATGGATAAAAGATGTTTATGTAAAAATCTAGGATATTTCAAGTGTAGCTGGTCGCAAGACTCCAATCACACTACAGCTTGTATATAAAGCAAAAATAAAACTTAGTTACTTCATTTTGGTTGCAGCTCATCTTGGCTTCTTCCCGAGCCCTCAGTCAGTAGTGAGTGAGGGTAAGGGAGAAAAATTAATTACTGGTATATATCCAATTAATTTTCAAGCTGTTAGGGCTATTACTTTAAGTCTTTCTCAGTTGGTGTTCATGCTTTCATTTGTATAATATGACCAATCTCTTACCTATTTACCCCTGTCCCTGCTTCTTCCCCTAAGATGGCAGTCTAGTATGTGGGGAAAAGTTGGTGTCATTTAAGATTCCTACTGGCCTTGAGAATAAAGTAGAAATTCTCGGATTCACATGCTAACATTATATTATCATCTGGACCTCCTCATCGCTTGTATCCCTGGAAGCAGTTTGGAGCTGAACTCATAATTATGTGTTTTGTCTTGGAAAAAATGATAGGAGAAGAGTATACAACAGCTCATGTGGATATGGCCTTCAGCTCTCTCCATCTGTACAACCCCAAGTCCCCACCATGTGCTCAGTTCATTACCAGGCCTGCTATGGGATTGTTCTATCCTGTGACAGCAGTAACCAAGAGTTGCCAAGGAATTTTAACCATGAGGTCTCCCTCTGCCTTATCATGTGACAAGAGCAATGGCCATTTTGATGTGGGCTTTCCAAAAAATGTGATTTTTTCAATCTTTCAAGGACAAGCATTGTATAGAGAATATCTGGCTCTGTATATTTAACATTTCAATATTGTTTTCTTTTTCTGGACATTACAATTGCTGGACACTGTCAGGAGATAAAAATATTGAGGTCTAAGATTATTTCTGTATGTATGAAAGCCACAGTTTACAGAGTTTCTCTGACCACACAACTTTGATTTTGTATGTCAAGGAGAAGTATTTGTATCAATAAAATTAGATTTCAAGTTGTTCAAGGATTAACCTTACTCGAGTCTCTTCCCTGGTCTGCTATACTCTCAGGGTTTTCCAGGGCATACCTCAGTCTTAACACAAAATCTAAATGTTCATAGTTCTGGATGTAGTTTCTGGATCTAGAATGTCATTTATTATTATCACACAGATCTAAGAGCAGAGTATTTTTTCTGATTAATATTGGTGTAGTAAATGGCCCTCCTATTAAATATAACTATTTTATAAAAACAACATTTTTGGTTTTATCCAAGTCCAGTGTGATGCTTTAATAACCCCACAGATGTTTTGTCAGTAGTACCTCACCAGAGCCCAATGCCTGGATCTAACTTGCAACTGCTTTATTTTTCAAGTGTTTGATTCTTATTGCTTATAGAAATATAAATGTAAATGTAAAATAGACTTTTCATATAACCATTTTTTAAAAATCTGCTCTTCTTTAGTCTTTGTATGTAGTGTGCTTTCTTTGTTGTTGGGGACCACCCTGCCTGGTCTTCAAGAAACTGTAAACCCCCGTGTCTTAGGCTGAGTGAAAGACCTCCGGACCAGGAGCCCACTAAGGAGACAAAACTTATTTCCCTGGCATGAATGCTGCCTGTTTCTAATGCCTGGCTCCCTTGCATGATTGGCAGTCAAGACGGGTAACAATTCTCTAAGAAAGAGAATGAATCTAGACAGACGCAATCATGTGGGAATGCCCTAAGGAAGAGACTCGGGCTGTGGATAAGAAGGGGTGATGGTATCAACACCTGCCCCCTCCGCTTTGTCAAAGACCGAGTTCTGGTGAGAAATCCAAGTCTCCTGGCTGCCTTTATCTTCTCTGTCACTCAGGCCTGCAGGGGCGGTGCAGCCCAGACCAGAAATGGCGGACCCTGGGGTAATCAGGCCTGGGACATAGAATATGCAAGATCCTGTGAGATCTGTTTGCTGGAGGATGTTATTAACTTGGAATTTAAAGGCACAGACGGGAAACCAAAACTGCCCCTTTGAGCCTGTTAGATAAAACCCCAGCCTCTGCCCAGAATCACAAGCGGGGGTTCTGTCTGCACCTTTGTAAGTCACCTACTTCTTTTGATCTTTTCTGCCAGACTGTGAATCCACAAACTAAGTCTGTATTCTCAATAACAATCTGCTTGGGAATGGATACACCACGCTCTCCACCAGAAAGAGTGGCCCTTCTGTTCCTATTTCCCCACAGGAACTAGTTGTCTCTGTGTATGTTTTTTCTCATGTTTCGACGAGCATCTGCAGCCGAGATGGATACTGCTGGCCCAGTATCCACCACACTTTGTAACCAGGAAGTAGTTACAGGGTGTAAATAAATTTGACCCTCTTTCTTATTTTCATACTGACCTTTCCAGAAAATGTTGATTTTCCTTTCCCTGCCCCTTGCGACCCTGCTCTGGCTAGATCTTAGAACTTTTTGTATCCTTAATATTTGGGGGTTCCATATAGACCTGTTTGAGCATGTCATGTAAGTTATTTCTTTAGAAAAATGCACATGTGTTTTCGGTGAATTCACAAACCTAAGAACACTGTGGGTCCCAAGTAGCTTCAAATCTCCTTCCTTTATGTTTGATAACTGCTAGGAGGTGTGGAGAAAGGCTCCAGCTAGTGAAAAGGCCTCCTGTTCCTCTCTTCCTGTACTTAATCTTAGTCATTCAGTCACTCATTCATTCTCTCAAAAAAGATTCTTGAGTATTCACTGTTTCCAAGAACTGGGAGGGATCAACAGGAAATAGAAATCTCTGTCTTTGACCACAGTTTACATTTAAACTCCAGAAGGTGTTTTTTCTTTCTCATATTTGTAAAGGGATCCAGATAATAAAATCTGAAAGATCAGATTACAGTTATCCCACACATTAGCAAGTAAAATATGTATAATCTAAATTCACATGCCAAGAGCCACTGTTACAATCATTACATTCAATATTTCCATCAAATTATTGTATTAATGCTTGCAGGCACATCAAGATACATAAATCACATATTCATGTGCAGCATGTGAACTAAACATGGGGGACAATACGTGTAGCAGACACCAAAAAACAGGGATGTGTAGACTTATGCTAACACAAACATTATGCAGCATTGAGATCATCTCCCCAAACCACATGAGAGGTTAAAATCATGCTATAATAATTTGCTTCTTGCAGGTGGAGTCCTAGGTAAACTCATGAATTAGTACAATATACACATCTTTTCTTTTTTAAATATCTCAGGCCTTAATTCTTTTTTTTTATCATATCTTGTATGTTACACAATATGATAAATCAAATTATAGTGGAGAATTTTGTCTGCTACATATATTTATTGTTTTTTTTAAAGATTATTTATTTATTTATTTTTTAGAGAGGGCAGGGGGGAGAGAGAGAGAGAGAGAGAGAGAGAGAGAGAGAGAGAGAGAGAGAGAAACATCAACGCGCGGTTGCTGGGGGTCACGGCCTGCAACCCAGGAATGTACCCTGGCTGGGAATCGAACCTGGGACACTTTGGTTCCCAGCCCGCGCTCAATCCACTGAGCTACGCCAGCCAGGGCTTATTTATTGTTTTTTATCCACAATATAAGCATTGCGACATTCCTAAATAGATTGTGTGTGTGTGTGTGTGTGTGTATGCTGTAAGTCTTCAATACTGTCTATAAGTTCTGTGACTTTAAGCAAGATGATGCATAACAAAACCAATTTTATCATAAACTAAATGATATACATAAGAGTTAAATTCTTAGGGCATCTCATCATCATTATAATGAAGCAATGTTGAATGAAATGATGTTATTCAAGGACATGCTGCATTTACATAATATAAATAT
This sequence comes from Phyllostomus discolor, assembly GCF_004126475.2. NCBI lineage: Eukaryota > Metazoa > Chordata > Mammalia > Chiroptera > Phyllostomidae > Phyllostomus > Phyllostomus discolor. The sequence goes on from NC_040908.2 coordinate 71,941,669, forward strand.
AAATACACTAATATCTTTTATGGATGATTAAAGACTCCATGAGTACCTTGCTTTTTATAGTTGTAGTTTTTAAAAAGCTTATGTAACAATATAACAGATTTTACTTTTTAAAACATTGACTTAGTTATCAGAAAAGTACCCATATATCAATAAGTGGCTTGGATAGGAACATTTACAAATTAAACAAAAAACAAATTTGGGATCTTTAGTATTGTCAACTAACAGTTTTAAAATAAGTAAGTGGTTTTGATAGTGAGGATAGAGCAAAATGACTTACTATGGTTAATACTAGGAACTATACATATGGCAATCCAAACTTTCCCAGCTGCCCAATACTGCCATTTTCCTGTTTCTTCCATGAGACAGTGCCAACTTTACCAAACAACATTTAATGCTGTTTCAGGCTACTGTTTTCACAATGTCTTTTTCCTCTCCTCCTCCCTCTCCTCCCCTTCCCCTCCTCCCCCCTCCTCCCCTCCTCCTCTCTTCTTCTTCTTCTTCCTCCTTCCTCCTCCTCCTCTCTTCTTCTTCTCTTCTTCTTCCTCTTCCTTCCCCTCTCCTCTTCTTCTTCTTTCTTCTTCTTCTTCTTCCTTCTCCTTCCTCCTCCCTCTCCTCCTCCCCGCCTCCTCTTCTTCTTCTTCTTCTTCTTCTCTTCTTCTTCTTCTCTTCTTCTTCTTCTTCTTCTTCTCTCCTTCTTCTTCGTCTTCTTCTTCTTCTCTTCTCCTCTTCCTCCTTCCTCCTCCTCCTCCTCCTCCTCTTCTTCTTCTTCTTCCTTCTTTCTTCTTCTTCACAATGTCTTCTTCAACTGACTTTTACTTTGTTCTTTAATCTGTTGTGCATAAAAGTAAGGTGGCTCTCAGTAAAATACTAAAGCTTCTGATGATCTTCTCTTCAAAGGTTCTTGGCTAACAAGTGTAAACAGTAAATTTAAAGATTTTGGTAAAAGGAAAATTTACTTTGTAATGGCAAAGACCTCACTAACTGCATTTCAGAAATGGTGTCAAGAACAACCCCTCGAGGGTCCACTCAGCACAAAACAGCAAGATGGCTACAACATTATGGATTTATGATAGTTAATTGCTGACCCTCAACAAAGTTACATGATTTATTTTGTTTCTGCTCCTGGGAGGGTGGGTGAAATTCCTATTAGGCCATTAGTACCTTTTTCTATTTCTCTATATTGTATGTGGGATTGTTTATGTTAAACCCAGGGACAAAGTGCAGTCACTTCCAGCTTTTCTCCTAATAATTTATTTTCATTTATTTCATATCCAGCTTTACTAGTTTGCTACTATCTGATTTAGATTAATAATATGCCAGTATGTAAACAAAATTCTTTCCCATACATTACCATATGAATTGGTCAAGGGCAATGACAAAAGTCATTTCCAGTGAGAAATCCGGCCTTGAGAACTGAGTCTACCATCATCAGCCTCCCTGGTACTTCTCATCATTGTGCTTAAAGCTTCTGAGAACATCACAGCAGGTTGTCCCCTGATTGCCAATACAGTCTCTAAAAGGTGGGGCAAGTGTAAGAAAGCATCTGGTACAATTCAGTCTCTCGTGAGATGACTCCAGACAACCATCATTTAAAATAAAGTTATATTTAGCAGCTCTTCAGGCAAACACCACAATGCATTTTATAAAACATGCCATGATAACAAAAGAGTTCAGTTTCAGTGGAAGAGAGTCTTTACTTTATATTTTCTTCCTTATCTAAAATGGGCATTTGCTTTTTGCTGAAAAGGCTCAAAAGGGCCATGAAAACTAAAGTCCTTCAAAGCTGTTAAATGCATTTTCAAATTTACAATAAAAGTCAGCCTGATAAATCTTCCAGTAAAATCTCTGGAGCCTCATAGCAGCACTTACACAATATTTTTTAAGTTCACATTTTAGTATTCAGCACCTTGAGAAACAGGAAAATCAAATGTGGGTAAGAAAAGTAGAACAAAACAAAAATCAAAATAGAAAATAAACTGCTACCCACAAAGACAATAAAAAAAGCAAACTGTCACACAAGCCATTAAGCATATGCCAAAGTAAACAATCATGCCTTGTGCCAGGGTCTGCCCTGCAGGTAGACGGCAGGCAGCCGGGAGCAATGGAAGGGGAAGCAATGGAGCCGAGAGTGGAGGGGCTGGGGAGCTGGAGCAGAATGGCCTGCCTGAGCCTCAGGACACACCATCAACCATGCAAAACAGGACATACCTTTCTGGCTTGCTGGTTCTGTCGGTTGAGACAAAGCAGTCCCATTCGCAGCAGGAGGCCAAATCAAAATGAAATTTTATTTAGTCTGCACTATCCCCAGATTGGGTTTCAGAGTGACTGCTTTAGGAGATAGCATGGATGTGGCTGATGCATGCTTTGCATATGAAACTGCAGTAGGAAAAGAAATCTACATAATCAAAAAAATCTGTGGTCTGTGTGTGTGTGACAGAAACCCTGGACTCCAGTGATTTTACTGTAGTGTATGTTCTCAGGCCCTTTGGGGGTGAAATATGTCTTAAAAAACTTTCTTTTACACTATTAACCACAAACACTAAGAAGTCTATAATACTCTATGAAAATGTGTAGGGTCATGGTTAAAACTCTACCACATCAAAATAATAGTGATTTTAAAAATATTTATGAATGAATCAAAATATGCGTGAAAAAAATTGAATTTTAAAACATGTGCAGATTATTTGGTAGGGTGTTATTCTGACAATTACTATACCCTGAAGCTCAACAAAATAAATGAAAGCATAAGCTTGATGTAATACTGAAATGAAGACTGAGAGTTCCTTTGATTTTTCTCTGGGAAGACATTTAGCCTATTCATATGTAAAAGCTATTTTTATAAATAGGGAAAGTGTTTCAGAAGGCTTTTCAGACAATGGAATATTTTTAAAATAAAAAAGAAACTATAAAGTGTATACAGATTACATATCAGGGAATCTTTGAAAAAATATATGTACTGATATACTGACTATGTTATACAGGGTTCTCACTGGCCTTGCCAGGAAAGGAAAGTGGTATGCAAGAGACAGAGAGATGGCAGGTGGGGGTACAGAAGAGAGTCTGTCAGTAAATATATTATTTCTCAAAGAAATACTTATCCCAGCTTGATTTTGATAGATAAGTTCCTTGAGGTTGAGTGCTGACCATCATTTTCTTTAAAGAGAAAAAAAAGAAAAAGAAAAAAATTGAAAGAAAGAAAACCTACCTGTGTAAAATGGTACACAGTGCTCTGAAAACATGGGCAGTCATCATTCTGCTTTAGGAAGTGTTGCTAGGCTAGGAAGAATATGAATTCTGCCCATGCGAACTCTGAGTAGTTACGTTCCAAGCCACCACCCAGAACGCTATAGAAACTTCTCTCAATAATGAGACACAAATAGCTTACTCACACGAAGTGCTTCTCCTCACAGACCCAGCAGCAACCCCCAACTACAGACCCATGGACTGACTGATACCCCTTTGAGAAGTCAAACCTAATTCTGGGATTCAGATTTAGACATAATATTCCTTAGAAAAGCTTTCCCCGTGTTCCAGCTTGAATTGGCTATCTGTCAACAATAATATTTACAGTTGTAAAGGTCTCCTTAAATTGATAATGTTGCATCGGAATGATGCACTACGTTCTGTGTGCATGCCACCAGCGTAATCAAAGCTTAAAATCTGAACTGAGCAGGGCGTTTGTTCCCTCGTCTCCAGGACCACCCCATCCAGGTCTCCTGTAACAAGGGCAATGTTGTGGTTTCTCTGCTGCTCACAGACAAGTCCCTATATTGGCTTGCTGTTATATAATAATTATTTAGAGAGTTATTAAGCAGGAGTTTTCTCTGCATATTATTTTTAGTGATAAGACACTCCTTTCTGGGGAATGGAAGTATGTTAATTCTTAACAAATCCTATATCCCTCAAATTCAGTGCACCTGGCATTCACTTTCTACCTAATAATCATCTGTGAATATGCAAATGTTCAGTGTCTTGGTAACCTCATTAATTTATTCCTCAGGCAATCATAGAATGTGAACCAGTCCTGTGCCACTAGTACTAGAAATGGTGTCGATCAGTGCTGGGAGAATCAGCTGAGAGCTCAGGCTGCATATTGAAATACTGTTTCATCTTTTTCTGTCCTTTGGCACTCTAATTCAAACAAAGACTCTTACCTTCCCCCACTTAACTGACGGCAAAAAGCAAAAGTAAAAAGAAAAAAATGCCAAAGATAATAATCAAGATCTTCACCTTTTGCCACCAAACTACAAATCAGAGGTAATTCACGGGCTGAACAAAATCGCCACATAGAAACAGTTTTCCTATTGCCCAAGTTGTCCTATTTTGATACTTTATTGGGGAAGGGGGACGGGGGAGGGCAACCTGCTTTCCTACTGTACCACGGAAAAATTATTTTTCTCTTTGCCCACAATAAAAGCCCTGATAATAATTTATAAATGTTAGGGGAATCCCGGTAGGTTTCCCTATTTAACAAGCCATGTATGACAAAATCCACAGCGAAATGTACTACGTTCTTAATCTTTAATTAGAATGTGAATATCTGCTAGAGAACGCAGTTAACTTTGACACGTTAATCTTCTGGTTAAGGGCCTTAC